>NC_090921.1:498048335-498351365 GCF_040938575.1 Ambystoma mexicanum | reverse complement strand
GTTGGAGCAAATACTAAATGGATGAAGCTAACCAGATGGGAGTTACTGCAGACCATCAACACAACCATAAAATGATTCAATGCAATCAAAGAAGAGTTAAGGGCGATTCGACTAATGACTCTCCAGAACAGATATGTCCTTGACATGATCACAGCCATAGATGGAGATGTTTGTGCAAAAATCGGAGAATCATGTTGCATATTTATACCTTCTCACGATGAACAAAATGGAACTCTAACAGAAGCAATAGGTATGCTGACGAAACAACAGAATCAAATGATTGATGAAACTGACGAAGTGGACGACAACAACTGGTTTGGATCTCTATTTGCATGGGTTCCACAATGGATGGCAGATGCATTCAACTTCTAAGAGCCCTACTAGTGATGATATTGCTCGGATTTTGTGTTATCAAGATAATAATCTCTCAGTGCAAGAAAACTGTGAAAAAGGCCATAGGGATGACGATCATGATTGATGTCAAACCAGGATGGAAGCCCGAAGACCTGACTGATGAAGAAATAAGAGACTTTGTGAAGGCCCGCATTTATGCACCAGAAGGAACAAAGTTTCTATATCCCAGGAAGCATAGCAATTATGTGGGAAGATGGATCTATTGCAGCCCAAATGGACAATGTCAACTAATGACATAGAACAAAGATGAACACGTAACAACAGCAGGAAGTTTAAAAGGAGTTATGAAAATATGGACCCCAAAGAGACATTTCTTCAGACCATCATGTATAGACCCAGAAGGTGAAGGAGGAATTGACCCAGGCAATGAAGTGAAATTGAATGCTGAGGATCCAAAGAAGAGGGATATAAAGGAAGAGATGAAAGTGGTCAATGAATTGCCCAGAGGGGGGAGTGTAGAGGAGGTCCCAAGTATGGTCCGCACTCCAACCGTCCATTTTGAAGTACCAGGAATGTTCATGCCAAGGTATGACGTATGATGAGCAAATAAACCAGCAGAGAGCCACAGTGGGGCTCTGTCCAGTACCTATCAGAAGAACAGCACCTATTGAAGTACCGACACCAAAGAAAACATGGACAGTAAGGTATCCATTGAGAAAACCATATCAACAAATGAAACGAAATGAAGATCTTCTGAGTACAGTCCCTGAAGAAGCCAAAAAGGTCTTAATGGAAGACGAATGGTGATGTCACAAGAACCCAGACTGACTCACATATAGAAGATATGACGACCTGAGAATGACGTAAAGAGACGAAACACCATGGACAAGGGACATTGTGAACCTAAAGTGAAAGGACGATGTCAAATGTAAGACGCTTATACCATAAGCATGACGAAGATATTCGACCAGTTTACGCATTTACATATTATTGAAACCGCAAGAAAGCTAAGAAAATCGTGCGGCTTCCTGTGCTTAGTAGTAAGATAGATTGCGGCAAGCGCCACCTATACATATCAAAAGAAGCATGTTATATAAGTATATCTGCTGGCGCACTTGACTTCTTCTTATACTCAAGAAGAACAGGTGTGGTGGGAAAGATTAATTGGTGGTGAAAGAACCTCTTGGACAATTGCAACCGTGCAGACACTGAAACAGATTCTTGGATATCTGAACTAGCAAGCAAACCCAGACTTGCCACATAACCTGAGAAAGCGTCTTTTACTGTAATCTAAATTCTAAACTTCAATTCTACTAGATTCATGTTTTCACTGTTTCTTTCTTTCTTGTAAAAATCATTAATTTGATTCAATCAAGTAAAATAAAAAGAAAATAAAAAAAAATAAGTATACTTCCACTATGCACAAGAAGCAGAATCAATCAAAGGCTACTAGAGGCCACACAAGGAGAGCTCATATTTAACAAATCAAGAATAAAAGGCAGAAACAAAACTCAGCAGAGAAAAATCATGCCAGAAAGCCAAGGTCGTATCGGCTAAAATAGACCAACAGTAGCTACAATTAATGGAGCAAGGAACAGAATATCCTGCTCAGAAAGGTCAAGATAAGACACCGATGGCAGGTGGTGGGCAAAACATAAATCAAATACACCAATTACATGGAGAAGAAGGCACTTTTACGGTGTCTGAATCATGTGACCAGCCAAGCAAGAAGAAGTGAGACTTTCACACCTACGCATGGCAGAGTGCCATGCAAAGATATCAGAACTTTTCCAGACAGAGATGCAGTCCCGAGGCCAACCACAGTGAAATAATTGACACATGACCTCTAAAGTGAGGATTGATTGTAACAATAATTGGAGGAAGGCCGGGGAGCTGGGGGGCACCCTGCACCTGGCCGACCATTCTGCATGCTCCTAGGCAAAGTGGAAAAGTATGAGTGGGGTTGGTGCCAACCCAATCATAACGGACCAAGTAATCTAGGGTCCTATAGTTAGTAGAACCAATGGGACGTTGTACTTTTAGTAACATCTACAGTAGCCATTTTTGAAGGAAGGGCTTAGATGTCCCACCTGACAGTGTTTACCCAATCCCCTTACTCTGTTACCATATACAGATATAGTTCCTATATTAAAGTTACCTTCCTAGAACCAACAGAATTGCATGCCAACTTTTAAGCGTTAAACGTCAGTGATTACGAATTTTTAGTATAAATGATGTGTTTCTTATGAAGTTCATTGGAGTTGTGAAGGGAGAGGGAAGATCACGCATCTGCTGATATTCATGAAACTCCCTGTTTGTTGTACTTGTCATTAAAACGACTCCCTTTGCCAAACTGTTGAGTTGTCATTATTGATTTGATGCTTGAGTATTAATTTGCATACCCATCTATCTCATGGGTGCTGCTATTCCATCTTAAAGTGCCATTGGGCAACCCCCAGTACTATGGGCCAGCTGGGGTCCTGGTGCACAAATTTGTGACATGCTCTGAGCTTACAGGACCACGCCCCATTGCACAACGGGTGTTGCACCTTTCGTGGCATTGAGGGGTATGAAACAAATTAATGAGTTGACCCCAGAATGGCTGGGGACTTCTGGTCCAGTTAAACGAAACTGTGCAGAGCTCATCAACAGGGTAGAAAAATGCCAGGAGAGGTAGAAGCAGTTATACGATAGTAGGAAGAGAGTGAATACTACACCCTTTGTGGCTGGTGATTTCATCAGTGAGGAACCCGAGTGTGAGGGGTGCAGACGTCCCATATTTGTCTGCTCCTAGCAGGATTTGCAGGGTTCTAGGTACAGTTGTGGTATTGGAGGATAACACAAAATGGAGTGTAAGTCAATTAGTGAGATGTCATGAGATGGAGCTACACGAGTTGCCTGGTGATGATGGCGGGAGTGGTAGGAGTGGAGATGCTGCTGTGGGGTCTCAGGAAAGAAGGGGAGAGGAGTAATAGTGACCACTTGGTTGAGAGTAATGTTGCTGTAGATCAGACTGTAAATGGTGCAGAGGGAGGAGTGATGAGAGAAAATTCTGGGGAAGGATCATTGTAGGTGCAGGTTCATGAGCTGAAGATGGGGCAAGAGGATGGTGGTGCACAGGTTCAGCCTCCACCTGTCAAGTTCAAAGACTATGTGTTGAGTTTCTTTAATTAAGGATTGTATAGGAGGGCGCAGTGACCTCTGACAGGCCCATGTGCCCATGGGATCAGAGCTCACCCTCAAGTGCTTTAAGACAAGATAGCTGCACCTTGAGGAGGATGAGGTGCAGGATTCTCTTACTCCAACACCAATCAACAAGGACAACTCAGTGGTTTGGCAAAGGGAAGTCCGTTTAATGACAAGTACAAAAAACGGGGAAAAATTAGGAAATCATCAGTGATGTGATCGCCCGTCTCACTTCAACTTCCACAATCTTCATTCAAACAGCAATTTTTATAGGCAATATTCATCATCATTGACGTGTAACACTTGAAAGTTTGTCATGCAAGTCTATTGGTTGGAAAAGGTAACTTAAGTATAGGTATTATAACTGGATATGGTAACGGAGAGTGAGGATTGGATAACTCTTATCGGGTGGGCGTCTACACCCCTCCTTCTACATCACTCGTGCTAGACGTCACTACAAATACGACGTCTCATTGGTGCTACTAGCTATAGGACCCTAGATTACTTGGTCGATTGTGATTGGGTCGGTTACACTCCTAGGCATAAATCTCTACTTTAATTAGCAGCTTGCAGAATGGTTACCCAGATGTGGCATGGCCCAAGATTCACCCTGCCTCCCTTCCATCAATCAGTACTTTAGGGCTATGTGTCAATTAGTTGGCTGAGGATGGCCTCGAAACTGTAGCTTCTTATCAGGGAAGGTTATGGCATCCTCTGGTTTTGGGTGACATCAGATATTGGTACCTTTTCGCGCTTGGCAGGTCACGTGTCAGTACACCGTGAAGCTGCTTCATTTTCCATCTATTTGCGTATTTGATTCTCTCTTCGGCCTCACCACCTGCCTGTGTCTCCTTATCTCAACCTTCACGGCAGGCTGCTATGCTCTTAAGTTTCGATTCTTCGGAGTTGCCGCTCTCCTCCTTTCCTTGGGTTGACCTCGAATTCCTAGGCATGAGCTACTTCTTGCTAAGTTTCGATTCCGCTCTTTCATCTGGCTTAGTGCTGGTATATGAATCCTATCCTGTTTGGCCCCTACCATCCTGGGCTTAATTCTGCTTTCATGTAAAGTGGACTGCACTTATATAATGTGTTTCATTGTGGTAGATATATATATATATGTATATAGTTGGCGCTTGTCGCTCTATTCTCCTACAAAGCATAGCAAGTCATACTGTTTTCTTAGCTTCTTGTGTTACAAGCCTATGTACAGGCGTTAGCTGGTTGCATATTTACATCCTGCTTTATGGTTGCATTTCTTTATATTTTGACATCGTCTTAACTTCTACGTCTGTGATGTCTTTATTCATGGTGTTTCATCTTAGTGTGTTATCTTTTGGTAGTTGTTTGTTCATCTGTACGTCTGCCCGGGCCCTCGTGACGTCACCATTCGCCTTCGATTAAGGACCTTTGGGTCTCTTCTGGGACTGTCTGAAAGTAGTCTTGATGTCATGTCAGCTTTTGGTATGGTTGTCTCAATGGGTACCGTGCTGCCCATGGTTGTCTGGTTCTTGGCACTTCAACAGGTATTTCTCTTCTGATGGGCACCGGGCAGAGCCCCAGTGTGGCTCTCTGTTGATTTATTTGCTCCTCATACGTCACATATCTCGGCGAGTATGTTCCTGGTATTTCCAAATGAGGTGGCTGGAGTGCAGGCCATATCTGGGACCGCCTCTACACTTCCCCCTCTGGTCGGTTCATCGACCACTTCTGTTTCCTCCTTTGTATTCACCTTACTTTGTTCTTCTGTATTCATTTCTTCTTCATCTTCTGGGTTTGTACATGATGGTGCGAAGGAGTTTCTCTTTGGAGTCCAAATTTGTATCACTCCTTTCAAACTTCCTGCTTTTTTTACATGCTCGTCTTTGTTCCAGGTCATTAGCTGGCATTGTCCATTTGGGCTACAATAAACCCATGTTCCTTTGTACTTTCTTCGTTTCCTGGGATACACAAATTGTGTTCCTTCTGGCGCAAATTCGCTGGCCTTCACTAAGTTTCTTATTTCTTCATCAGTCAGGTCTCTGGGCTTCCAACCTGGTTTGACATTGATCATGATCTTCATCTCAATGGCTTTCTTCGCAGTTTTCTGGCTTTGTGAGATAATTATCTTGACAACACAGAATCCTAATAGTATCATCAGTAGCAGGGCTCCCAGGAACTTGAATAAGTCTGCCATCCATTGTGGGACCCATGAGAAAAGTGTTCCCAACCAGCTGTCGTCATCAACCTCGTCAAGTTTCATCGATCATCTGGTTCTGTAGCTTCGTTAGCATCTCTATGGCTTCTGTTAAGGTTCAATTTTCTTCGTCAAGAGAGGGTATTAATGTGCAACATGATTCTCCGATTTTTGCACAAACTCCTCCATCCATCGCTGTGATCATGTCAAGCACATATCTGTTCTGTAGAGTCATCAGTCGTATTGCTCTTAACTCTTCCTTGATTGCGTTGAATCCTTTTATTGTCGAGTTGATGGTTTGCAGTAATACCCATCTGGTGATTTGCAACCACTTAGTATTTGCTCCAACCTGGAATCTTGGCATGATGATCGTTGTGAACAAAGATGAGGTGAGGCTGAAGAGCCTGTGCTCATATGGGATTGCATGGAATGCTTCTTCTGAATTGACAGTAACAAATTTTCTCTTTTCTTTCGGGATACCAGCTCCACAGATCTCCTTTTCCTCAGGTGAGCATCTGCTTTTGGGAAATTGTCAATATTCAGGTCACATTTCGGGATCACTAGTGCAGGAATGTGTCCCCAGTTTTTCGGTAGTCTTATGTATGCCTTGGATCCACACGCCCAGCAATGGTCCATAATTACTGCGGTTCCGTGAGTCTTTCCTGGAGCCTCATAAATTCGTCCACAGTTCTGATTCTCTCCCATCTTCCTTGTGCCATTGTTCCAGAAGCACAATTTTGGGCTTTTCAGTGGCACTACCTGCAGGGGTCCTCCTCTGTCTTCAACCCATGTCAGTAATCTTGTGAGTTTCAGTGATAAAGGTTTGCACAACCTCTGTGAGTTCTCTATTGCTTCCTTATAGGCTCCAAAGACCATCCATGCTCGGCAGATCACCACTCCTTCTTCGCATCCGTTTGGTGAAAGCACTGTTCCCCAAATCTGCAATTGGCCTCTGTTCTTTTTGCCTCTTCTTGAGTTTTTCCTTGGACATTCAGCTTTGGGTTCACTTCCAATCTGATTGCTGTTCCTTTAACTCCATGCTTCTCGTACCTGATCACATGATTCCTTGTATGGGCTCTGTTTCTCATCTTAATGTCCTGTATATAGTCGTCTTCATTGGGGTAATTTGTCTCGGTTGCCCATATCATTTAGGCATCCCTTCCTATGAACTGTCCTCTGGTGTTGCACCTTGCTATGTGTGAAAGACAGTGTGCTGTCGGGACATCAATTTCTACAGCCACGAAGATCTTGGATTTCCCAATGCTGTATGGTAGAAATGCACAAACAAAGCATTCTCCTTCTGATTTACTTCTTCCAACTTCTTTCATGTGCTGGTACCAAATGTTGTTTCCTAGATGTGCTATGCTGTCCAGGTAGTCATTCAGTTCACTGTTATCTTCATGCAGGCTCCTCTTGATCCTTAGTGTCTTCCTGTAGTTCGCTATAACTACATCTCTAAATGCATCTGTGTGGCTTTTCCTTGCTGGGGGACTCTCGGGCGTTCTGGTCGATGGAGCAGGTTTCTTTATCTGCATCGATGTAGTAGGTGGAGGTTTTGCAATTCTCACCTTCTCTTCTTGCATTCTTTTCCTTCCCTCTATAAGTGTCTTTGTTAGCCACCAGCCTGTCACCGGCCCAGTGCATGGCTGCATTGTGGGCCTGGTACTTGTTCCTTGTGTGATTGTCAGTACAGTCTCTGCGGTTTTATTTTTCAGTTCCTCATGCCGTTTCTTTGCTCTAGCTATAAACGGGAATAAATGATCTATTAACATTTGTGTATTTGCAGTGAATTCTCCTACAGCCGCTTCTGTCTTTTTAAAGGCTTGTGTTAAGTCTTCTTTCATTGCCTTTTCTCTTGATTCTTCTCGGTTTCTCTCATTATTTTCTGGGGCTAATTGTTCGGTAGGCAGTCTCATGCTCTCGATTGCCTTCGTTTGAGGTCCTATGGCCATTGACACATGCCCTGGTTCATGTGCATTCAGTGTGTGGGTGCGTCTATTGTCAGTACTAAGTTTTTATTCATTCCGTGCTGACCCTGTCTCCAGCTCTTCTCTTCACTTGTTACTTCAAGTGTGTATGTGCCACTGTTAATTACATTCACTTTCAGTTCATTTACTTTACCATCGGATTTTCTCTGGACTGGAATAACTATATAGGGTCTGGTTGCTTTTGTGGGACTTGTGCATACATCATCAGGTGGGTGCACTGAAATTGGAACACTTCGTGCACCAAGAAAAAATGCAGCTCTGATCGTTAATGACATCAAAATAATGATAAACACAAGGCATAGATACATGATGGTACGGTACATGAGGCGGCAGCATTTCCTTCCGGAGAAACGATGGTGTCCCTCTGCTTGTCGGAGGACCAGGTTACTGTTCTGGGCCCCCATCCCGCTCATAACAAAATGTCAATGTTTATTCTTTTCCCCCAATTCATTTGTTATCGAACAGTTTGTATCATAAAGTGTCTGGTGCTTCACAAGTGTCCCCCTCTGTAATCTGTGTAATCTCTCTGAAAGTTGGACAGTTCCACTTGAAGCATGATGCCGTGGAGGAGCGTTCCCATCTGTGCGACGTAAGTTGGATCTCTAATGAAGGTGAGGACGTCAACCTCGACATGTCTCCCCACCATTTCCGGAAAGTCAGTTACTAGGCGGAAGAGGACATTGTGAGCCAGTCGGCTGTCCTCAGGTGACAGAGACATTTGTCCTGCCTTGCTGGGTTCAGGATTATAGGCTCTTTCCTTGACGTGAACAATGCTTGCACTTTCCTGATGCGTGGATTGCTACCAGATAACTTAGCTTGGTCCACAACTGGCTCAAGAGTTCAGAGTTTGCTGGATCTCTAATAAAAGTAAGAGTGTCAGTGGTTCTCCCAACGATTGCTGAACACTTTTCTATGATACGAAAGAAAAGCGTATTGGTGAGTTCATCTACTATCGCCTGTGGTGGAAGCATTTGTGTCCTTATCACTGCTATTCAGGCAGTTCAATGAAGGCTTCCGCGATGACGGTAAGTAGTTGCCACATTATCTTTTTGTTTGCAGGACCTGGATGAAGACTGTGATACTGGTAACCCTCCCTACTAGTGATGGATAGGATTCCAATACTAACTGAAAGTAGGTTAGCACATCCCTTGTGATATTTCTGCTGCGGAACACCATAAGTGCTGCACAACAAAGTCTTGATATTTGATGATTCAGGATACTGTGTTTAGGTCTTAAGGTAAAAGTCCTTGATCAATGTCTGTTAGAGTCTTGTTTCTCAACAATGCTGGAGTGTGGGTTGATTCACAAGTTCGTGTCAACAAAACGTGTTGTGGCTTAAATGCAGAGTTTATTCTTCACCCTGCAACTAGGATGCACAGAGTGTCCGTTTTATGTCCTTATCCCCCTTTTTTGCTTAGATGAAATGTCCAATTTAAGCCACAATTTGCTCAAGAGTTCTTTGTCTTGGCTTTGCTGCTCATGCATCCTTCTTCCTCGTCATGGATCTCGTCTGCACGTGCTGAGGTTCTTCCCCGTTTTCTGTGGTTTCTTTGCGGTGGGGTGCAGCTAGAGGACTTGCTCCGATATAGGGCTTAATGTCATTGAGAAAAATCCATGCTCTCCTGCTTTGCAGTTTTATAGCTGAAGGAGTGCAGTCGTCTACGATGAAAGGGCCATTGAATCTTGGCTCATCCCACCTCTTCCTCGTGTGGTTTTTTACTACCACCACATCTCCAGGAAAGATGAGTGGAACACGTAGACCTTGAACTGCATCTGTTTCAGTGTCCCCTGCTGTGTTTTGTGCTGTGCTGCACCCTTTTTCGTCATCGCTGCAGTAGGTCTGAAATTATAGTAAGACTGGATATCATGCAGTTCAGATATTCTTGTAATTCGGATCCCAGGACCTCTCGGGTTGGCTGGGCATCACATCTAGCTATGTCTTGGGGGGTTAGGGGAGTATTCATTCTCATTCCTGTGACTATCTCGTGTGGCGTAAGATGATGGTCGGAGCCTGGTTGGTTCCAAAGAGCATACAAAACCAGTGGAAGGCAGTGCAACTATCCCCTCTTTAGAGTAAGCTTCAACTTGGCTATCCTTTCTTTTAACAAGCCGTTGAGCCTCTCACAGATACCATTACCTTCCGGATGATACGCCAACGAGAACCTGTGCTTTATACCAAGCAACAAGCAGATCTGTTAAAAACTGCATTTACAAAATGAGCCCCATTGTCTGATCTCATCACCTCACACACCCCCCATCTAAGGAACACTTCCCTCACCAGAAATGTGGCTGCACAGGTAGAGTCTGGGTGTGCACATGTACCTGCTTCTATCCATCTAGAGAATGGACACACCACTACAATTAAGTACCTGTACCTGTTACATACTTGAATCATGTCGACGTAGTCGATATGTAAGTGCTGAAAAGGCCCATTTGGCCGGGGGATGACCTACTTTTAATGTGTGCCCAGTGGTGAATTGCTGGCAGATTATGCAGTTCACCAAAAAGAATGCAACATGCTCTGCTAAATTCGGTATAAACCATTCTTCTGCGAGCGTTGCTGCTAAATTTTCCTTTGACATATGTATGGGGTAATGCAATTGCTCCAATGCTATTTTTAGTAGGGCTACAGGCATTACTGGTTTACCAGTGCTCTCTTGCTGCCACAATCCATCAGAGGGGTTTAAAGAACACCCTCAACGTTTCCACAGGTTATTTTCGTCCTGCGGTGCCTCCCCTTGAAGCTCCATTAAGTTTGCCCCATATTACTATAGGCTTTGGGTGTGGTTCGTGCCACCATCATTCTCTCATGGTCACATATCACTTCCACTTCAATGATCCTCTCACTTTTGGATGCCATCCCCTTGGCTTCCGTGTATCCTGCACGGTTTCCGCGTGACACGAAATCTGTCCCTTTGGTGTGGGCGGCGCATTTCACGACTGCAATGCCCACTGGGAGCTGTAGTGCCTTGATCAGCCTGTCCAATAAGGCTGCATGTTTCACTGGCATGCCGTCCGTTCGGAGGTAGCCCCTCCTTTTCCAGCGCGCTAATCCCGCGTGCACTATGGACGTCACATACACGGAGTCACTGTACACCGTTATTTCCTGGTCTGCGTGATTGTCAATGGCGAGTATCAACACCAATAATTCTGCAGCCTGTGCCGAATAATGCAATGGTATTCGTGCACTGACGAGCACTTGGAATTCTCTGTTTGCTATGTGTATTATAAAGGCAATCCCTGTATATCTTTGTCCATCTTCTTGGTCGATTCTCGAAGAGCCGTCAATGAAAACAATCTCTCCTCCCGCCAGGGCATTTTCTCTCACTCTGGGGATTTCATCATAGAATTCTTCATAGTTTGCACAGTCATGTATCGGCTCTCCTTCAGTGACTGGCTCTGCTATGACTGTAGCTGGGTTCATTGTTTTACATCTAACTATTTTGATCGATGGATTAGATATGATCACTTCATATGAAGAGGCTCTCTGAGACGTCAACGTACCTTTAGGTTTCTCTAAAATAGCAAACAGTGAATGTTCACCGTATAACGTCATGGAACATCCCATCACAATAGTGGTTGCCTTTTCTATGGCGAACGCTGCGACAGCTAAACGTTGTTCGCATGGGAAGTGGCCTCTCATTACTGGGTCCAGGATCCCACTGTAGTATGCCAGGGGCTTGTATCCCAATGAAGTTTTTTGAGTGAGCACTTCCATCATAACGTTGCCATTTGTGTGCGTAAACAGGTAGAATTCCTCTGCATAATTAGGAATTCCGAGAACTGGAGCTGTACAAATTGCTCACTTGAGTTCAGCAAACCCTTTTTCCATTGCCTCAGACCATTCACAGGCTGATTCATGGAATTAATGTGCGCCGAAAATTCTGGCGCAGAGGTGCCAAAATGTGCGAAACGCAGTGCAAGTGCGAAAATCGCAGGGAAACCAGCGCACATCGATTCATGGAGGTCCATGCGCGAGAAAAATATTGGATGTGCGCTGAAAAAGTGCGCGGCGCACGCCGGCGCACAGGTCTTCCAACGACGTGCGCCACGGCCACAGCAAAATCGCACATAGCCTGGCGCACATAACAAAAGTAGGCGTAACACGGGGCGTAACACTCGGAATGGGGAACAATGCGTGAAAATATGGGCGTCACGGGGGACGTACAGGAGGCAAGTGCGCGAAACGCCCACACGCTCGCCTACAACTCGTATTCATGGAATCGGATAGGGCAAACCAGCGCATGGGCAAAAACGCGCACAGGGCCAAACAAGTCTGCCACAACAAAAAAGGCGGTAGCCTCCCTGCGCCTGAAATAAATGTGCGCCAAAATGTGCGCTAACAAAAAGCACCTATATACAGCTATGATGACTGATCCATACTGTGGCCCTCTAGGACAAATGAGGTGCAAAGGGGTACGCGACAAACACGGACACCCGCTGTGTGAAAAATAGCGTGTGCGTGTATTTTGGGGTGCGCGGGAAGTTCCACACAAGATTGGCCTGGGTACGTGTATTTCGGGGTGCGCGGGAAGTTCCACACACGATTTTCCTTGGTACGTGTATTTCGGGGTGCACGTGAAGTTTCACACGCGATTTCAGCAGGGTACGTGTATTCCAAGGTGCGCGGGAAGATTCAGACGTGAATTTGCAGGGTACGTGTCTTTCGGGGTGCGCGGGAATTTCCACACGCAAATCCAGCAGCCCACGTGTATTTCGGGGGTGCCGGGGAGTACTACACATGAATTGGCCATGTGGGTCCTCCCAGGTGTTCCCTCTACACCCTCCACGGCCCCTGCAGGCAGCCCACACCACAGGGGACTACCCTGTACCCCTGCACATGTCCCACAGGCAGCCCATCCACCATGGCCATGCCCCCCAGCCAACCCACATGTCACCTTGCACTACTGCCCACCAACGCATGTCTCCCAGCACCCCCACCCCCCAGCATCCAGGAGCACCCTCCACCAGGCCCCCACTCATGTCCCCCTGCACCCCGACCCCCCAGCAACCAGGGGCACCCTCCACCAGGCCCCCAACCATGTCTCCCAGCACCCCCACCCCCCAGCATCCAGGAGCACCCTCCACCAGGCCCCCACTCATGTCCAACTCATGTCTCCCTGCACCCCCAACCCCCAGCATCCAGGGGCACCCTCCACCAGGCCCCCACTCATGTCTCCCTGCACCCCCACCCCCCAGCATCCAGGGGCAACCTCCACCAGGCCCCCACTCATGTCCCCCTGCACCCCGACCCCCCAGCAACCAGGGGCACCTGCCAGCAGGCCCCCACTCATGTCCAACTCATGTCTCCCTGCACCCCCACCCCGAGCAGTCAGGGCACCCTCCACCAGGCCCCCACTCATGTCTCCCTGCACCCCCACCCCCCAGCATCCAGGGGCACCCTCCACCAGGCCCCCACTCATGTCCCCCTGCACCCCCACCCCCCAGCATGCAGGGGCACCCTCTACCAGGCCCCCACTCAAGTCTCCCAGCACCCCCACCCCCCAGCATCCAGGGGCACCCTCCACCAGGCCCCCACTCATGTCTCCCAGCACCCCCACCCCCCAGCATCCAGGGACACCCTCCACCAGGCCCCCACTCAGGTCCAACTCATGTCTCACTGAACCCCCCAGCAGTCAGGGGCACCCTCCACCAGGCCCCCACTCATGTATCCCTGCAGCCCCACCCCCCAGCAGTGCAGGGCACCTGCCAGCAGGCCCCCACTCATGTCCGACTCATGTCCCCTGCACCCCTACCCCCCAGCACTGTGGGGCACCTGCCAGCAGGCCCCACTCATGTCCAACTCATGTCTCCCAGCACCCCCCAGCAGTCAGGGGCACCCTCCACCAGGCCCCCACTCATGTCTCCCAGCACCCCCACACCCCAGCATCCAGGGGCACCTGCCAGCAGGTCCCCACTCATGTCCAACTCATGTCCCCCTGCACCCCCACACCCCAGCAGTCAGGGGCACCCTCCACCAGGCCCCCACTCATGTCTCCCAGCACCCCCACCCCCCAGCAGTGCAGAGCACCTGCCAGCAGGCCCCCACTCATGTCCAACTCATGTCCCCCTGCACCCCCACCCCCCAGCATCCAGGGGCACCCTCCACCAGGCCCCCACTCATGTCCAACTCATGTCTCCCAGCACCCCAACCCCCCAGCAGTGCAATTGGCCTGGGTACGTGTATTTCAGGAGTGCGCGGGTAGTTTTACACGTGATTTCAGCAGGGTGCGTGTATTACGGGTCCGCGTAAACTTCCACACGCGATATCAGCAGGGTACGTGTATTACGGGGTTCGCGTGAACTTCCACATGCGACTGGGCCTTGGAGAGTGGGGTACGTGTATTCCTGGGGTGGCCGGGAACATTTACACGGTCGCCTACAACGCGCCAAAAAAGACAGTCCAATCCGGAAACACGTACGCCAGCATGAAGCAGGCGTACGTCGACTCGGAGGAAGCAGGCGTACGTCGACCCGTGCAGCATAAAAGTGTGCGCAAACAACAAACAAGCCCAGACGCCAGGATGAATATACCGTTCCTAGCAGCAGTGGCCGTGGGATACCGCAGGAGGAGGAGGAGGATAGTCAGGGCCAGAATCTTTACACCCAGAACCAGCTTTTTGGTGTGCCTGATGACCAGGTGTATGGGAGGTACAGGTTTCCACCTCACATAATACTCGACCTGGACAGTGAGTGGGAGGATGACCTCACATCACCCTCCCTGTGCTCCCAAGCACTCAGCCCCCTGGAGAAGGTCCTCAATGTACTGTACTTCTTGGCTACCGGATCATTTCAGCGAACAAGTGCCATAGTGGGGGGGGGTGTCACAGGCCACGCAGTCACGGTGCCTACACCAGGTGTTGGCCATCGTCACTGCACACCCATTAGTCTGCAGGTACATATACCTGCCCAGAACACCTGCAGAAAGGCAGGCTGTCAGCCAGGATTTCTACGGGGCTGGCACAATTCCCCAAAGTTCTAGGTGCCATTGATTGCACCCATGTGGCTCTACGTCCCCCCAGGGCATCTGAGCACATCTATAGAAACCGCAAGCACTGGCATTCCATCAACATCCAGGTAGTATGTGATGCCAAGGGAATCATCACCTCAGTATATGCCAACTATCCAGGGTCCACCCACGACAGCTTCATATACAGGATGTCAACCCTAAACCGGGACATAGAAGCTGGACGGTATGGCGATGCATGGCTGCTTGGTGAGTATGAATGCCACTGCACACGCATGCATGTCAAATACAGAGTAATGTCACTACCCCACTAATGATACCCATCACCACCTCCCCAGGGGACAGTGCTGGCGGGCAGCTGTTATACGCTCCCCCAGTAGTGTGCAGGATCATAGTGGCAGCATGTGTCCTGCACAATGTTGCAACACGCCGGGGCCTGGCTGTGGACATGGTGGTGCCCCCGCATCCCCAACCACATGCACGCCCACTGCGCATGGGAGGGGAAAGGGCACGGGGTGAGGCAGCCCGTACGCAGCTGTTAGCTAATCACTTCACATAGAAATCACACCCCTGTGGAGTGCACACAGCCCTGGCACATACCATCTGTCAATCAATGATGACTCAATCTGACAATTATGATGAATGAAGGGACAGTCAACTGTCAGAACCATAGCAGCCTGAGATTGTTCACCTGGAAGTGTCACAATGTGTGCATCCCTACCTACACAAACACCACCAATGCAGTGTCATCAAAAGACACACTTCTATGCAGCAACAATGAATACCCACTTGCAAAATACAACATGAGAACAGTGCCATGTCACCCAACCCCTCCCCGGCACCGCCACACAACACACCATGGCATGTCATGCTATGTGAGAGCAAACAAAGTAATCCCCACAACATGACACAAGTGTCACAAAGAACAGTGCCCCTAAAGGAAACTGGCCACATATGAAATGCTCACAGTAATGCAGGACCAACAACACACATTACCAAATATTTAGCAATAATACAAATCACCTACACAACCTCAAACCTACCATAAACATGACAGTACGGATTTCAAAAATTGGTAGTCTCACTACCTGATAATGCCAGCACTTTGACCACTTCCAACTGTACAGTGTTAGCGCCACGCAAAAGTGTATGTGCACTGTTTACAACATGGACTCCATTTCCAAAGTAGACCGCCTTGTGAAGACATGAGGAATGGACCTGCAAATTAGGAGGATGAGATGGATGCAGAGGCACATATCAATACACCATGCAGTGTACAATACAACAACAATATGCACTAGGAATGTATACACAGTATTGACTACAGACTGCCCACACAGCAAATTGGAGTCCAACGTCACTGTGTAAGTCAATGTCACTTGGGCACACCCTTTGCAAGCCCATGGAGACGGGAAGCAGGAGGGGTGTGTGTCACACAAACCCAAGCATCTAACCCAAATTCAGGACAAGCCTGCATGTGCCGAGCCACAATACAGCGTATGCCCACGGGAGCCACACAAGGCAACACACTGTTAAAAAAATTCAAAAATCAAAAATCAAAACTCAAAAATCAAAAATGGCCATGTATGGGCCAGGGGCGGTGGAGGAGGCCATCCAGGAGGTCGGAGGACAGGGTGCACACCAAAACCCACCTGTGTGGATTTTGGGGAAAAAAAACACCTCCATGTGCTCATGGCCTGCACGGCTACCCTATTGTGAGAGAATCGCTGCTGTCGCTCTCCTCACCCTCTGCAGCTGCATCAGGAGGTGGTGGTACTATGGGAGGCAGCCCACGCAAAGCCCTAGTCTGGTTCTCCATGGCAGCAAGCATGCGGGTGTGGAAGGTCTGGTTCTGGAGGATAATCGTGTGGAGGTCCCCATGCAACAACTCACGGGATGCCCGGACCTCCTCCCGAGTTGCCTGCATCTCAGCTGAGAGCGTATGTGTGAGCCGCTCCAGCTGCTGTTCTGTCCTCGTGTCAGTTGAAGCCTCAAGCTCAACAAGAGTCACCCTGAGCTGACGGAGTTCCACCCTCAGGGCTTGCCTGTGGCCCTGGGACTCAATAGAAATGGCTTCCCGCAGAGTCTCCAGCGCCACCCGTCTGTCCCTGTTGGACGCCAACATGTCTTCCCTGTGTGACTGGCAAATGGAGTCTGTTGCCTGCTGTAGTTGTTCAATCAGCCTTTCTTGGGGGACAATGGAAGTGGCCACCCTATCCATGGCCTGAGCCATCTTCTCAGATGATGCTGCCTGTTGGTTTGCCATACCGTATATGGATTGCTCCCATGCGGTATTGCCAGGTGGCGTACGGACACCGTGTCGGCGGGCAGCACACCTGTCTGGGGCAAGGTGAACTGCGCCTTGCTGTGCCGGCACTGCCTGAGGCTGCAGGACTGCATTCCCCCTCTGATCTGCTGGCCCAGGAACAGGATCAGATGTTGCGGAGTGTGACCCTGCATCCGTAACCACCAAAGGCGGACCTACCAACACTGACATCCCCATTAAGCGTTATACCCCTGGTGCAGGGGGGTTGGACAGTACAGAATAACTCCCAGAAACACTTACCTGCTACGGCTCATAGATCTCATCATCCGAATCGACACCTGAATAGAGCTCGGGGGAGGTGCACCCAGAGACACCCCTTGAGAGAATGGTCTGCAGCAAGTGTGGGTTCTCACCCACCACCACACCACGTCCCTCACTGGTGCCCGGTCGGGCCTGAGACCCCTCCTGGGTCTGCACCATCTCCACAACCCCAGCAGTATCAAGTGCGTCATCCCCTGCAAAGACATGAAAGAAAAGAAATGGCAACAGGCATTAGCACCATGGCACACAATTAGGGCTGAGAAGCAACAGAACCAGTACTTCATTGACACATGTCCCACATGACTATAACCCTCCCATGCATGCACCGTCACTGCGTATGAAGGGGAGGCAAATGGCACACATTTATGACACCAAGATGGAAGACCAACACATCTGCTGCATGCTGGCTAGCAGTGCCATCACACATTGGCCTGTGATTGGCATGTCCAATACACATACATGACACATGCCATCACACAGATGGCATGTACCATAGCCATGTCACACATGTGACAATAGGACTGAGAAATACCTAGTGAAAGTGGTGGAATGCAAACAATCAACCTGAATGAACACAGAATAATATGCAACAATGTTGTGGCAAGATGACACTTCAAGGGCAACTGGCGTGATGTTGGGCTAAATGTCTACTGTTGCCAGAAGGGATACTGCAATACCCAAATCCTGGTGCGCAGAATGTATTGGATGAAGCACATGGGTGACCCAAACCACTCAGGCACACACCCCTCACCTGGCACTCAATCAGAAGCCCTCACACACACACCATGTACATGGATGACACACACATGCATGTGCACTCACCGGACAATGCCTCGTAATCTGGCAGGTCTCCCATGCCTTGGATCTGTCCCTCCGTGACGTAGGTCCCAGCAACATACTCATGTGGAGTGAGTTCAATGTCCTCTGCTGGAGACCCACCTCCAGTCACTAGAGTAGCGGCATGACTTGAGGCCAGCCTTTTCTTTGCCCTGCACCTCAGGTCATTCCAGCGCTTGTAGCAATCATTAGCTGTGTGCCTCATGAATCCAAGGGCACTTACGATGTCCGCGATGGTCTGCCAGTGTGCCTGTGGGCTAGGAGTGTGGGAATGAACACTCACCATGGGACTTGGTGCAGGCATTAGCTGAAGTGTGATGTAGTCAGGGGGAACGTCAGCAGGATGGACTGGGACTGACACTGTCCTGGCTGGGAGACTCAGAGATGGGGTGGATGGAGCCGCAGCTGCCCCTGCAGCCTCCCAACCCTGCCTACTCGGGGCAGCAGATGACATAGCTGCCCCTGATCCATGTGGCCTGGTGACACCAACGTGCACCGCCACACGTGGCCTAGACCTGCTGACCTGGAAGTCAGCCATGGAGTCACCCTTTGCCAGGTCTGGTGCCACAAGGGCTGGTCCAACAAGGGCTGAGCAGGGATGGTGTCAGCCACGTTACCCTCAACCAGGGGGGGGGGCCATGGGTGTCCCTGACTGGTCATCCACACATGGGGGTGCAAGTCCCGGCCACGTCCCCTACCGTATCCACCACGCCCACCTCTTGAGGCTTGGCCACCTTTGCCACCCTTACCGCGTGCTCGCCTCCCCACCATGGCACTGATGTTGTTGTGTGTATGGGAGTTGCAGTAAACTATTGTCCTGGGCAATTGGGGGTCAAAGGGGTAGGGTACTAGATGGAATTCGTACCCTAGTGCTCTAGCAAGGCTGTATGTGACTCCTGGTGGAAGATGACGGGTCACGCAACGCACAGGCACCCCAAAAAAGGGAGATAATGTGCACGCAACCCCTCCTAGACCACGTGGTGGAAAAATAAACCTGCACTACGCTGTGGCACCCAGAAACACAAAAATGAAAGTATGCATGTCACACGCAGCCTAGAATGACCTCTGAAGGGGTACGCGACACACGGGGCAAGCACAGATGTTAAATACGTGTGCGACTCACCGTCTGCCTGGAAAAATAGCGTGAAAAAGACGCGCGTGTGTGCATTGGCAACACCCCCGCCAAAAGAAGAATTGTACGCTGTCTGAGGAGACAGGACAACAGAAGAAGTGAATGCTGTTTGAGGAAACAGGCCCAGGAAAAAGAGAAAAAGAGAAAAAGAGAAAAAGAGAAAAAGCTGTCAGAGGTAACAGGGAGTACGAACTTGCAACGCTGTGAAGTAAATCGCGCGTGAACCGACAAGAAGTACAGATTTCACCCACTCGCTCTCGACGAAAAGCACGTACAAGGAAATGGCGTTCTACATGTGCCTTTTAAACATGCCCACACGTCCAGCGTCACTTCCGCGTGTACGCGCTAAGGCCCTATCCTCCAATTACATGAGCTGACACTCTGACGTGCAGTCATTGGATGTGTAACCTGCACCCGTGTACAGGGAAACGCCGGCGCACTCACGTCACAGACGCATATACGCGCTGAGGCCTTTTCCACTAATTACACGCTATGACACTCTGACGTGCTTATTTTTTCTACGCGCCATGGAAAACGCACATGCGCGTAACGTCATAGACGCGCCTACACGCTGGGGGCCTTTGGGCCAATGAATTCGCGTACGTGTGCTGACGCGCTTACGTGCTAAGGCCCTTTCCTCGAATTACACGCAGACGTGCTGGATTTTCACGTGCCAAATCACTCCGTATCAAACTGGCCACGCGTAAGCACACGGAAGACCATGCTCCTGCTCAGAAGGCCGAATTACTGCCCCACAGAGCCCCGAGCACGCTCCCACCTGCCATGTGCTGCTGCCTGACTGCCTGCTGCCCACGTGCCCTGCCATTTGCTGCCTGCACATCAGCCAGGGGTGCTGTTGCTGTGACCACCCCTGCTGGAACCGAAGACTCCCGACTGGGATTCCATTGCTCCACAGACCAGCCCCAGGACCCAGTTGCCCACCCACTGCTGCCTCTGGGGTTGTCATGTCGGGCACTGCAACATCTGGCACCACTGGCAACCCCCGGCCAGAGAGGCAGAGGGGCACCAGCTTCACTGCCACCGAAGTTGGTGTCCTGGTGAAGCAAGTCCTGGGGCAGTATGATGCCCTCTTTGGAAGTTTGCATGCCGACAAGGAAGGACGGACTCCGATCTGGACGGACATCGTGACTGACATCAACGCGGAGGGGGTGGCAGTCCGACTATTCCATCATGTCAAGAAGAGCTGGGAAGACTTCAGGTCCAGGACCCTCAACAAGGCCCGGCGCCTCTTGAAGGCAGCGGATGCTAAGGGGCGCCGGGGCCACTTGTCGGAAGATCAGATCAGGGTCCTGGAACGCATATCCCCAGCGCTCCACGTCCAGGTCCTTGAGATCCAGACCCGTCTGGAGTCGAGCGGTAAGTGTACATGATTCCTGATTGTAAGCTGTGCGTGTGGTGGTGTGACAGTAGTGTGCAGGTTGCACATGTGTTTTGATGGGGCTAAGTATGGGGGGGTGTACTGGGCCGTGAGGCTAACACATGCGAGGGCTCTCATGTGTGAGACATGGATGGTGCTTGTGTGTGTAGGCTTGCATGCCAAATGCAGATGTGTGGGCACACATGTTTGAATGAATGTTTATGTAAGTAGGCATGTTCGTGATGTCACACATGGATGTTGGTTTCAGCTGCATGTTTCTGCACTGTGTACATGTGCATGTGTGTGTATTTGACAAGGGTGCAATAGTGATGCAACATGGATGCATGTGACACCGGGATGTGGAAGACTGATTGGCAGATGTGACATGGATGCCGATCACAACACTGCGACAGTTGGCAGAGGTGTACACATGCATGCAAGTGTGGTGGTGTGTGTGCATGTATAGTGCACTCCCTGTGTTGCATGTGATGTCTGGCTCACCTTTGCCTGCTCATGCTGTTGTATGTGTATGGATGGTGCTGGCTGTTGTGATATGGCTGTGGTATGGCTCATGTGTGCGAGTTGAAATGACATGTGTGTTGGCGATTGTGATGCCATGTCTGAGGTTTGCCAATGCCACTCATGTACAACTGTCATGTATGTATGTGTCCATTGTACAGTGGCCTGATGCCTGTGTTTTATTTCTCCCTGTCTGCAGCGTCAACTGATGAAGAGGGCAGAGAAGGTGCTGTGGAGCACAGCGGCAGGGATCGCACCGCCAGCCGTAGACGCAAGGCCCGGCTCCCCTCCCAGGTTGTCATCTCGTCGGGGAGTGAGGAATCCGGTGCCACATCCCAGGCCGCAGCTGCCGGGGGGAGGTCCAAGAGGCGGAGGTCGGAGTTGGACTCCTCGGCAGCAGAAGGGGCAGCTGGGACCCCACAGGGCCCAAAGGGGGAAGATGGCACAGAGTCATCCAGGTTGGTGGGGGGTTTGGTGGAGGAGGAGGCCGTGCAAGTGACAGAGACGGGTTCTGGAGATGGGGATTCCACTGGTGCTAGTGGTGCAGTGCAGGACCAGTGACAGGAGGCAGCACAGGCTGCCACGGAGGTGCCTGTGTGCAATCCTGTCCCTCATCCTGTCACTGCATCATCTTGCACCAGCAGGGATGCCTACGTCCAGACCCGTTTTCAGGCAGGGGATGAGCTTACAACAACTGGCCTTCCTCTGCCTGTGGACGTGGCTATCCAGGTATGGGTTGAGCCTGTCCTGACTGGTGTGGCATTGCGTCAACGGGCCATGCGAGGTGACCTGCAGTCTTTTCATGAGGAGACTGCACGTCATCTCGAATGGCTCGTTGACCGCGTCGGCCTACTGGGACAGGCCAACCAGGCCGGATTCCTCCGTTTGCTGGAGCTTGTTCCGACCCCCTCCTCAACTGAACACCCTATGCGCCAGTCGTCCTCCGTGCCATCTTTCCACCCATTTGTCACCTAGGTGCTCTATGGAGCTGCCTCTGACGGTGCGGCCAGGCTGGTGGAGGACACATCGCTGCCACAGTCGGGAGTCGGACGTCCAGCAGGGGTGGCCACATCAACGACTGCACCCCGGCCGGTGGAGGATGTGCAGGCAGCAGGAGCCAGGGCACGGCACAGGCACAGCAGCAGCAGCAACGAGGTGGGAGCCATGATGGCTCGGTGCCTTCGACATCGGAGGGTAGGCATCGGCCGGAGGGCAGGAGGACCCAGGACGGGAAGTGTCTTCCGTGTGGCAGCGGTTGGGCCACGCCATAGATGCGGAGCGGCAGCGGGCGGAAGAGGCAAGGCTCACGATGGTCAGGGCGGAGAACTCCATGCGGACGGCCCTGAGGTGGGCCGAGTGCCTCGAGGCAATCCTCACGGAGTTGGAGGAGAACATGTCGTCATCCCTGCGGACCCTCGGGGCCATGGAAGAGGACCGCCTCCGGGACATTGAGCAGGAGTTCGATGATGCCCTGTCCCGGAACATCCAGAAGTGAGCCGTCGGACTAGTCCGCTGCCCTTGTAAATAGTTCTTTAGTGTTAAGTTTCCTTTCAGTTTTGTTTTGGGGCGCTTGGACAATGCCCCAACTTCCTGTATATAGTTCTTCATTAGGTAGGATTTTATTTTATAGGTTTCATTTAAAGGATTGGGCACATGGACCCTGGATGTTCACTTTGTACATAGTTTGATAATGGATTTGGATTGTTGATTTTTTTTTTCTCCATGGATTTTCTCCATGGATCAATGGTTTTTTATTATTTTTGCACCTTGGGTTTATTTTCTCAGACTGACACTTTGGAGACTTGCTTTTGGATTTCTTTTCATTTGGATTTCATGCATCTTTTTCATGTATTGGACATGCTGGATTTCATTTATTATTTCCATTTTCTTCTGTTCCATTTCATTGCCTTGCTTTTCTGTTTAATACATTATCATTTGGTACTTCAATGTGTGGTATTCTCTCTTTGGTTTCATGCATGTCACAATGTGTGTTTTATCATTCACATGCTGTCATTGTGTGGGTTTGACGGATATATGTTGATGTGCAGACTAGCCATTTGGGATGCATCATGTGCTGGTGATTTCTTTGTGAGGTGGATGTCATACCTGGTGGTGTGTTCGGACTGGGGTGACGTAGGCAGTGTATTGAGGGGGTATGGGGGCCATGATTATGGATCGTCATGAGGTGTTGGGGGGACATGTATGGGGGCCTGCTGGCAGGTGCCCTGCACTGCTGCGGGGTGGGGATGCAAGGGGACATGAGTTGGACATGAGTGGAGGCCTGGTGGAGGGTGCCCCTGGATGCTGGGGGGTGGTGGTGCAGGGAGACATGAGTGGGGGCCTGCTGGCTGGTGCCCTGCACTGCTGGGGGGTTGGGGTGCAGGGGGACATGAGTGGGGGCCTGGTGGAGTGTGCCCTGCACTGCTGGGGGGTGGGGGTGCTGGGCGACATGAATGGGGGTCTGGTGGAGGGTGCCCTGCACTGCTGGGGGGTGGGGGTGCTGGGAGACATTAGTGGGGGCCTGGTGGAGGGTGCCCCTGCACTGCTGGGGGGTGGGGGGTGCTGGGAGACATGTGTGGGGGCCTGCTGGCAGGTGCCCCACAGTGCTGGGGGGTGGGGTTGCAGGGGGACATGAGTGGGGGCCTGGTGGAGGGTGCCCCTGACTGCTGGGGGGTGGGGGTGCTGGGAGACATGTGTGGGGGCCTGGTGGAGGGTGCCCCTGACTGCTGGGGGTGGGGATGCAGGGGGACATGAGTTGGACATGAGTGGGGGCCTGCTGGCAGGTGCCCCACAGTGCTGGGGGGTGGGGTGCAGGGGGACATGAGTTGGACATGTGTGGGGGCCTGGTGGAGGGTGCCCCTGACTGCTGGGGGGTGGGGGTGCTGGGAGACATGAGTGGGGGCCTGCTGGCAGGTGCCCTGCACTGCTGGGGGGTGGGGATGCAGGGGGACATGAGTTGGACATGAGTGGGGGCCTGGTGGAGGGTGCCCCTGACTGCTGGGGGGTGGGGGTGCTGGGAGACATGTGGGGGGGCCTGGTGGAGGGTGCCCCTGACTGCTGGGGGGTGGGGATGCAGGGGGACATAAGTTGGACATGAGTGGGGGCCTGCTGGCAGGTGCCCCACAGTGGTGGGGGGTGGGGGTGCAGGGGGACATGAGTTGGACATGTGTGGGGGCCTGGTGGAGGGTGCCCCTGACTGCTGGGGGGTGGGGGTACTGGGAGACATGAGTTGGGGGCCTGGTGGAGGGTGCCCCTGGATGCTGGGGGACGGTGGTGCAGGGGGACATGAGTGGGGGCCTGCTGGCAGGTACCCTGCACTGCTGGGGGTGGGGGTGCAGGGGGACATGCGTGGGGGCCTGGTGGAGGGTGGCCCTGGATGCTGTGGGGTGGGGGTTGCAGGGGGACATGAGTTGGACATGAGTGGGGGCCTGCTGGCAGGTGCCCCAAAGTGCTGGGGGGTGGGGGTGCTGGGAGACATGCGTTGTTGATCAGTAGTGCAAGGTGACATGTGGCTTGGCTGGGGGGCATGTCCATGGTGGATGGGCTGCCTGCGGGACATAAGCATGGGTGCAGGGTAGTCCCCTGTGGTGTGGGCTGCCTGCAGGGGCCGTGGAGGGTGTAGAGGGAACACCTGGGAGGACCCACACGGCCAGTTCACGCGTAGTACTCCCCGGAACCCCTGAAATACACATACCCTTCTGAAATCGCTTGTGAGACTTCCCGCGCACCCCGAAATACACGTACCCAGGGCAATCACGTGTGGAACTTCCCACGCACCCCTGAAATACACGTGCCCTGATGGAATCGTGTGTGAAACTTCACGTGCACCCCTGGAATACACGTACCCAGGACAATCGCGTGTGAAACTTCCCGCGCACCCCGAAATACACGTACCCTGCAGGATTTGCGTGCGAAACTTCACGCGCACCCCGAAATACACGTACCCAGGACAATTGCGTGTGGAACTTCCCGCGCACCCCTGAAATACACGTACCCTGCTGAATTTGCGTGTGAAACTTCCCGAGCACCCCGAAATACATGTACCCTGCAGGATTCGCGTGTGAAACTTCACGCGCTCCCCGAAATACACGTATCCAGGCCAATCGCGTGTGGATCTTCCCGCACACCCCGAAATACACGTGCCCTGATGGAATCGCGTGTGAAACTTCACGCGCACCCCTGAAATACACATACCCTGTTGGGATCGCGTGTGAAACTTCCCGCAAACCCCTGAAATACACGTTCCACGCTTGGCGTTTGCTGTTTGGCAGCCCTGTAAACTGGTCCAGGGTTAGCGCAGACATTTGCGATGAATTGGGCATTTTGATGGATTTTCCTTGCGCGAGGGCATTCTTGGGGGCGTAACTGGC
This sequence comes from Ambystoma mexicanum, assembly GCF_040938575.1. Classification (NCBI taxonomy): domain Eukaryota; kingdom Metazoa; phylum Chordata; class Amphibia; order Caudata; family Ambystomatidae; genus Ambystoma; species Ambystoma mexicanum. The sequence continues at coordinate 498,325,874 of NC_090921.1, read as the reverse complement.
GCTGCTGCAGGGTCGCTGTGCCACTTTGCGCCATGGCTGGTTTTGGAGGCTAAAATCCATGAATACGCTGTGCGATGAAATGGATTTTATCGCACGCGGCTGGCACAATGTATCGCACGGGGACACTGTACGCCAGCCGCGTGCGCCACTTTTGTGCGAAATTCTATGAATTACCCAGTCAATCTTTTCCTTTGTCACTTGGGCTTTCTTTAGAACCTGAAGCAAAGGCCTGGTGTATGAGCTGTAATCGAAGACCCATGCTCTAACATAGTTACATAGGCCTAGAAAGCTATGCATTTGCTTTATCGTGTGGTATAGCACCTCTTGTTGACAATACTGCAACTTTTCCTTGTCAACCTTATCACCTTTCTCAGCCAGTATAGTCAATAGCCGAATAGAATCGCATCTGCATTGTTCTTCCGTGGAGCTGCATAACAGGATGTCGTCCACATATTGCAAGACGACACTTTCTAATGCAATGTTGCTTAGGTACATCTGTAGGACTCTATTGAAAATGGACAGGGACTCACAGTACCCCTGTGGCAACCTCGTGATTTTCAGATGCATTTGTCTGAAAGTGAATGACGTCAGATCTTGAGAGACACGGTGCAATTGGATTGAGAAAAAGGCATTTTTGAAGTCAATCACCGTAAAATATTTTGCCTCAGTGAGTATATTACATAGGATTATAGATGGATTAGGGACTAGAGGGAACTCGGCCTCAACAATATCTTAAGATCTTAAATCTTGAATGAAACTCCAAGATCCTCCTTTTGATTTCTTGACAGGATAAATCACTGTATTACATGGTGACTCTGACGTCACCAAGATGCCCTGGTCCATCATGGTGGAAATTGTCATCGAGATCCCCTCATCTGCCTCTCTGGACATGGGATACTGTCGCGCTGTCTGTAAAATTGCTCCTGGTTTCAGTTTAATTTTCACTTCCCCCACTCCCTTCAGGAGGCCTACGTCATATGGTCCTGTAGTCCATACTGAGACAGGCACCTGGGCCATGTCGTCATCAAAGTATTCTGGACGTATCAGTGCCAACATTATTTTCTGAGGCACTTCTCTTTTGATCATTTTTGCCCAAAATATGACTCACTTCCACCCTTGTCTCTTCTGAATCTGTTTGTTCTTCAAACAGATCATCATCGGTGACGTCAGTCACTCGACACCCTTCTTCAATGGCGATAATTGCGCACCATTGTCTACCTTCATCATCGCAGCCTTCAACCAATGCTATTTTCCCTCGCACAGCTGCGGTATGAATCATTAAGGGAAATACTTGTCCCTCCTCTTCATGCATAGGTATTCTTGGTCTGAATAAAAATTCTGCGGGGGTTCTCATGGTCCTATCTGCAAGTCCATGCAATCCTGCCATGAGCACACGCATGCCATATGTGAAAACTTCTGGCTCTAGCGGTATAGCTCTCATGGCTATATGCCCTGAGTATGCCCTGATGATTTCGCACACGTTTCAATAATGCATTCCTGGAGTGGAGCATACTATGCCCTTCTCCATGAATGAGATTGTCATGTTCATCTTTGTCATTAAGTCTCGACCCAAAATGTTTACCGGGGTCTGACGTGAATATAATAAAGGTACATTCATCTCGCACTCTCCTACGGAGACTGGGAGTGCGTCTGTAAAGGGAACTCGACTGTGAGCTCCTGTAAAACTCTGAGTATCTATGGCCTCGCCCGACAAGCAAAACTTGCCTTCACGTATACATGAGCGTGTTGCACCTGTGTCAACTAAGAAGGAATATTCTTTACCCCCTATGACTACATTCACCCTAGGTTCCCTATTAGGGCCTGGAGTCACTGATAGGTTAGAGCACATCAGGGTTGCCAGTGAGCTGTCCTAGTTCATATATAAGTTCGGTCCACTGTACACTTGTGGATTTCCTCCACTCCCTGGGCTGCCTCCCCTTCCGGAGTTTGTGCCCCGAGACGATTGTGGTGGTGCCTGATGAAATTGCCCTTGAGGCAAATTCCCCATGTTCGGGGTTTGAACCCCTTGTTCCGCACCCTGTTGCATGCCTGGTGCTTGCTGCTGCATTGTGTGGTTTTGTGCATTGCTCTGTTGTGAGATCGCAGGTGGATTTGCCATGCCTGCTCCCATTCCTTGGCTATTCTGCCACACTTCCTGACTTCTGCACGTGCGCGCCAAATGCCCCGTCATTCCACACAGCCAACATACTGGTGGTGGTCGGATTATTTGTCCATTTGACATATCTGGGTTGCCCATTTGCACGGATTGAAACCTCCTTGATTACTCTGGAAACCTCCTTGATTACTTTGCCATCCTCTTCCTCTAAATCCCCTTCCCCTCGGGTACAGTCCTACATCAACCTGGTTGTTCTGCTGTGGCTTAGCCACCTGTTGTGAGCTCCGTTCAGCTGGGCTAGTTAGCATGGCATACAAGAGCATACTTTGATAATTTCTTTTGCACCAACTTCACTTCCTCACCCTTTCGTGTTGCCTCCTTTTTCTGATTCTTTTCTTGCAACAATCTACAGTAATGTGCGATAGTTAACTGTATTTCATCCCACGGTTTAGCCTCAACTCCTACCAATTTCATGAGCTGTTTCTGCACTGGTTCTGGCAACCCTTGGCACAATATGTGGCAAAACACTAGTATAGATTTCGTCCAAGATTCATGCGTTTCGAGCACCCACACGTCTTGGAAATTCTGGATATAAATCAACGGATCTTCTGACTCCTTCATTTTGCAAGTCATTATAGCTCTCATATCGGAAGTGTCTGGGTACAGCACTAGCAGCGCTTTCCATACTGCTGCTCTGCAATTATTAAATGGTGCTCCGTCATGAGCAGTGTTAATTATGGTTACCCCAGGGTACCCTGCCTGTGTCCACACATCGTCTGCTCTCTCACCAAGTATGGCGATCAGGAGACCTTTAATGTCCCCTATTGCGAGAATGACACCCCCAGTCATTTTTTTCTAACTCGTGCATCCACTTCCCGGCTCCCGATGTCAGCATTGGAAGCTTATTTTTCAGGTTTTCGCAATCCATGTGTGGCCATGGAATATATTGCGGTCTTGCTCCCCCCTTTTCTAGCAGTGGAAATTGGAATGCACAGCCTTCTTTCTCTTTCCCCATAGCTCTTCTGTCTATCGCTGGGGTAATATTCTTGCATCGCCGTCTGCCTGGCAATGTTCTCAACCTGTCTACATAGGCGGGTGCTGACACCCCCTCTGGCCATGGGGTGTTCCGTCATGCCGGTCCAACTGTGTGGCAGACTCTGATGTCCTCGGTGCAGACTCACTAGCAACCAATCATCGTACCCCCTTGTACCTTGGGAGCCGCTTTTCGTGCTGTCTCCCTTCTTCATTTGTCTCACACTCCCTTTCCTCTCTGGAGTCGGACATTGATTGTTCCCAATTCACGCAACTCCTTGTGTCATCATCATTTTTACTGATTTCTTGTCTGTCCAGGGACAGTCTCCTGCTCCCACTACTTCGGGTGACATCCTCAGTGTCATACAGCTGAGTGCTCTCCAGGCATTCGTCTTCCCTTTCCCCTTGGGATATTTGTCCTAACCCCATTTCGTCATATATCTTATCGATCGTTTCCCGGATGCTTCTGGTGTCGAAGTCATCTTCAATATTTGCCCCGGTCGTGTCTGGTACTGAGTCATACGCAGGGAATAATTCTTCAATGCCTTCCCATTCTACAACAGGATTGGGTTTTTTAACTTCCCTATCCAGATATGCGAGATCGTGTGCCCTATGTCTACGCTTACGTTCTATGACATCATCACATTATTTGCGCTTCCTCGCCTCTTCTCTGACTTTATCTTCTTCCCTTCTCCTTTCATTTCTACTTTAATTTTCCCTTCGAACTTCCTCATCCATTCGTCTCCTTATCTTGTCACGTACTCTTTGCTCTTCTGCTAATTCTTGCTGTTTCTGTCTGTCCAAGGCATAGACTGCTCTCTGTTTGCAATCAAGCTGTTTCTCTTGCTCTTCGTGATATAGCTGTCACGCCTCAGTCTATCCTTCCTTCTTATCCTCTCATCCCTTGACTCCTTGTCTTTCTCCTTTCTCTGCGCCTCATCTAACTTCTCTATAGGTCTCACATCATCACTTCCTTTTCCATCGAGTTTCAACAATATCTGTCCTCCCATCCATTCGTCTTTTGCGAATGCTGCCTCATCAGTTCTGCTTTCACCTTTCCATTTCTTTCCCTCGCTCTCCTTATCGAGAGATGCACTAATCTTTGCCTGATCCTTCCTCTCATAATCGCATCTCTCCTTGTCCTTCGGGACTGCAGAGGTAAGAATCTGGTCCTGATCCTTCCCTCGGTTTTCGTCACTACTGTAAGTAGGTGACTCATATGCGGGGTTACTGTACCCTGTGGCTGCTTTAAGCTCCCTTAATGGGTAGAGTCCCTCAGGCTTTCCTAGGTTTCTGTTTCAGGCTGGGCAGGTGGTGCAGTAGGCGTCTCACCCCCCTCGTGCATATGTTTAATATCCAGTCTGCAGGTGGCTCTTCCTCCTTCGCCTGTTCGAACATTTTCCAAAGTTCTAGAACAGCGAGGCGTTTCTCTAATTTTTTTCCTGTATATGTGGCATGCAAGTAAGTCATCATGTGTTGTAAGACGGCTTTAGATAAAGACCCATTTTTTGGCCACGGCATAAACATCTTGTGGGCGGTGCCCTTAACCCACTCTGTGCTATATTTCTTAAGCTTGGGTGCATGTTTCGGGAGTTGCTTAGATAAGTGTGCTAATGGTGTCATTTCTTCCATGCTTAAATCTGTTCTACTTTCCTCTTAGACACCACTTTTCAATGCGTCCATGCAATTTTAACACTTGTCAATAATATGAGCGAGCACCAAACACTGCAAGCTCCAATCCAATTTATTCCCGCCAAAACTTTTTTATCACCAATTTCCTCAAGAACATCAATCCATGTGCGATTCCCTCTCAACTATAGAATCGCGTAAAAACCCTATTTGATTTCAACCAATACAAGACAACATTTCTTAAATGTGACATACAACAGAACAGGTACAACAGACATTTGACGGACTAGAAAGACACCAGCTGGTCACAAATATCTCTGCCTTCTAATTAATAGCCCGAAATGGAGTTAAAACAAACTTCTTTTACAACGTCTTTAAACGTGGTCGTAGCTTAGTCGTCCCCTGTTATGTGAGCTCTGAGTTCACGTTTCTTCTGACCGCTATATTAAAGCGCAGGAACAAGGCGAATCCTCTCTCTCCTCAGGTGTCCGGCCTGGAATCCTCTCTCTTCTCGGGTGTCTACCCCAGTATTCTTTAATATCTCAGGTGTCCACCCTGGTATTCTTTACTATCTCAATTATTCTCGAGTCATTATCCCTATATATATATATATATATATGCAGTCTTCTCTACTTCTGATTATTTTGTTTATTCCACCTCCCTCCGTTACCTTTTTCCTTACTTGTTCTAATACCTATGACATTTGCCAAAGCATTTAGTTTTTTGTTTCACTCACCGCTCGCATGGTTCCTCTCTGGATCCTCGGGATCACCGCCTCCATTACTGCCTTCTTTAGTCTTTCGTCTATTCCACTGCCTGTAGGAATGGAAGGTTTTCTGTTTATAAAACGGGTTCCTTCAGACCCACAGCAGATTTTAGATAGATTTATACTATCATTGTCCACGGGAAGCTTCACAGTCTAGTTGGCCAAATGGCGAAGGACTTGTGATATTGCCGAAGACCTAGAGTTACTGTGTCGACGGTCAATCGGTGTCTTATTTTAATCAATAATCACTAATCAATAATCAATGGTCACAACCATCCTCTGCTACCAAGTGTACAGGAGGGCAGAGAGACCTCTGACGGGCCCATGGGATCAGAGCTCACCCTCAAGTACTTTAAGACGAGATAGCTGCACCTTGAGGAGGATGGGGTGCAGGATTCTCTTACTCCAACACCAATCAATAAGGACAACTCAATGGTTTGGCAAATGGAAGTCCGTTTAAGGACAAGTACAAAAAAAGGGGAAACATTAGGAAATCATCATGGATGCAATCGCCCGAATCGCTTCAACTGCCACAATCTTCATTCAAACAGCACTTTTTGTAGGCACTATTTGTCATCATTGACGTGTAACACTTGAAAGTTTGTCATGCAAGTCTATTGGTTGGAAAAGGTAACTTAAGTATAGGTACTAAACTGTATATGGTAAAGGAGTGTGAGGATTGGATAACTCTTATCAGGTGGGTGTCTACGCCCCTCCCTCTACATCACTCGTGCTAGACGTCACTACAAGTACAACGTCTCATTGGTTCGACTAGCTATAGGACTGTCATGTTGCCTAGCCCCGGGCATCCGGATCGAGTCCATCAGCCCCGGGAGCTGGCATCCAGATACTCATTAAAACCCCAACAGCCCCCGCTGGGGGCTGTTTGGATTCAGTCCTGGCACCTTAGGCGCCAGGCTCATCATAGAAATCAGTCCAGGCGCCATAGGCGCCAGGCTCATAGATTTTACTTACCTTATGCAGACCATGCTGCAAATGAGTCCAAGCCAACGTGAGGCCTGGATGGGACTATTTTATTATATGGACTATTTTTTACTCGGGTGTGGTTCTGGGGAACTTCTTACCTGGGACTACTTTGCAGGCTATTTAAACCACGCCCGAACAGCAGCTCATGCTTCGTGTTATTCTGCATCCAGCAGCGTAACGCTCACCATGTCTGCAAGTCAGCATCCAGTCTTCTGCCACGCCCGCCTCGAATCCAGAGCTCCTAGACAAAAGGAAAAGAAAGGAGAAGAGGTTAGATCACGGACATTATTTGATTCCTTACCTGATTCCAGAGCCAGCACATCTCCGAGCCTGGAAAGACATTATTTCAGCACGCGTCGCTTCACCAGCAGCAGTGCCACGTTATACTCACCAGTCCACCGCATCTTTAAACTCGGCGCTGCCTCCATCATTTTCTTCGTCGAAACCCAGCACCTGGGGGGAAAACAAAAGGAATAACAAGGTGAGCCAAGAAAACCGACAATGACAATCTCTTTGTCACCATAAGCTTACCTGCTTTACCACCAGAGGTATTATCCTTTAATTCGTTGCATCTTTCTATGCCGCACCTATAAAGGGAGAGAAAACAGCAAGTTAAACTCATGCAACTTTTACCGGACAGTGTTTGGTAATACAGACTCTTACCTGAACGCCATCAGCTGCCTCCGGGCAATATTCTTTTGGACCCAGCTGCAACCTAACGAGGGAATGGAACAAGAGTGAACATCGGACATATTGAACTCTTTGAACTTTATAGACACTGGAGTCAATAGTCCTCTGGAACTCCTCCAGTACCTTCAAACCAGTGAAGTAACTGGTATCTACGCGCCCCTGCATGCCATGCAGGATGGAGAGCTCATCATTTAAAAACATAAGGTGAGGTTACCAAGAGGGGATATCGGAGGTGATTAGTGGGGAGAACGAGAACAGTTGGGGCGGGGCCATCACTAAAGTCCACGGGTGGCTAAATCCCTTTCTCCACTTGCAGGAGAATACTTCTATGAGTCCAGCAGACAAGATTAGGTGGGCCAGTCTAGACTGTCATCTCTTCACTACGCATCACGTTGGTGGAGACCGCAGCTGTCCGGGTCCGATCGACGCCCCTGTGGGAACCAGTTGAGCGTAACAGAACACGAAGCCTATCTACAAATCCCCACCCGGGCGTAATGGAGACCTCAGAAACCGACCAACTAGCCCAATTGTTAGGAGAATTTAGGGCAGAAGTGCACTCCGCGCGCCAAGAAACTAATGCCCTCAGGAGAGAACTGATTGTGTCAAAGGAGCTCACTGATGATCTTGCCAGATAACTGCTGCAAAACCAAGCCGGGCAAACACCACTACCTGGACTTGGGGGGAATTCAATCCCCGTTTCATCGAGCAGCCCTGTGCAAGTGGTTCTACCAGGGAGCATTCCTTTAGCTCCACCCGAACGCTTTGCTGGGGACCCGAAAAGGTTTGCCGTGTTCATGAACCAATGCCGCTTGCACTTTTTATGCAGACCAGGAGCTTTTCCAAACGACCAAGCCAAAGTAGCCTTTGTACTGTCATACCTTAGTGGCAGTGCAGCGGATTGGTCAGTTCCATTAGTCAACCAGGATGACCCTCTTCTTCGGGATTTTCAGGGTTTTCAATTGAGCATGGAAAGACTATTCACCAGACATTCACAGGGACAGGCCCTGGATAACGAACTTCTATCCCTACTACAAGGAAACCAGAACCTGCTAACTTATATCGCAACCTTCAATAGGTTGGTGGTGGAATCCGGATGGCCAGAGGTAAAGCGAATTACATTATTTCATTGTGGACTTCGGGGTGAACTCAAAGATGTTTTGGCCTAAGTTGTGAACCCACCTCAGGATTGCGCAGAATATATAGACTTAGTGGTCCAGCTAGACCACAGACTTCAGAATAGAAAAGCTGATCGAGCTAAGTTCGAGAATCAGGTATTGGTTAAACCCAATGTTACTCTCAAAGGAACAGATGCATCAGAACCAATGCAGATCGGTGGGGTTAAGGGACCCTTAACTCAAAAAGAAAGAGAAAGGAGACGACCGATGCAGTGGTGTCTGTACTGTGGGGCCTCAGGACATTTTCTACGGGATTTCCCTATAAAAACATCCAAGAAAGTAGTCGGAGTTGCTGATAGAAATCAAACAGAGCCTGATTCGGGAAACGACCACGCCCGACAAGCGTAGAGGTCCGCTTGCCGAGCTTAAAGAAGGACACTCAGACCTCGCACCTAATCATGCCAATGGTCCTTATTGATCCAAGGCAGCCATCACGTATGCATGCAGTTAGGGCATACATTGATAGCGGGGCCGTAGGAAACTATGTGGACCACGAATTGGCTTCTAGGATGAATCTACCTCTATGCAAAAAGACCACTTTGGATGTTATCACCACAGTCAATAGAACTGAAATTGCCTCTGGGCCTGTAACTCATTCCACCACAGAGATGACACTGTTGGGTCAAGATGGGCATCAAGAGGCTATTGTGTTTGACTTAATCAAAGCCCCGCAGTTCCAAATAATACTGGGGATACCTTGGTTGGAAACACATAATCCTTGTATTGATTGGCGAGAGAAGAGAGTAACCTTCCCGCAGTGTGCACACACCTGTTACCCGGAAAAAAACCTTGAACAAAAGCCTGGCCACAGTTGCTAATCCAGTCATGCAGTTACCTCAGGAATATCAAGAATTCCAGGATGTTTTCCAAAAAGAACAGGCAAACACCTTACCACCTCATAGATCATACGATTGTCAAATCGACCTCATACCCGGTGCACAACCTCCATGCAGTAGGATCTATGCCCTTACGGAACCCGAAAACCGTCACCTACGACAATACATGGACCAATACCTTGCTAATGGCTTCATTCGTCCATCTAGGTCCCCCGCATCTTCAGCTTTATTTTTCGTGCCCAAAAAGGAAGGTGACCTCAGAACGTGCATAGACTACCGCGCATTAAACCAGATCACAGCGAAGAACCGATATCCACTGCCTCTGATCCCCGAACTAAAAGACCAAGTAATGGATGCTTGCATCTACACTAAATTAGATCTCAGAGGGGCATATCATCTGGTACGTGTAAAGAAGGGCGACGAATGGAAGACCGCTTTTCGCACCAAGTACGGATTATTCAAATATCAGGTGATGCCCTTCGGGTTGTGCAATGCACCAGCAGCCTTCCAGTATTTTATGAACGATGTCCTTCGTGAACTCATTGACGTTTGTGTTGTCGTATACATAGACGATATTCTAGTGTACTCCTCCTCAGAATCAGACCATGTTAAACACGTTTGTGCAGTCCTTGAGAAACTACACCAGCACAAGTTATATGCAAAATTGGAAAAATGTTTTTTTCATGCTACAGAAGTTGAATTCCTTGGATTTATCCTGACTCCAAAAGGAGTCCGAATGGACTCTCGAAAGGTGGATGCAATTCTCAAGTGGCCATCACCCAGTTCAGTTAAAGGGGTGCAAAGCATGCTTGGATTTGCTAATTTCTACCGCAGATTTATTCCTGACTTCTCATACGTTGTACACCCCATCACAGCACTTTTGCGAAAAAACAAACGCTTCTTGTGGACCGAAGAGGCTGAAAAAGCCTTCCAAGAACTGAAATTGAAATTCACGTCGGCACCTGTCTTAAAGCATCCACGCCCGAGCTCCCATACATAGTTGAAACCGATGCATCCAGTTCAGCCATGGGGGCTGTCCTGTCCCAGAATGATCCGGAAACTAGTCAACTTCATCCAGTAGCATTTTGGTCCAGAAAATTCTCGGCCCCCGAATTAAACTATGCGGTTACCGATAAAGAGTTGTTAGCCATCAAATCCGCCTTCAAGGCCTGGCGGCATTATCTTCTCGGTGCCAGGCATACCATTACTGTAATCACCGATCACAGGAACTTGCAGTATTTAAAAACAGCCAAGGCCCAATCATCGTGTCAACTCGATGGGCCTTATTCCTTGCCAAATTCGATTTCGTGATCACTTATCGACCAGGTTGTAAGAATGCTAAGGCAGACGCTTTATCCCGAATTGGGATGGGAGAAGCATATTCGAACCCGGAACCGGTGCCTATAATTCCTGAACATAGAATTCTTGGGATTACTACTCTACCGACCTTAGAAGATATTCATTTAAAGATCCAACAACTTTTCGATTTAGCAGCCCTGCAGGACTGGGTTAAAAAGGGCCCAGATTATTCAGTTGTCAATGACCTACCTTACTATCAAGGGCGTCTATTTCTACCACACAAGGAACTACAAGAACAAGTCATCTCCAATTACCATGAAGCTCTGATGGAAGGGCACCCAGGTATTGCAAAAACTGAAGCTAAAATTAAAAGACAATTCTGGTGGTCCACCTGATGAAAAGATGTAAAGTCATTTGTACTGTCTTGTGGCATCTGCGCCCAGAACAAAAGTCAAAAGAAGAAACCAGCTGGTCTTTTACAACCTTTAGATATTCCACCCACACCATGGCAAACTTTGTCTTTAGCCTTTATTACAGATCTACCACCATGTAATGGATTCAACACCATTCTAGTTATTATGGATCTTTTTTCCAAGATGGCCCACTTTATTCCTTTGAAAGGATTACCTCTGCTTCAATCTTGGCCAAGGAATTTCTCGAAAATATTGTTCGAATACATGGATTTCCTTCCGTATTGATCTCTGACCGAGGTAGTCAGTTAATTTCACAATTTTGCCAGAAGTGTTGTCAATTGGCACAAATCGACGTAAGGTTATCAACCAGTCACCATCCCCAAACCGATGGTCAGACGGAGAGAACCAACCAGACCCTTGAACAATACCTACGTTGTATGCTCCACCAAACCGAAAGTAATTGGAAGGGCATTTTATGGATTTCTGAATACGCATACAATAACTCTGTACATTCAGGAACCGGACAAAGCCCCTTTTATACCATATATGGACATCATCCTCGAACCTCAGAACTCGATTTGCCCCAGCATTTAGAAATGCCGGCAGTAACTCATCTGCATTCTACTATTACACAAGCTTTTAAAGAGGCAACAAAACATTTGAAACAAGGAAAAGAGAAATACAAGAAAAATGCTGATCAACATAGAAGTGAGACCCCACCATATTGAATTGGAGACCAAGTTTGGCTGGCTATAAGACATATACTTCTGAAAGGAACTCTGACTTTTAATCCTAGATATTTGGGACCTTACACCATTAAGGCCATTATCAACCCGGTGGCCGTCAAATTAGAATTACCCTCTAATATGCAGATTCATCCTGTCTTTCATGTTTCACTTCTAAAACCAGTTCAAACCGGGACAAGATTAACGAAACCACCTGACCCACCCTAATAGTTGGAGAACCTGAATTTGAGGTAAAAAACATCCTGGACTCTAAAATGGTTAAATCAAGACTTTTTTATTTAATCGACTGGAAGGGTTACAGACCACAAGAAAGGTCATGGGAACCTAGTGACCACGTTCATGCTCCTCGATTGGTGAAAAAATGTCATCGGACTTCTCAGACAAGCCAGGGCCAAGGGGAAGAACAAATTTAGGAGGGGCCTTGGGGGGGGGGGTGCTGTCATGATGCCAACCCCCGGGCATCCGGATCGAGTCCATCAGCCCCGGGAGCAGGCATCCAGATACTCATTAAAACCCCAACAGCCCCGGCTGGGGGCTGTTTGGATTCAGTCCTGGCGCCTTAGGCGCCAGGCTCATCATAGAAATCAGTCCTGGCACCATAGGCGCCAGGCTCATAGACTTTAATTACCCTATGCAGACCATATGGCAAATGAGTCCAAGCCAACGTGAGGCCTGGATGGGACTATTTTATTACAGGGACTATTTTTTGCTCGGGTGTGGTTCTGGGGAACTTCTTACCTGGGACTACTTTGCAGGCTATTTAAACCACGCCTGAACAGCAGCTCATGCTTCGTGTTATTCTGCATCCAGCAGCGTAACGCTCACCGTGTCTGCAAGTCAGCATCCAGTCTTCTGCCATGCCCGCCTCGAATCCGGAGCTCCTAGACAAAAGGAAAAGAAAGGAGAAGAGGTTAGATCACAGACATTATTTGATTCCTTACCTGATTCCAACCCAGCACATCTCCGAGCCTGGAAAGGACATTATTTCAGCACGCGTCGCTTCGCCAGCAGCAGCGCCGCGTTATACTAACCGGTCCACCGCATCTTTCAACTCAGCGCTGCCTCCATCATTTTCTTCGTCGAAACACAGCACCTGGGGGGAAAACAAAAGGAATAACAAGGTGAGCCGAGAAAACCGACAAAGACAATCTCTTTGTCACCATAGGCTTACCTGCTTTACCACCAGTGGTATTATCCTTTAATTCGCTGCATCTTTCTATGCCGCACCTATAAAGGGAGAGAAAACAGCAAGTTAAACTCATGCAACTTTTACCGGACAGTGTTTGCTAATACAGACTCTTACCTGAACGCCATCAGCTGCCTCCAGGCAATATTCTTTTGGACCCAGCTGCAACCTAACGAGGGAATGGAACAAGAGTGAACATCGGACATATTGAACTCTTTGAACTTTATAGACACTGGAGTCAATATTCCTCCGGAACTCCTCCAGTACCTTCAAACCAGTGAAGTAACTGGTATCTACGCGCCCCTGCATGCCATGCAGGATGGAGAGCTCATCATTTAAAAACATAAGGGAAGGTTACCAAGAGGGGATATCAGAGGTGATTAGTGGGGAGAACGAGAACAGTTGGGGGGGGGCCATCACTAAAGTCCACAGTTGGCGCTTGCTGCTCTATTCTTCTACTAAGCATACCAAGCCGTACTGTTTTCTTAGCTTCTTGCGTTACAAGCCTATGTACAGGCGTTAGCTGGTTGCATATTTACATCCTGTTTTATGGATGCGTTTCTTTACATTTTGACATCGTCTTAACTTCTATGTCTGTGATGTCTTTATTCATGGTGTTTCGTCTTAGTGTGTTATCTTTTGGTTGTTGTTTGTTCATCTGTACGTCTGCCCGGTGCCTCGTGACGTCAACATTCGCCTTCGATTAAGGCCCTTTGGGGCTCTTCTGGGACTGTCTGAAAGTGGTCTTCATGTCGTGTCAGCTGTTGGTACAGTTGTCTCAATGGGTACCGTGCTGCCCATAGTTGTCTGGTTATTGGCACTTCAACAGGTATTTCTCTTCTGATTGGCACTGGGCAGAACCCCAGTGCGGCTCTCTGTTGATTTATTTGCTCCTCATACATCACATATCTCAGCGAGTATGTTCCAGGTATTTCAAAATGGGTGGCTGGAGTGCTGGCCATACCAGGGTGAAGGTATGTATGGGGATCTTCTAGCCACAAGCCAGTTCTGTGAAGGCTTGTGGCCGCCTGCTGTGTTCCTTGTGCAGCAGATCACGTAGAGGCATCCTTTGAATGCCTCTGTGCGACATGCAGCACAGGGGACTGTCAGACAGATGGTTGTTTCCTCGGATGAGGGTGCTGCTCCCATGTTGGGAGCAGGTTACTTAGAAAACCTGAAACTTACCTCCTGGATTCCAGCTCCTTTCTTTTCCTGGTTTCCTGCTCAAGTGTGCCCACAAAATCTTCCTGCTTGCTCAAGACTGGTTACCAACGGTGGGGGGGCATATGAACATCTGTCTCCCCAATGTACCCGTTACACATTGGAATAGTAAAGGACTGCCTAGAAAACTATTTACCTTGCTGGTCAACCTGGGTTTCCAGCCAAACGGGGATCCAGGGCAAGTCGGTAGTACCTAGAAGTCTCAATCTTTTGGGCTAGAGCCATTGCTTAGAATAGATATTCCAAGGGATGCAAACATTTGCCTGGTACTTCTACCACTTAAAAGTGTCAGAGATTGTTCGAGGTGGTGTCACCTCAAACAGCTGCGGAGAAGCAATGACTTGCACTGCCCCTGTGATTCCCTGGTGAAGGAGAGCATTGACTGGAATTGTAACTAGATTTTGGTCTGGCCTGAGCTTTTTCATGGTGACAGTAACTACTCAGAGAAGTAGCTGCAGGGCTGCCATACTTTGTGGATCCCAGTCTTTGGACTTGCCCTTCTGGTGAGATTACAGCTCTATGCCAGGGACTGGCCACGGTTTCATGTTCTGACATTTTCTTTTTTTTTTTTAAACTTTTATTTTTATCGGCAGAGGTTCACAAGGTACAAACATAAGGCAACAAGCATAAGAGACATATAAGACATAGAGGTGCTTACAGGCTGCCCTGTCAACATTACAACAGTGATTACAACGTTTTGCGAGTAAAGGAAAAAACCTGAGGATATCATGGTGCAGAAGTGGTGGCCGGGGACAGACAGGATTCCGACCCGCCCTCGGACTGATTATTGAGATATGTGTTAAATTCATTCCAAATGTTCTTGGGACGAGACTGGGCCGGCAGCATGGACAGATAGTCCTCCTCGCAATTCCGCGACCATGTTAGCAGGCCCAACCACCTCTGCGGGGTCGGGGGAGAGGGACACCTCCAACACTGGAGTATGCACTTCTTGGCAATCATACAACTAACATTTAAAAACTTTTTCAGGCGTTTAGTTTCATCAGTACTCCAGACCCCAAATAGGACTGCAAGGGGATCGGGAACAATAGTGGTTTCAGATACTGCACTAAGTGTCTTTAGGACCCCGTCCCAGAAACTGAACAAGTTCTGACAGGTCCAGAACATATGTAGATGATCTGTGTCCGCGGCCCCGCAACGTGGGCACAGGCGCGTCTCAGAACGAGCAAACCCTGAAGTCCTGCGCGGTGTATAATATAGCCTATTAAGGAGCTTATATTGCATGGCCCGGAAGCGGAAGTTGAGAGAGACTTTTTGGGTGTGGAGACACATGCTCTCCCATAGCTCATCAGTTATCTCTAGACCCAGTTCGTCTGCCCATTTGTTGCGAGCACCAAGGACCGGAGTAGAAGGGGCGTCCTGCAGGATATGATATAGTGATGAGATGACGCCCCGTGCACCGCCCGAGTTAGCAATGTACGCTATAGCCGGGTTGTCAGGGGGCTCGTCAGGGAAAGAGGGCCACCTAGAGCGGAACGCTGCGCGGAGCCTGTAGTACTGGAGGGTCTCTAAGGGGGATCTAGTGTGACCCGGCTTCCAAGTCTGGGGGTTTATGAATTTGCCCTCTGGATAGAAGTCCGATAGTGCCCTATACCCCAGAGCCTCCCAGCGGCGGGCCAAGGCAGCGTCCAGCATGGGCTCTAACCCGGGACAGGCCCATACGGGCAGCCACTTGTAGTACGGGGAGGTCCCCTCTGATGAGCCCAGTATGCGTGTCCAGGCAAACATGGTTGCAGCGATGGGATCAACTGGGGAGTCCGGGGCGTAGTGTCGCTGTAACACTAGGACATTAAATTAATGCCGGCAGTTGCCAACCGTTCCAGCTTAACATGAGGGCGCACCGGGGCGCCAGGGTACCAATGAGTGGCATATTGGCCTTGGGCCGCCAACCAGTATGTAGCAAAGTCAGGAGCAGCAATACCCCCTCGTCTGTATGAGAGTGCCATGTCAGTCCACTTCTTGCGGACCGCACCTGAGTGCCAGAGGAATTGTGCGCAGAGTGTGTGCAACTTAGTGAAATATGTCCTCCCAGGCCAAACGGGAATGTTACTAAAGGTGTAAAGAAGCTTAGGGAGCAGAATCATCTTAATCAGTGACAGTCGACCTGCCACGGACAACGGGAGAGTGCGCCATCGTGAGATTTTAGCCTCAACCAACTGCGCCAACGCAGAATAATTATCGGTGAGTAGGGTGGATTTAGTAAGGGATACATGTACGCCCAGGTATTTAATGCCTTCAGGGGCCCAGCGCAGGGGATATTCAGAGACGGGCTGTATGGTGGATTGAGTGAGCGGGAAGATCTCCGACTTGGAATAGTTAATCGTAAAACCGGAATGGGTGCCAATGCGGGTGACATCTCTCAATATGGGATTGAGGTGAGTTGTGGGATCTCTGATATAAAGTAGGACGTCGTCTGCGTAAAGGGATATAATTTCAGGCTCCTCTATCAATCTTATTCCCTTATGAGAGTGTTTTGAGCGGACATAGTCCGCCATTGGTTCTACCACTAGTGCGAAGAGAATTGGAGAGAAGGGGCAGCCCTGACGGGTACCTCTAAATAGCGTGAAGCCCTCGGATGTCAGTGAGTTAACTCGAACCCGCGCAACGGGAGAGGCGTACAATAGTCTAATAAACCCTATCATGTTTGGGCCAACACCCATTGTCTCGAGGACCAGCCACATGTATTTCCAGGAGACCATGTCAAAGGCTTTCTGGGCGTCCAGCGTCACCGCCACCGCCTGGGCGTTCTGATCTATGAGGGACATGACATTGAACAATCTCCTGATATTGTGGGAGGTGGACCTGCCCGGGACGAAGCCCGCTTGGTCCTCATGCACCAGGTGCGTCATGATTGGCAAAAAGCGATTGGCAATGATCTTAGCGAAGATCTTTGTGTCAAGATTCATGAGGGAGAGAGGTCTGTATGACCCGCACTCATCTTCAGGCTTACCCGGTTTGAGCAGCACCGTGATGACCGCTTCACGCATGGAGGGGGGAAGGATGGAGGCCCGGAGAGCCTCATTCCATACCTCAAGCAACCGGGGGGCCAGAATAGCTATGTGCTCCTGGTATAAGTCTGCGGTTAGCCCATCCGGGCCGGGCGCTTTGCCTCTGGGCAAGTCGGAGATGGACGACACTATCTCGTCTAGCGTAATCGGGGAGTCTAGCTGGTCCCTGGTCTGCTGGGAGATTTCTGTAGTGGGGATCTGCTCAAGGATCTCGCGCATACGTTGCTCAGTGTGTTCTACGGGTCTGGAATAAAGGGAACTATAGAATACTGTAAATATGTCTAGAATTTCCCGGTCCGCCCACCGAGCCTCACCATTCCGATCTTTGATAGAAGAGATCTGTGTTCGGCCCGTCTCCCCCCTTACAAGTGTCGCAAGCGTTTTCCCGGGCCTGTCGCCCTCCCCATACCTCCTGGCGGCCTGAGGGCGGCTGAAGTAACGGACTTCGGAGGTGGCCAGTGTGTTATATACCTGAAGTTCATCAGAGATTTGGGCAAGAATGGTGGGGTCAGAGCCGGTAGTGTTGAGCTGCTCAAGTTGTTTCAGTTTGGTCTCAGAGCGCCCCAGAGCAGCCCTAATGGCCCTCAGTACCCCGGCCTCCCGGGAGATGGACATGCCCCTTATGTATACCTTGAAGGCCTCCCATCTGATCGCGGCAGTCGTGTCCCGAAGTGAGTTAAGTTCAAAGAACGATCCGATGTCAGCTAGTATTTCGGACTTAAACACGATGTCTTTTAGGGCTTCGGACTTGAAGCGCCAAGTGCTAGCTGTTGGAGCAGGAGTGCCCAGTCTTAGGGATAGTGTGATTGGAGCGTGATCAGAAAGCGTGCGGGCCAGGATGCCCGCACCCTCCACCCCGCCCATTAACTCGCTGGAGGCCAAGAACAGATCTATCCTGGACGAGCTGTCGTGCACCGATGAATAGTAGGTATATTCCCGCTCCTGGGGATGGAGAGTTCTCCAGGCGTCACAAATATTGAGCGACTGCATATGGCTCTGTAGCCTGCGCGCCGCGCGAGACAGTGCTCTAGGACCCGTGGCAGTTCTGTCCAGAACAGTATCCAATATTAGGTTCAGATCCCCTCCCCATATGATATGCACCCCCACAAATCCCAGAAGTATGGTGGCAATTGTGTCAAAGAATTCCGGAGAGTCCACGTTGGGACAGTAGGTGTTAACGAGCAGATATTCCCTGTTGGCTAGTGTGCAGTGCAATATAACGTAGCGGCCTTCGGGGTCGATGTAGCTTTTATGGAGCCCACACTTAATTGATTTGTGAATAATCGTGAGAACACCCCTTGATTGCGTGGAATAGGAAGTGTAAAATCTAGCGGGACTCCATGACGGGGCAACTACCCTTGGTATAAGTCCATTGGAGTGTGTCTCCTGCAAGAGCAGGATTTTACAGTTATGCCTGTTGGCATATGCCATAATCTTGCGGGCTTTGGTGTGGTTGCTCAACCCCCGGACGTTCCAGGACATTATGACAGTAGACACTTCAGTGGTAGCCATCCCCATCTACAATCTTCATCCTTAATGAACATCCCAACACAAACGACCATGTGAGCTCCCCAAGTAAAAACAGCGTGTGCGCTTGTGCCACCTCAGAATGCACCCCGCGAAACCCCTTATGCCTTTTTGAGAAACAACCCCAATTCCACCCCCCACCCGCACCACTAAACATGAATCAGTAGTGTAAACATCACCCACCCCTGAAAGCGCGCAGATGGGCCAACACCAACCTGGCCCACACTTCCCCAAGGCCCAACGGGGGCCAACACATACCAACAAAACAGAAGAGAACAGTGCAATCGCAATGGGGTACGCCGTTGCCACGCACTAGCACGCTTAGAGCCAAATGGCTCTGTTGCAAAACGAACAGTGGAAATAGACTCATAACGCAACCCCGGACCCACAAGGCGGGAAGCCGGGGATCGCGCACGAGCCTCTGCGGCTCTCGTGACTACCTCAGCAGTGTCGACAGTTATATAGCACCCACCGCCTGTGTCCCAGAGTGGGGCACTGGACCAGTCACAAAGAGGCAAGAAATCTACCATCGTGAAATTAGAAGAGGAAGAATAACAATAGGGTAGCAAAATATTGTTACATTGGTTTCGCATAAGGCAACATAGAGGTCCCCAGAAGGATGGGCGACTGGACACCGTGGCCAGGGCAGTCGGCAGATACATAGACCGTCCCAGAGGGGGAGCTGGCCCCAAATCAAATTTCTGGGTCACAAGCAAGCGCCACGCCTACAGCAGGTAGCATGATAGAGTGTCCCATCGTGGCCAGCCACCCGGGCATACCCCGAAACAGCGTGCACTGAGCGAGGCCCAGCTCTATGACATAGAAAATGTGCGGGTGATAACAGGGCCAGTCACCGCCCCCCAAGACATCCAGCCACCGAGGGATACCGGCGTAAAGGACAGGTCTCGGCAGTGTGAGAGCTAGGTGGCCAGTACCAACAGTTCGCGACTGACCCCCGCCACAGGCGAGCGCCGCCGGGAGCCAGGGCGACTCGATGAGCCGAACAGTGTAAACAGTAATAACTTGTAATTACAGAATCAACAAATGCAGTCAATAACCTCACTCCATGACACCCAACTATCATTCATCAGCGATGGCATCTCCAGGGCCCTGAAGCGGTATCTGCATCTCAATAAACTTTACCGCCTCATCAGGGATGGTAAAAAAATAGAGTTTGCCCATGTGGGTGATTTTGAGTCTAGCAGGAAACAGAATGGCATATGGGACTTTGCGCTCCCTGAGCATCTTCTTGACGCCAAGGAACTGACGCCTCTCCTGCTGCACAGCCATTGAGAAGTCCGGGAAAATTCGGATAATATTGGCCTCCAACCGCAACTCCCCCTTCTCACGTGCCAGGCGGAGGATAAGGTCTCTGTCACGATAATTGAGAATCCTGGCTATGATGGGCATGGGGCTATCTCCAGGCCTGGGGCGCGGAGACAGGGCCCGGTGAGCCCGCTCGACGGTGAAGTAGGGGGAGAGGTCAGGGTCACCAAGCAGGCCCTTGAGAAGACGTTCGACCGCATCCTCCATTCGTCCCCTCAGGGCAGTCTCCGGGACCCCAACGATGCGCAGGTTGTTTCTGCGAGAGCGGGATTCTAAGTCGTCGCATTTTGCCTTTACACCCTTCATGTCGCGCGATAAGGCAGCCACAGTGTCTTGTAGTGTGTGTATCTCGTCCTCGTTGGTGGATATCCGGTTTTTGGCCTCTGTGATTCTAGAGCCAGCCTGATCGACGCGTGTTTTGAGTGAGGCCACGTTAGCATTGATATCGTCAAGCTTTTCATGAAAAGAGGCGAAGTTTTTGGCCATCGATTCCATCATGGCAGTAAGATCAGGAGCCGCAGCCACGGGACTCGGGTCGGCGTCGGGTTCCTCAGGCGTAGTCGACGCCTGGCCCACCTCGGATCGGGGGACCGCCTTTGTAAATTTGTCCATGGCCCCCCCCCCCTGGCGCTACTCTTGGAGCGATTTGACATGATCCGGATCAGAGAGTCAGAGAGGGAGATATCGAGATGAGATTAGCCAGGAACGGGCACAAAGGAGGCAGCCGAACGGGTCTGGATCAATCCAGCCCACGAGCCAGGAGGGCCCAGTTATAAACTTGGTGTAGGGCCTACCAGCGGGACCCCAGTGCAGCTCCCAGCCCAAGGAAACAGCCCATAGTCCAGCAGAGATTGGGAAGATAGGGAGGTGTAGCTGAAGGACGGGATCACCCGTATGTGTAGATGGGGTGCCGCGAAGCCAGTGAGTGGGGTCCGGTCAATGAAGCCATGCCGCTTAAGGTGAGATTGCCCAGTTGCGCCGCGTGATCGGGGCAGAAGCGTAGGAGGTCCGCCGGGCGCGACGCAGGTCACC
The DNA here is from genome assembly GCF_040938575.1 of Ambystoma mexicanum. Taxonomy (NCBI): domain Eukaryota; kingdom Metazoa; phylum Chordata; class Amphibia; order Caudata; family Ambystomatidae; genus Ambystoma; species Ambystoma mexicanum. Next base: position 498,304,867 of record NC_090921.1, on the reverse strand, counting down.
CTCCCAGCAGGATGAGGCGTAGTGTAGAGGGCGACAATTCAGGAGGGAGTCGAGGCTCCAGGCGGCGCGGTGGAGGAGGGCCCCCACGGGGAGGGCCGCGCGCCACTGGGCAGGCGAGGCCCGCTGGCAGAGTGGGCAATGCGCGGGGAGTCTGGGCCCCCGCAGGCCTTCCCGAATGCAGGCGAAAATCCCCCGGTTCTCACCTCCAGCCTGCCGCGTCCTCAGGCCGCTCCAACTCCAGGCCAGGTCGCTGCAGTGATCACCGAGGAAGGGACACCTACAGGAGCGGCGATGGCGGAGGGAGCAGGGCTCCGCCGCGGCAGCACCTCCGGCGGGCACGCACCACGTCCAGCCCCGCGGCGCCGATCCTCAGCGGGAAGGGTGGGCAGGTGAAGGTGAAGGGGCACCAGGCAGCAATGAAGAGGGGCCGCGTTCGGGACCCAGGCACGGGTCAGCGGCGCCGGAGACGGCGGCCGGCACCCTCCAGGGCCGCGGCGCAGGCAGGAAATGCCGACGGCCAAGGGCCGCGCCGCCTCGAGTGCGGCCCGAAGGCGGAGTGATGGCACCGATGTCCGATTTCCTCCGGGATTCTGTGTGGGATAAGAGCACGGCAGCAGGAGCACGCGGATCGAAGCAGGGTTGCCAGATCGGCCACAGAACCGCAGATGTGAGCGGATAAGCGGCGGCCAGGCGCGGAGCTCAAATACTAGGCAGCCATCTTGCAGGCTGCTCAACAGCGCCCCCCCATGTTCTGACATTTTCTCAGTGATTAAGACAATAGCCCATTGAAATCCATGTTAACTGTAATTCTATTGACTTCATTGGATAATTGAGGCTATTTTTTATGGGTTCCCATGTTATGGGGTTTTTCGCCCTCTAATCTCTTCATGGCAATTAGATTATAACATTGGATATTTGTATTACTGGATTTGGACAGCGACATCTTTAACTGTGTTTTCTTTTTGAGCCTGTGAACTGGCACCTCTCATGCCTTTTATGAGTAAGCCTTGCTCTTTGCCCATATTACCAAAGGAAAGGCAAGGGATACCCGTGGGTCCTTAGGTTTGCCACATCAAGAACCTTTTCTCTGAAAAGGGGCCATTACTTTTATTGAAGTATTCAATGAAACTCTTTGTCTATAGATGTGGAGGCTGTCATACCTTGAATTAATGATGTTGTTCTGATAGAATAACATGCCATCTGCATAATACTTGTATCTGGGAGTGTTAAATGGGAAACTGTCTTAGCTAAGGTTGAAGTGTTTTTAACTGCAAACCAAAAACCTAAAAACGCCTGAATGAAAGATGACCACTGTACTGTGGCAGGATTTCTCACTTCCAGAAAATTCCCTTGAATAATACAATTTTTCATGTCTCAGTAACCATGAGTTGACTCGATGTCTGCCTGTATGATGCCACCCAATTTCCACTTTTGGTTCAAAATTGTTGATCTGGTGGTGTGAAAGGAGATAAACAACCCTGCTTGACTACATGGCAAAGACATTGTAAATTAGGCTAATTACTCAGGGCCAATGTGCATTTTCTCTTGGTGGTAGAATTCCACAGAGTTTTCTAGACTTTGTCTGGGTATTGTTGTGGTGCAGTACCTGCTTGGCAGATTTAAAAGTGCTATGGATGGATATGTGTCAGAGGTACTGGGTTTCATATGCAAACAATCTTTCAGAATGATGGGTTGGACATAAAACATTCAACCAGATAACACATCAAGTACTCACACAATACAAAGCTTGAACTACGCTTGAATGTCTCATCTCTCCTTCCGGCTTGTCTCCTTCCTTCCCTTTCCATCTTATCTCACTAATAATTGGGCTGGCTGATATTTAACAGCATTTCCACTTACTTAGTGGCAGCTAAAGATACATTTAAACACATCAATGTCCTTAACTGGGTTGACCTTAAATATTTAAGCACTCTGTTATATCAACAATAGACGTTGATGTAATATCTAACTACATAGTTAAATATAGGATAAGGGTGTAAATAAATACACCATAAGTATGTATTTATCAAATGGATACAAATGTTATTGAATGCTATTAATCGAAAAGCACAAAAAGTGAAATGTTATCAAAACATTTAAAAAAAATATGAGGCAGATGCCATTTTTCCCAAGGCTAAAGGCGAGGAGAAGAGAAGAAGAAGAAAGGAGAAGAGAGGATATGAGCAAAAAGAAGAAAGGGGAGGAAAAGAGAGGAGAAGAAGAAAAAAAGAAGAAAAGAGAGGAGAGGCGAAAATGGACAAGAAAATAAGAAGAAGGGAGCGGAGAGGGGAGGTGAGAAGAAGAAAGCAGAGGAGAGGGGAGGGAAGGTGGGAGGAGAGAACGGGGAGGAGAGGAGAGGGGAGGTGAGAAGAAGAAAGGAGAAGAGAGGGGTAGGGAGGGGAGGGGAGAGGAGAGAACGGAGAGGTGAGGAGAGAACGGAGAGGAGAGGAGAGGAGAGGGGAGGGGAGGGGAGGAGAGGAGAGGAGAGGAGAGGAGAGGAGAGGAGAGGAGAGGAGAGGAGAAGAAAAGAAAATGAGAGGAGAGGTGAGGAGAGGAGACGAGAGGAGAGGAGAGTAGAAGAAAAGGAGAGGAGAGGAGAGGAGAGGAGAAGAGAGGAGAGGAGAGGAGAGGAGAGGAGAGGAGAGGAGAGGAGAGGAGAGGAGAGGAGAGGAGAGGAGAGGAGATTGATGACAAAACAGTGTATAAGAGGGAAAGGGAAGGGGAGAGGGTGGTGAGAGCAAGGATTGGAGATGCTCAAAGGCACAATGGAGGCCATGGATGGGAGTATTAATAGAGGAAATATCGAGAGCTGGTGATAGGCAAGCAGAAGAGAGCTGAAAAGAAAGAGATAAGGGGTGCATAGGAGGCCAGTGTGAAGAGCGAACACGAAAGAACAAAGGAGAAGAGAAGTGATAAGAAGGGAGGGACGAAGCTAGGCGAGGGAGAGATGGGAGAAGAGAACAGCAGTAACAACCTTGACCCACTTCCATTGTCAGAGATCTGAATGATGGAAACTGCTTTTCAGTGAATATTCTGCATTCCAAAGGGTTTTTAAAGTAAATAAATTACAAGTCGTTAGGCACAGCTGTTGTTTCCCTTCTCTTTCATCCTAAAGGCGCTTTCATTTAATATTGATTGACAATCTCAGAGGCGCAGCAGCTCTAACAAAGGGAGCGGGATGGATCCCTACCCCACTGGACCCAGAGAGCTGGAGCCTTCACTATAGTTACTGGTAACGCGATTGCACCGCTCCACCACCCTCCAAGGAAGACACTGGAGGGCCCCGTCCCCCCTCCAACGCTCCCAATGAGAAATCAGGGGGATTCTCATACCCCCCTGCGCCCCTCTGCTGTCTCCAAGGGACGGACAATTCTACAGAAGGGCCCACCTCGTCTATTGCCTTACCTATAAGGGAGGAACCATATTGACCCACTTCTACTGCTCTTCCAATATACTAAAGGCAGGATTCTTCTACTACCCTGCAATGGAAATGCCAGCTGGCTCTCCCCTCTACCAGCCTCTATGAGATGAGTAGAGTGTCTATGTGCTCCTGGTTGAGAGCTAGAGCACCTGTTGGCACCCGCGCCTGGTGTGTCAACCAATCAAGGTGCTCAAAACCCAGGATGAATCTAACAATCCAAGCCCAGGTTCTGAGCAACCTGACCAGTGGAGGCACCCCCCGGCCATCTTTCCTCCCTCTCCCTGCTCTCCTCGTCACAGTCCCCCTGCCCCCACCCTACCATCCCCCACTTACTTATTGCGCCCGGCGCACCGCACATCACCCGTCTCAATTGATGGCCACCATGGAAATGGAGGAATGAATAGGTGAGGAATGGAGTTGTGTATATCAACCGGTCCACCGGTCGCTCGCTCGCTTGCCGCACCTGTTGATTCACATAAGTGTATTGCTGTTGGCCCCCACCTGCTGGTTAGCTTCTAGGTGCTAATAGCAATAAGCACTCGTTCCGACAGCTTCACTGAGTGATAACAGTGCCGGGACCCAGCATTAAGGCCCTCGCTTCGGTCAGGCTATAACTCGCCACCCTTGGCTGTTACCACCCGGTGAAGCTCTGAGAACGTGTGCTTATTGCTATAATATTGAATGCCACCAAGGGTGAGGCGTTGTATTTAGTGCCCCACCATCTTCACACCAATCCTGCCGCATTCCAGCCCTTCTCTCATATTTGAGCTTTAATCAACCCCAAACTTGGCAATGGAGGTTATGGAGCACAGTTTGTATCAGCCACCGAGCTCTTCAATGACATGTTTGCATGAAGTTCAGAATGCTGCAGTGTGTCATATCGGTGTCACGTGGCAATGTCATCACCTCTTCCTATGTTGGCAATTGCTTCATTGCTCTTAGTGAGATAACGCGTGATCTCTGAGTCCCTCTGACATAGTAATACATCTAATCCCTCACAGAGCTACCAGGAATATTATGTGCAGCTTTAGAAATCGTCTTGCCAGGCTCTTGCTAGTTTGTTGCATCACTAACTGTTGGGAAGAGCATTATAAACAAGTCTAGCAGTGTTGGTAATGGCAAGCTAAGAAGGCACAATTAACTCACACAACAATGTTGCACGGGTTGTGTTAGCAAGCTCGGGCGTAAGGATGCTCGTAGTGGGCCCCAGTAGGTTTGAAAAAACAGTCATGGTATTGTAGAGTATGTTGGCCAAGGTGGAAGCAGCTTGAATCTGCAGCTCCTGGTCCCTCCCTGAAGCTATTTCATACTAATATAAATTCTAAGAAGAAAATTCATGAGCCTGAAAATCCTTCATCTAAAAAACAAAAGCAGCTTTCCGATATGGATGAGGAAAATCCCAGCATTCAGGATTTGTTCAAGTTGATGAGACAAGTTGCTCTGGACATGGCTGAAGTCAAGACAACCATGGCTGAGATGAATCTAACAGTTGCACATCTGGATACAAGGGTATCTGAATTGGAGAAAAAGGGATTTACAAAGTGAGAAAAGCAAGCGCCTGGAAATGGATTTGAAGTTAAGGGAAAGGAATATCAAACTGGTTGGGGTTATGGAGCATGCTGATCCCAAGGCTGAGAATTTGATATCAGTGGTTATGCAGATTGCTAAAGAGTGTTTTGGTATGGATACCATCAGTGAAAATGACATTGATCATGCATACCGGGTCGGTAAAGCCCCTGGTTCCAGACCTAGGCACATATTGGTATCCTTCACTCACTCCAGGAAAAGGGAATCCTTATTGACTGCATCTAGGAGTAGAGGAGCTGCTTCCTTCAAAGGTAAACCCATTTATACCTATCCTGACTATCCTAATGAGCTCGTGGAGGCTAGGAGAGCCTGTAAAGGTGTGAAAGACTTGGCAAGGGAGCTTCAAGTGAGGGTCTTCTTGAATAAGTTTAATTTACTAACATTGATGCTGCCAGAGGGTGATAAAACTACGTCTGACCCTAAGGAGGCATTTTCCTGTTTGCACGATTTTCAAAGGACACGTAATATTGCTGATTGTGTTATTTGGTGAATACACTCCGTTTTCAGTGTTTTTTAGAGTTGTATTTTTATTATTAAAATGGCGTCTGTTATGTGCTGCAGTTAAACTTTTTTTTTATCGTGGAATCTTGGCTGGGGACTTGCTGGAGGAAACTTGTTTATGTGAGGAAAGAACCCATTATTCATCTGACCAGCTGATCAGTCACATGCCCGGATGTCTGATTCCGGATACGCATATTCACCGCTGAGTGCCGGAAAGATGGGACGTAATATTGCGGAGCTGCTGGGAAGTGAAGGCGTTGCAGTGCTCTCGCTCGACTAGCAAGTGTGGACACAGTGAGGCAGAACATGGTGTGGACACGGTGAGGTGAAATCTGGATCTGGATCCCTCCTCTCCTTTCTTCGCATGACGGCTATGTTTCATGCCTCAATGATTCTTGCGTGGCTGAGACAGTGTGTGGTGGCAGAGAGGAATCAGCAGTTTATGTGGACAGGGGGCCGATCATGGGGAGCGCGGTGGCTGTCCGCTCCATTATGCAGGGCTCGCATGGGCGGGAGAACAGCGTTTAAATATGCCTCGCTCTCCAGCCATTACGCCAGCTGACCTTTGTTCTCTCAGGACTTGCTAAAGGAGAGAGACTGCTCATGTGTACAAAGGCCACTGCCTTTCTGAGAGAGGGCGCGCATACCCCCCTCCCTCAACTTCCCCCAATGAAATCCTCTGTGCTGGAGCCTGGTGCCACGAATTACCCGACTCCCGATGCGTGAACTCCTTACAGCATGCTTGGGGGCGACCTAGCCTGCTCATCCAAGCGTTACTGCATCGGGATTGCAGGGCATCGTTCTTTTCGAAACACCACGTACGGCTGTTGGGGAGGCGAAGGGGAGCAATGACTAAAGGTGCTCACTCAGACTTAGAAGGGACCCTTGCCAGCACAAGTGCATTGAAAGTAACACATGACTTGTTAGGGCGATTAAGGTGACAATCATCGTTTGGTGGATCACATGGCAATGTGATATTGATACAAACATGGCTGGGATCTCGTTTCATGAGTTCCGTTTTGGTATATTTCACTTGGAACAGAGCATCAAATGATGATACAGTGCTGGAGCGGACATGGAAATTAATACTTTGCTCTATTGTCCCCCTTTGCCATCGCCACCTCCTTGCAATGCCCTTGCAGTGTGCCCCCACATCTAGTTCCTTCAATGGCTGCCTGTGTTTGTATCAGTTTGAGGGGGGGTAGCGGTTGCAATTCTTTTGTGATGGGGCTGAGATGTCAGTTAATGTTCAGTTTGCTATTATTTTATTTTCGAAAACATGTGATATTGCTTATTTTATTTGTACATTAATCTATCCTTCTGGATATTAGCACAAAGTGGCCAGTGTTAATTACTCTATACCGTTTACATTATTGGGCTTAGGTAATGCTGGAGATCTAAATAAGTATATTATTTAGTGTGTTAGTTAACTAGTATACTGCATTTAGTACTTGATTTGTGGTTGCCATTTGACCTGGTTAATTTTTCTTTGCTACATTGGGGGGTTCCAATTGATAATTACTTAATCTTGAGTTTAATATGGACCCTACTGTTGCTGAGATACATTGCTCTTATTGCATTACAAGGGTAGAGGTCAGGTCATGAGTATGTGCTTTTTCTATATTGGTGAGTAACTGTGCAATGTTGATTGTATGGTGTGGGGTGACAGTGATTTTTACATGTAGTCAATATGCTCTATAATGTTACGGCTATGTTACGTACTCTCACATCTCTGTGTAATCCTGGCATGTGATGTGGTAAGTGTTTTGTTGGCTGTTGGTCCATGTTATGGTATGGTATGGGGGAATATGCTGCACTACGTTGTATCATACTGCACACCACGTGATGACTGTTTGCGACGGTGCACTATCTGCTATATCTGGGGATATTTTATTGGCACTATTGGGGTACTGTGCCCTTGCTGCCATGATTGATCTATGGATCTGGATGTGCCTTATGTTGTGGGCTATGTGTATCAGCTTGTTTTGAATGCTGGAATGAGGGGACATTTATTTGTATTCATTTATTCTCAGATGGTTTGGCTAATTACTTTGTGGTTATTCTGTTTTTTCTTGTTGAGTTATGTATATGGATTTAGGGATTGCAATTTAGGTTATTGGTTTTCAGCAGTGATGCTTGTGTTCTTGTATGGGCAATTGAAATCTTATTCGGGAGGTGTCCCAGGGGTATTGTTTTTTTAGAGCGCTTGTAACGTTGGCATCATATTTCTGTTTTGGGGGGTGCGGATTTTCTTTGTTTTTTTTGTTTTTTGAAATAGTGCTTACTTTTTGGTTTCATTTAGGACCTATCACAATGTCTGCTAGCAGGGAATCGCATCTATCGATCACCTCATGGAATATCAATGGTATGAATAATCCGGTGAAACGGCAGAAGATTCTTAATTGTATTGAGGATATGAAATGTGATGTTTGTTTTTTGCAGGAAACTCACCTATTGAAAGAGGATGTAAGTGTTTTACAGAAGAGGTGGGTTGGCAGTGCTTTCACCTCATGCTATTCCAGTAAAAGCAGGGGTGATGCAATTCTTGTACTAAAAGGTTCTCCGATTAAGATTTTGAAAACATGCAGTGATAACGTAGGCAGGATGGTTTCTCTTTTGGTGGATATTCAGGGGACTAAGAATGTGTTTTGCAGTGTTTATGCTCCATCTATGGGTGATGGTTCCTTCTATAGGGATGTGTCCCAATTCTTGCTTGATCTGGATTGTCCCAATATTTTAATTGGAGGCAATTTTAACTTGGTTTATGATCCTTCTATTGATCGTTCAACTCAGAGGATGATTCAGAGGAAAGATGTACATTATCGTTCATTTAGGACTCTTTTGAAGATTTTGATTTGAAAGATTGCTGGAGGCTGCAACACCCTGATGTCAGGGAGTTTACCTTTTATTCTGGCTCACATTTTACTTATTCGAGAATTGATATGCTACTCACGGCGGGTGGGATGACCGCCAATTTGTTAGACAGCAGTATTGGTTCTATTGCTGTCACTGATCATGCTCCTGTCTTTATGAGTGTAGCTCTGAACTTTGAATGTTGTAGATCGTTTCAATGGAAAATGAATACATCAATTTTATATGACGATGTCCTATTGGAGAAGCTTAGGACTGAAGTCGAATTTTTTGTGTTGGAAAATACTTCGGAAGAACTTAGTAAAAGAAATATCTGGCAGCAGTGTTCGAAGTGAGTGGGAGCGGTCGGGAGCGGTGCTCCTCTACTTTTTTAAATTACCTTTTACAGCTCTTATACTTTTATTTTTAAAAGAAACTGCTCCGGAATGGTTTTGTTTTAAAATAAAAGTGTAGGAAGAAGTTGAAACTTGCACTTTCAGTGCACTGCACTGAATGTTCCCTTAAACAGCAGGTTCAAGTGTTTGGGGGTTAGTATTGTGTGTGGGAGGGGATGTGGGGATAAGAATTGTGGGGTGTGGGTGAAGGCCAGCAGGGAACATAGTTCCACTACTTCTTTTCGTACACTGTCTGGGAGGCCTTTAAATGTACGATGCAAGGTCTTGCTCTAAGTTTGTCTAGCAGCAAAAGGAAGAAATTGGATAGGTTGACTTCTGATATTGATGCTCGTATTATTGAGGTGACGAGAGAATTGGTGTGTGTTCCGAATGATGATGGCAAGAGGAATCAGTTGAGGAGGATGAAGAAAGAACTGGATGACATTTTGTGGATGAAAGCTAATAGTGCGATAAGTGGCTAGCTTACAGATTGAGACAACAACACTCTGAGGGTGCCATTACTTCAATTCAGGATGGGAATGGTGTGACCACTTTTGATCCGTGTGAGATTAATGCAGTCTTGAAGACCTTTTACGCTGATCTATATAGAAATTAATCTGATGTTACTGGTCAAGGTGAACATTTTGTGCACAGGTTGGATGTTCCAAAGGTTATTTGTGATGAGAAGGAAGAGTTGAAAGTTGAACAGACAGGTCACAATTGATGAAATCAGGTTTGCCATTGGTAAATTGAATTCTGGGAAGACTCTGGGACCTGATGGATTACCGGTTGAGTTCTATAAAATTCTGCCAGAGAGGGTGTTGCGTCTTTTGAAGGATATGTTTACTGAATCCAAGGAAGTTGGCCTTCTCCTGTCATCTACAAACCATGCTACTATTTCGGTCTTTTTAAAGAAGGGCAAGGATTGTAACTTGCCATCAAACTATCAGCCAATCAGTTTGATAAACACTGACAATAAGATTTTGGCTAAATTACTTGCTTTACATATTGAACAACTCATGCCGAAGCTTATCCACACTTACCAATCGGGGTTTGTTAAAGATCGTGGGACTTTCAGTAATATCAGGAATTTGCTATTGACCATGTCCCATGCACAGGATTTGGATGAAGACGTGGCAGTTTTCTCCCTAGATGCTGAGAAAGCCTTTGATCAAATTAACTCCCAGTATTTGTTTATGGTTTTACGAAATATGAACATGGGAGAAGAATACATTGCGTGGGTTGCCCTTTTAAATGCTCGCCCCACAGCCGATGTTAAAACTAATGGCTTATTGTCGGAGTCTTTTGATTTACATAGGGGCACTAGGTAAGGTTGTCCACTGTCACCATTGTTGTTTGTCCTAGCCATTGAACCGCTGGCTATTGCATTGAGATGTGATTTGAATTTGCAAGGTGTTTCCTTTCATGGTGTTGAACAGAAGATTTGTTTTATTTGCCATTTTCATCGTGCAGCCATTTTTTGAGCTTTTTAATACCTGGAGCTGCGTTGCTATTTTGAAAAGCACTCGTTTTTTCCTCCTATTGCTGCTTATTTGACTGTTTTTGGCCCTTCCAAGATGGCCGCCGTGGTTGTCTTTGTTCTTTGTTGCTGAGTGTTTTCTTCCATCCAATCAGGGACCGGCAGGCTTCAGCCGGCCCTCTCAGCAAAGTCCCACTTCCAAGGCCCCTGTCTGCTCCCTGTCGCTTCCAGAACGCTAATTGGGGTCCTCCCTGCACCTTAACCACAATGATGCGGCCACCTCTCTCCTCTAAGAAATCCGGATTGCCTTGACTTTGCCACCTCCAGACTATGGGTTAGTTCCCTCCTTATGGACTCACTTCTACTGCCTTTGACTATCACTGTTCTTTCTGCTTGTTGCTCCCATGTTGTCATCTTGCTGTGCAGTGCTTCCTAAACCCTTTGCCAACATCCGATTCCAAGATTGAAAAAGTCAAATCTTGCTGTTTCTGCTTTGCTCTTAAAAGTCAAATCTTGCTGTTTCTGCTTTGTGCTAAAAAGTCAAATCTTGCTGTTTTTGCTTTGCTCTTAAAAGTCAAATCTTGCTGTTTCTGCTTTGTGCTAAAAAGTCAAATCTTGCTGTTTTTTGTTTGCTCTTAAAAGTCAAATCTTGCTGTTTTTGCTTTGCTCTTAAAAGTCAAATCTTGCTGTTTTTGCTTTGTGCTAAAAAGTCAAATCTTGCTGTTTTTGCTTTGCTCTTAAAAGTCAAATCTTGCTGTTTTTGCTTTGCTTGTATACTGTTTCTTCTCTGTAACTTGCCAGCCCAGTGACCTCACCACTCTCTTTTGTCTCACACCTACCTGCCTTAGCCCCCCAGTATCTCCATCCTCTCCTTACTTCCACCCCAATAGCGCTTTCTGTTTCTCCTATCTTCTCCAACTGTTTCTCCATTGACTATCCTTCCCTTCTCACTAAGTCTGGTAGGAAGAAGTTCAAAAAGGATATCTTGGCCTCTAATCCTGGTTTTTCTATCGCCGACACCTACTCCAATGCTTCCGCCAGACAGACCCTTACCGACATCCTCTTTGTCGTTCCTTCACCAGATCTATGGACTCCTCATATGGTCTCTGTGCTCTGCCCTATCTCCTCCTCTCCCATTAATGGTGGCACTTGCTGGGAAGTTCTCATGGCTTCCTTTGACTCCTCTAAAGTCATCATTAATGTCTACCTAAATGGCACTGTTATGGTCCAAGGCCCTCAGGCCAATCTCCTCCTCTTTGATAGGCGCTTCCCTCGCCTCATCAATTTCCTCTCATCTCCTGCTGTCCCCTTCTCTCCCCCCTTGGCTACCTTGCCCTCTCTCTCCTCCTCCTCCTCTGCCCCTCCTAGGGCTCTTTCTCCTCCGCAGGGCGTACCTCTGATCTGTACCCCTCCCTGGAAGGTCTTTAAGGCTGGCAACCTTCTTCATATTGCCACTCTCAACTCTCGCTCTGCCGTCAAACACTCCTCTGACATCTGCCACCTCCTTGAAGAACTAGACCTTGACGTCCTTGGTCTTACTGAGACATGGTTCACGCCAGCTCTGTTACAACCTTTGATACTCTCCTCCCTGATGGCTACAAGATCCTCTCAGCACCCAGATCCTCCTGGTTCGGTGGGGGGGGTAGCCCTGATCTTTCCTGAGTGGATTCCTGCCTCTATCATTCCCACTCAGACCTACTTCTCTTTTGAATGCCTTGTCTGTAGGCTTTCTCTCTCGCCTACCCATTCTCTTACTGTGGTTACCATCTACCGGCCTCCTGGTCAAATCACCTCATTTCTCTCTGAGTGGACAGACCTCTCCTCCTCCCCCCTGGCCTCTACCACTCAACTCCTCCTCCTCGGTGACCTAAATATACATTTAGACTCTCCTTGCTCCTCCTCTGTACTCTTCCGTGACCTCTGCGACTCCCTCTTCCTATCCATCCTCCCATCTGGCCCGACTCACTCTGCAGGGCACACACTAGATGTCTTGATCTCCTCTGACCTCCCCCTCTCCATCCCTCTGACCACTCCTCTCGCCTGGAGCGATCACTCACTCCTCTCATCTCATCTCTCCCTCTCTTCCCCCCAAGCCAAGCCTACCCCAAAACTGCCACCTATCTTCTCGGACATCGGGCCCATGAAGCGTGTATCAGTTGAGGCTTTTGCCGCCACTTTCTCTCCCCCCCCTCCACCTTTGGCTGTCTCTCATCCTGATACAGCCCTGTCTCTGCTCTACTCTTCAATTTCTGATACGCTTGATGTTCTTGCCCCTGTCATGAGGATCCGTTTGAAGTCCAAAGCCAAGTGCAATTCCTGGTATGACTCTGACCTAGCTACACTTAAACGTAAGACAACTCTGCACCCTGGGCCTCTTTTGTGTGGCATTTCCACATTTTCTCATAGGAAAAGCATTGGGCTTGCTGAAAATGTGTCATATGGGGCCACTTTGTACATTATTTACAGGGCCTCTTTTGGTCCCCAGTAGTTATTTCCAGGGCCTCTTTTAGTTCCCAGTCCACCCCTGATTGCCACATGCAGCAATTGCTATCACTACATGCGATAAAACCCGGAACCCACCTCGTTATGGGAATGTCACTGACATGAGGTTAACAGATGCAGGCATTTGCCTGAGCCTGTGTTTAGGTACGGCTAGTGATGATACGCTGCATCTACATCATTCTGAGCGCAATCTTGGGTTAACTTGCTGGTTGATGCTCCGGGAAGCTGCCTTCGTCATATTTGTGGTTAACTCTTAGTAGATAGCTTCTTCATAGTAGGTAAGAGTTTAGCAGCAATGCCCTCAACAAGGTCCCAGTATTCAAAGCCATTCCCGGCATGTATTGGGGGGTCATTTTAATGTATTTTATTTGTATGGTGTGAAACAAAGGCCCGAGGGCATGGGGGCACTTAAACAAGGCAAACAGACATAAAACAAAGAAAACGAATGCAGGTTGATCCGATACTGCAAGGGCACTACATCAACACAATGTTGCACTAGTGAAACGGGAGAGTTTTCAGTCCTTTTTTGAAAGCCACCAAAGAGGAACATGATCTTAGATCAGGTGGTAGTGCGACCCAAATTGTGGGTGGTCCATAAGAGAAAGAACCTTGTGCCACCGTGGACAGCGTGGCCAGTAGTGTGTTGAGAAGACACACATTGTTTGATCTTAGATCTCCCCATGCTTGCAGCTATTCAATGCTGTTCGAAAGATACTTAGGACTCTCACCATGCAAACAATTGTGCGTGATGCACTGTACCCTGAAAATTATTCTTCTGCTGATTGGTAACCAGTGTAGGGCGCTCAGAGCTGCCAATGCATGCTCAGTCTTACACAGACTTTCACTGATTCGTACGGCATTGTTTTGAATGACCTATAGGCATGTACGTTTTCCTTTAGCAATGCCCATCAGCAGGCTGGAGCAGTAGTCAAGTGTAGCTCCTATAATAATAGCGCGTGCGATGGTAGCACATCTGAAGGAATTTATGAAAGGTCTGAGCTGTTGGGGTTTTTAAGAAAGGGAAAAGGGGGGGGTCCTCTTTGTGTTTTATAGAGGGGCCTGAGTCTGGAGGACGAACTTACACTGCAGAAAAATTTACGTCATACACAGTGCCCCTGTGACTTACTATATATCGGCAAGAGCAAACGAGAGGTGAGGCAGCGTATTTGTGAACACAGATCATGTCTAAAAAACGCGGTTGAAGATAAACCATTGGTTGCCCACTTCAGCAAACTCAAACATAAATATACAGACTTCCAGTGGGCGATCATCCAAACCATAGATGAAAAAGAACGAGGAGGTGACAGAGACATAGCCCTGAGGAAATTGGAACAGAAATGGATCCACAGACTGGATACGGTGAAAAATGGATTAAACATTTGCATAGACTGGAACCTCTTCTTCTAATACATAACCAACCGATGTACACCTCCATACAATTACCTCCCAGAACTGTTTCCCAACCTTGCCCATCCCACCATTAACCAATCAAGATGCAGAAAGTGGTACAATGAGGTTACAGCAAGGAGAAACACGCCTGGTTTTTAAACCATTTCGGGCGTAGTGTTAAAAATATGTTTAAAAATGTTTTTTTTTTTTAAAGTATCAAAAGTCTGTTTATCTAAACATGAACATGCCTCTATGAACGAATATACATGTTCAGTTCTATATTGTTGAGATTCAAGCTCATAATGTATACTGTGTTGTGCTTTTGTTGTTTTCAAAATAAACACTCGGACTACACAGACCCCCTATATACATTGCAATTACGAGACTAGTTCCCCGCACACACAGACCACGCCTACCTCTGACGCGACATAGCAACAGTAACTAAGCCATAAACACACGTAGGCTCTCACTTTCTCCTCCCACGCACGCGCGGCAATTCCACCACTATTCACTCGCGCATGCGCAAATTACTTGCTCTCGCCTTTTTCTGATCACTCGCGTCCCCGGCATGACACAACGCATGTGCGGTGCACGTTCAGCGACGAACAGAATACACAGCTCACTTCGGGAGCTCTTCCCAGTACGAGAAGGTAAGCATACCGCTCTCTCCTTCGGGATACTACAAGTACTGGCACCATAGGGACTGTTACATTTGACTGTCAGCCCCCATATATAAGAAATTTTCGTTTCTCCTATAATAAATAGAGATTACCAAATAGGACACTCGTCCTCGCACAGTTAGCCACACTGTCTCACGATCTCTACACCGGTCAATAATAAGTTACCAGCACTTATTTTTTCACGTGCACTTTGTTGTCAATTACATGACACAAGTAGGACACTTTTCTCTAACACATGCTGTGTCCTACGTGATGTAGTGGATGCCTCTTCTGCAACTCAAGAGAATGATCTCTACTTGGTCTGGCACACTCGGATCCGCCATTCCCCACGCATCATTTTGCCCTGAGACAAAATACTGTTGAAGACAGGTATGTCTGAGCACTGCATCATGCTTTTTAGTTACTTATCTAGTAGAACCTTTTAAACAACACACGTTCCTTTTTCTTGTTCCTTATCCACTGTTTGTTCTGAGCAACACACGAAAGACTACTCGATTCCTTCTCATTTTACAGTCCTGAGGAAAGCTATAGAACAACCCACCATCAACACCTGCGTTGTTACATAGCTGGAAACACATTTGAGTGTCGACTCTTTTTCAGTGCATGAGCAGTAATATTGCACTTGATAACCTTGTTGTATTAACAATCATGTGTTGTTGACATTATATGCTGATACAATATAATGGAAATGCAATTTGTGAAAGTGGACTTTTAGTTTGTCTATTTATTATAAAAAATTTGGTGTGTGTTAAATAAAGAAGTTTTAGCACCTGTGAAAAATTGTTGTTGGGTTCTACTATAAGAAATACAAGTCCTACCAGTGTAGACTTGGTTTCATGTATGCCAGTGCGACACCTGTTAGTATCTCAGAGGAAGAGGCAGCCAGGTCTGAGCTGTTGTCATGATTCCTGTTCTTCATGTCCCCAGTCCTCCAAGATGTCAGGCTGGAGCCAGGCCACGATCACCTACATGGCCCACAAGGGCCTTTCCATCCCTCCAAAGACCCCCTTGGAGTCAGACTTGGCACTTGTGGCACCAGACTCACTCAATCCCATAGGATAACATTGGGGATTGGACTTGTAGTGCATTGATGGGGACAAGATGGATGCCCCCACATATTTCGGTTCCCAGAACTGCATGTGCAGTCTAGTCTTTTGGGTGTGGTTCAACCCAGAGACACCTGGGATACCCAGAGACTATTTAAGCCATGCCCAGGCTGAGAAACATGCTTTGTGTTTTCTGCACCTGCAGCGTGACACTCACCGTTTTCGGATCGGTCTCCAGTAGGCCTGCATCTTTCTTCTGCGCTCAGCTCCTGCAAGAACAAGAACACTGTTAGGAACAGCCTTACCTTGTGGCGCTTCTGCCCATCATTCATCACTCCTTCTGTTCTGCGGGCATCTTCGGCGGTGTCATTTCCATCCCGGCACGCCGCTTCCTAAGGAAAAGGGAAAAGAACAGAAAAAAGGCATTAGTAGGCATTCTGCAAATCTTTGCTTATTTTTAAATACTGTAAACGCTTCAAACGCTTACCTGAATCCCAGCCGCTCTGGGGGAACTCTGTATCCGGAACTTCTCATCCATCTGCAAGAGGGAAAAGACACTCCAGGTTAGCGTGGAAACATCTAGAGGCGCCGCATACCGCGATTACTCACCGCATTTGTTCTTCATAACCGGCATCCACGCTGAAAACGTTGCGGCACCTAAAAGACACAGAAAAAGAACTCAGTTCAATACAAATACGAAAGGGGTGCATCATGCATCGCGCTATCACTCACCTTCAGCACTACTCATCTCAGCAGCACGATGCCATCCCCCGACGCCGGCCATCATCTAAGGAAGGAAAGGAACGAAGTTAGAGAACTGTTCAAAAGACTCATTATACTTACCTGTCGGACTCTTGCCAGTGAAGTAACTAGGCAGCAACGAGCCCGCCTCAATCAACACGCCCCTTCGCTGAAAGCAGGACGGAGAGCACACTATCCAAGAAAACAAGGTGAGCTGTGGAAGGGTTGGACCCCGGGCAAGAAGGGGTTCAAGCACACAGAGACAATAGGGAGTTAAACTCTACCAATCCTGTGTTTCAGGCCTAGTCTCCAGTCGAATAGCCTCCAGGGAAGGGTTTGTGGTCGTAAAAGGTCAGAACAGGCTGAGTGACGTCCCCGTGGATACCAGGTGAGTGTTACAGCTGTGCCAGTAAGGTAAGATGATAGCATGTTCCAGAAACAAGACTACTGACTTAGGCTTTCATATTTAGCTCTTGATCCAGTATAACTCCAAGAGTCTTAAGTTTAGTTTGGGTAGAGATGGAGCATCCGGCAATATCAAAGCTCTGGTATTCTTGACTGAGCTTTCTTAACTGGGCAGTATTTCCCAGAACTATATGCTCTGTTTTAGAATCGTTCAGCGCAAGACCGTTGGTGCACATCCAGGTACGAAACTGACTGTAGATGGTATTCACAACAAGGGAGTCAAGGTCATAGATTCCAGTAATAGGGATGAGACATTGAGTATCATCTGTGCAGTTAGCATGCACGATGCCTTCGCTGTCCAGTTGTTCGAATAGGGGTAGCATGAAAATGTTAAACAGAGTGGGGATACACATGACCCCTGTGGGACACGACAAGTTACCGGGAATTCCTCTGCCATTAATTCCTTAAAGAAAACCTTGGCTTTGCGATCCGACAGAAAGGATCTTAACCAGTCGGTCGTAGATGGAGAGAAGGAGGCTGACTTCTGTAATCTGTCTGCTAGTATCGCATGATCCACCAAGTCAAAGGCTGAGGACAAGTACAGCATCACAAGCATTGTCGTCTTGCCTATTTCAAATGCATGAAAGGTGTTCGTTTTTAAGTCTAATAGGGTACACTGCGCTGTGTGCACGCCTAAACCCAGATTGTTTTTCACCCAGAATCTTATGCTTAGTGAGAAACTCTTCCATGTGAAATGGGCTGCTTTTTCAAGAATCTTAAAACGATAAGGCACATTAGTAATAGGCCAATAGTTCCCTGGCAAACTAGGACTAGAACTGATCCATGCCTTTTTTATACCTGAGTTACAACATTTTCGCCAACTAAGGCATTGATAAATATAGTAATAAGTGGCGTGAGCGGGCCAGCACAAGATTACACTATGAGTACAGGGCACAGATCTACCTTACAATTTGTAGGCTTGAGTTTTCTCAAAATTTCAATTACTTGATGTTCACTAACTGTCTGAATTTCGAACAAATGGGGTGTTGTCCTAGCCACCACAATCATCACCTGTAACATGTTTAGCTGTAAGGCCTGTATGTATGTTTTTCAGTTTAGCTGGAAAGGCTTCTTGAATGGCTGTAGACCAGCTAGCATCTATGATCACCTGGGACGGGCTTGGGCATGGATCCTCCATTTCTTTCAGAATTTTAAAAAGCTCCTTGGTGCTAGAGGCGACATCAGAGATTCTTAGATCGTAATATTTTTTTTAGCTTTGCAGATGGCTGGTTTGTAAGTTCTGGCAGCAGCGGAATAGCTAGCTTTGTCATTGGCGGATTTGGTTTTGCTCCACTCTTTTGTTGCTTTGCTTTTCAGTGTTTTTAGATGACGAATGTCTGCTGTGAACTATGTTTTATTTGGCTGTGCTCTAAGCAAACTATGTTTAACTGGAGCCAGTCCATGGACCGCATTTTCAAGCATAATTTGATATGCATTGGCTAGGTCTTCAGCTGAGTTCAAATTGTCAAGATTGTCGTAACAGCAGTGATATAGGTCGTCATAGCTTCTGGTGTGAGTTTATGATAATTTCTAAAAGAGACCCATTTTGTATCCGCTCAGTTTTTGATGGAAGCCGGTATAGTTATGTTCCGTTGTACAAAATAATGATTGGAGCAGGGGCATGGATTGCTTTGTATGTTCGTTATGTTCACATTGTGGCTAAAAACCCAGTCCAGGGTTCTGCCTTTGTCATGGGTGGGTATACTAACATGCTGAGAGACACCTAGATTCCGTAGGCTGGTATCAACCACGGAGGCTGCTGTGTCAGCACCATCTGACAAGCCCACAAATGATGGTTCTTGTGCAAGGTTTAAGGTGGACAGAAATCAGGTCACTCAACTGCAAAAGAAAGACTGGAATAATCCGAGGTGGACCCTAAAGAAGAAACCGGTTGATGGTGTTGTTGAAGTCAAAAGCTAGTTTGGCAAATATGACTTCGCACTCAGGCAGTAATACATTCTCAATCTTACGCATCTGTAATAGGTTTTTGAAGATCAGAGCTAACCCCCGCCCCCTTTTATTGGATAGCTGGTCTGCTCTCAAGATGTTATATCTGGCTGGCACTGCTAGGAAGAATGCCAGACCAGCGGCACTGTGGAGCCATGATTCTGTTATAGCACATAAATCAATCTTATGATTGACAATATATTCTGCAACCTCAGTAGAGTGTCTGATCAAAGATCAGGTGTTCAAAAATAGATGTGTTTGTTGGTACTTTTTGCCATAATATCTGGCTCTTTAGGCAACAAAGCCGTTTTTATGTTGTCCGGCTGGCAGTCCATATCGCACTGTGATTTGACGGACTGCCCAGCGTGAGTGAGAGTAACAGGAATCTGGTGGTTAGCATTTGAGACATTGGCTTCGGGCTCTACTATGGTAGCTGGGGCCTTGAGGGTGCCACAGTTACTGCATGGTTGTTTAGGCTGTGTATAATTACCTGGACTGTCCCGGTTACCGGGGGGAATATTTGCAGTTAATGATGGTGTGCATGGGGAGGCTGGGGGCCCATCCTCATGCCTACTCTCCAACAGTGGTATAGGCTTTGAGAGTACATCATATACCCCAGCTGCGATGGCTAGACACACAGAGCATTCAGGGTCCACCTGCACGTTAGCTGCCTGTACCGGGATGGGTTTAGGGAGGATGTCAGTGTCGCTTACTGGGTTGAGTGCCAAAACGTCCTATTTCTTCAGTATGGCTCCTATTCGTGCACCCCATGCATTTGTCCGCCCTGGACAAATGCATGACAGCAAGCAAGAGAGGCACAAACAAGTGGTTACCGCCGTACATTGCTACTCTACGTGAACCAGCGAAAACCGGCCTTCGTATACGCGGTGCTGAGCAAAGAAAAAAGCCGCTAGGATGGATGAGTAATGTGGTTTCAACACAGTGCTACTGGCGAACAGTGCGGAAATAAGGACATTCAAATCTAGGTATTGTGCTTCAATGTGATAGCAGAAGTAGATGAATGCACAGAAGCGACGCTCAACTGTCAATAAGCAATGCAGATGAAATATAGGAAGGTTGTTTTTCATGCACACAATGGCAATCACAATCACACAATGCACACCACAAAACTGGCAGTCACGCGAAATAGCAATCAGCTCCCAAATATCTTACTTGCAGCTTAACTAGCAAAAACTGGACTTCACATATGCACTGCCACGAACGCGCCGCTAAGCAAAGAAAAAAGCCGCTAGGATGGCTGGGTAATGTAGTTTGAACACCTTGCTCCTGGCGAACAATGCGGAAATAAGGAAATTCATATCTAGGTATTGTGCTTCAATCTGATAGAAAAAGTAAATGAAATTTACTGCAGCTAAGCTCAACTTTCAATACGCAGTTCAGATGAAATATAGCAAGGTTGTTTTTCATGCACACAATCAGAATCACAATCAACATTGTACACCACAAAATTGGCAATCACACGAAATAGCAATGATGTATCTACTCAATCCATTACTCACCTGAGACTGCCAACTGTAGGCCTCTCACAGGATCCATTTAACACCAGGGAGCCTAATTATCTCCCATTGGAGCCTGATAGTCCCTTATCTACGTCCTTTAATAAAGGGAATCTCCTGTCCGATGTGCTTGTGTTGAGTGGCACGCGCAAATAACACCTTAGGAAACATAAGATTGGAGGTACTGAAACCATTCAGGAGGTTGACCAATGTAAGCTCTCTGAACAGAGGGAGGAGCTTGACAAGTTGGTGAATATTCCACTGGGAAGTACCATTGGTCTACCTTTATCTGGGTTCATGCCCACACAAACTCTTGTGGAAAGGGTGGGAAAAGTTATATTGGTTTCATCATCACAGACTCCTGAGGGACCTGGGGGGATAGTAGATGAACAGACTGATCACTCATTGGAAGTTAGTTCTAGACAATGGATTAATGTCAAGGAGAACATCACACGTGTGTTAAATCAGTGTAACAACTTTGCAAATGTTTGCCGATGGGTGGAACTATTGGACAGGTGCGCATTACAGGATCAGCCTGACAAGATAGACAATTTCTGCCAAACTGATGAAACCTACGGTAGGGACAAGTCTTGCCAGACTGATCTGGATGGGGTGACTTTTGCTTAACCACTGAAGGATAAATCTATGAATCTGCTGGAAGTTACACCTGACCCTCAAGTGTTGATGCCTTCTCATCATGCTGCAGTTGGAGAAACAATACAAATATTGACACCAACACTACCTGTTACAGCTGGAGAGCTAGCACAAGTATCATCATGTTCTGCCCGACCGGCCAATTCTAAACCTAAACTTGATACCATTAAGAGTTTACATGTTGGCAAAATACATATGCCTGCGATTGTTGATAGAAATCTCAGAAAGCTTGTTATGGACCAAAGAAATGTCATCATTACTAATGCTGAGAAGCTGGTAGGAAAGGAGCCTAAGGAGGCTTTGTCAGAAAACTGGGCCTGGTATTGTTAAGACTACTGATCTAAGGGTTCTCAGGAGGATTGAACTTGATAATTGGTGCTCACTGAATGACAGGGATTGTGTACTTGTGGGGTGTGGAGGTAGTAATCCCCTGCTCTTCCTGAGTATTTGTAATTACTTCCCACAGGGTTCTCCTAATCTGGAACTGTTAGTGGGTCTTAAGTAAGAGCTATAATATAGAATGGAATGCCAAGTCCTAGATGTCTCTATTCTCCGATTGTATTGATTTTTCAGCTTTTGATTGTCTTGTTTACTGATATTTTGTTGTTGTTAGGATCATTTGTCTTCTGATTTTGTACTGTTTTATTGTTTTCAGTATATTATTTTGCACCATACCAGCCTGATGCTATCAGTGTCATACGGTCATGGTGTGGTGTTGCCAAGGCCGGCTGAATATGTGTGGGCCCAATGCAACATGATGTTTCAGGCCCCCACTTCACTGTGTTTGAGAAAAACAATTGGAGGCACCTGTGGGGTGCTTAAATTATAATAGACACAAAGGAATGCTGCAAGGAGGTAATTGGAGCACATCATTCACACGGCAGGTAGGCAGTGGGGTGTTGAAAGAGTAAATGTCCATTGATAAGCAATTAGTTGCTCGCTCAGCAAGGGCGTGGTTGAGGTGACAGCCTGAGGGTACCTGCAAAGGAAGCCTGTTAAATGGGTGCTTCAAACCGCACATTTAATAATGTTGATGTGTGATTTTAAGAAAATAATGCTGTGGCATAAGGTGACCAATGTGAGGGCGGCTGAACAGGGGGTCATCTGAGGTTTGGGGCCCATTTCAACCGAAAAGATTGAAAGGCTCTGATGTCCCTGGGTGTTGCAGTATATGGCATCAAACACACAGTGAGTGATGGGAGACAATTACTCGGATATCCGTGACGTCTTTAGTGACTGTCAGATGCTGCAACCTTGGGGGCTCTCTTGGTGAGGCTAGGAGTATCAAGAAAGACCCAGTAAGGTTAGATATTTCTGGGCTGAAATAACATAGATTTTGAACAAAGTGTTGAGAACGAACCTGGACTTTGATTTTGGGACATCGATTTTAGGGAAGGATACACTTTTGGAGGATCTGTCCTACCCCCAGAAATGTTGGGCTTTCAGATCTGCGCAAGTTGCCAAAAATGTTATCTTGAGAGATTGGAAATAGTTGAAACGCCCAACGTTAGATGAGTGGTCTTCTGAACTTCGGAAAATGTCATGGACTGAAAGAATTATTTACCGTTGACAAAGGAAGAACCAGCTTTTTGATGAGATCAGGTGGAGAGTGTTAGACTTGATTTGAACCTGTTATTTGTTTGGACTATTTGGGCGAGGGTGAGGGGATTTAGGGTGGTGATATTTTGTTTGTAATACTACATGCTGGCTTTAAACCTTTAATAAAAATAACTGAACACAAAAAAGAAATATCCAGTGTCAGCTCCTGTCATGGAAAAGGCTAAGTTGCCGGTAGAGGGCAAGGGGTGCAAGGCCTGCAGGAGCACTGTCTGCTGTAGCACCCACATCAAGAAAAGCAGCAACTCACCAATGTGGATGTCCATCTCTCCATTATCATTTCACATTGTACTTTGCAAATGCTTGCAGTCATGGATCAGAAATCTTTGTTGGTACATGGACAAATTGCTAGTATTTCAGGATTTAAGTACAGGTTGCTGCTCAATAGGTAAATATGCCTAGAAGTGAGCATATGGCTCTGCCTAGGTCACTGGCACCTTTAGGTTTTACGGCCGGGTAGCAGCCACATGTCAAGCCTACTGCTATCCCGGAATCTCAGCAATCATCGTCAAATAATCATGGAATGCAGTAGTTAAGAAAGCTTGATTTACTGACCTGGTGTGAGGGAAACTCATTGAATCTTAACTGTTCGCAATACCATAACAATGTGTCTAAGACATTCATTGGTGAAACTTGTTGGTTTTCCTGGTGCAAATGGATGATGGCAACTGTGGGCTCGTTCTCTTTTACTTTACCCACTGCCTAAAAGTAGCACTGTTAAGTGGTATTAAACAATTGCTGTTCACATTTTTAGAAAACTCTGCTGCAATTTCTGGTAATGAGCCACAAAATGTCCAATTATGGGTGCAATTTTACAGGGACAAGGATGTTTCCGCCCCCAACTTTCGTGGCACACCATTTTGCCCCCCTCATTTGGCAGTGGCCCTTCTCCCTTAGATGCCATGTCCACCCAACATTTTCAACAAAGTTACTCCACTATGTCCACGTGTGGGATTTAATGATAGCCCCAGCACACAAAAGGAAAGGCCAAGTTAGGCCTCCAATGCGAAATGCACACACCTGAAGGAAGGGCACACTGCAGAGTGACAAGCTAACCTTAAAACTGCAATCCTGCTAAAGAGGCCTTGCAAATCCAAAGATATGTACTTCTGCAGATGACATGAGAAAGATTTGAAAATCAATAGCACAGTATTGGTTGAGAGATAAACCCAGCAATTCCATTGAAACTGTCAAACATCAAATAAGTAAGCATTGCAGGCGAAATTCAAAGTCATGTGAATAACTTTCCTTTCAGGTGATTAAACCCCACATTTCAGCACAAACAAAATGGTCAGCAGATAAATTTAAAAACAATATTTGTGACCAATGTGAACAGCAACCCTTCACTTAAGGTTGCCCCATTAATACAGATTGCTGTTTGCAATCTAAAAGAAAGACTCTGGAGTAGCCAAAATTTAATTTCTAATGTCATTGGGGGCGACTGCAACAGAGAGATTCAAAACAAACTTCACCCAACTCCGGGCTTTGCTCAGGCATTTTCAGTTGATAAACAATTGCTTTGAACTTTTCAAGCCCAAGCAGAATGATGTGGCCAGAGTGTGACAGGAATGTATTGGTTGGATGTATAAACAGAGGCTGCAATCAAGTGAAGTTGAACTTTGAAAAATACCTGTAATGACTGGAGGGGGGTGCCTGTACACCTGCTCTCTATATGGTAGAGGAGAGGCAAAGAGGACCCCAGCCAAGATTCTCTATTACGGTAGCAATGGACGAGCAATCATGGCCTAGCTTCTCAGGAGGTGATGCAGGCTGGTTCTTAAGTACAGTGTAGTCCCCAAGCACCCACAAAGGAATGTCCACACACTGTATTAGTTAAAACACAGTCTTTATATAATTAAGGTTCAGGGTTATATACACAATCACAATAACTCACTTTGTGCTTAGTTTATCTACAATGGCAAATATATACAGTTCTAAGCGGTACCATATTATTATCAGATTTCATTAAAGTTCATCAACTGTACTCTGGTCAATTGTCACACAAATAAATTAATAAAGGTAACCAACAATAGACATAGGAGTAAAGCAGTTGGTTAGAATAATTGGCAGAATACTGGCTCCTACCACTAGACACAGTTCTGTGTGGAGATCCCCCCACCTGGGCAACCTGTAAGATAAAGATATACCACAAGCTCAGTCCATATATTGTTCAATGAGTCGTATTCCCTTCTAAAATGTTTCTACCACCCCAATGTACCTGGAATAGTAGAGTTCCTCAAGGAGGCATCGGTGGATCCTTCTTGAGTGACTTCCTTTAAAGCAGGAGCCATGAATCGTCGATGGGCCTCGAAGAAAGTGAACTCGGCATCACGAATCCTCGATGGAAGTTCGATGGCGTCGAGGCAGCAGCTTTGGTCCTGGCGGTGCTCGTCGATGATGAGTCGAAGACGTCCTGCAAGGATGAGGCGTACGGGGCGCCCCGACGTTGATGGTTCAGGACCGCAAAGAGTTTGTGAAGAACTTTGGCCCAGCAAGGGCGTTGAGTCGTCTGGCGTCTCTATGGTCTTTGGGTGGTGGGAAACCCACCGGCGGATGCTCCTGGGCACATCAACGGCCTGGCCCTCGACGGCAGGATAAGGCGGTCGACAGTGCGGATAAGCGTGTCCGGGATTCAAATGATTTAATCAAGGGAGCGTTGCGGCTATGGTCGTTGATGGCACAGCGTCAAGCGGTCCCCTCTTCTGGCAAAACGGCTTTGACGGGCCTCCAGTGGGTATAGCAAACCTGCAAACCCTAGTCAATGACGGTGGATGGAAAGTCTAGTGCTTCTCTTTGTTCTCTTCGGCGGTCCCCATCTCCGGTCGCCAGCCTGTCGAGGGTCTGACTTCCAGGGATCTTCGGCAAAGGTTAGCGGTGGTCAATGGTCCCTCGGACCTCAGGAAGAGGGCGCCTAACCAGATCCTCTCTTGGATGAGTCTCAACAGTTCGACGACTTTCGGATTTCGGCCAAGGGAGACAGCAGTCAACCTTCTTCTTCAGGCTCGGTTGTCGAGATCAAGCGTCAGTTTCAACTTCAGCTTCTGAACGAATTCTAGCAGTGAGAGGCCCTCAGAAATACTAGTTGATCTCCCATTCATTCTGCTGGGTCACACTCAGGCAACCAATCACTCAGAAGGGCATTAAGCAGTCAGTTAGCCAAGAAGGCATACAGTGCATTCACAGCATTCTCCTCCCTCTCAGACACTCACAACAAGGAATGTGTATTGGGGCAAATACCCAGCCATTCAACACTACACACTGCATTCATACCAGTTTCGGGCAGGGCTGTCTCAGTCATTGTGCTTTATACTAGAAACCAGACATCCACAACAAGAAATGCATATTGGTCACACACTCCATTCACCCAGGTCCCACCCACAGGGTGTACCCATAACATACAGTCACTGGGAAGGCTCCAGTGTGTCTGGCCTGGACTTCACTACAATAACATATATGGAACTTCCACCCAACAGCCAGTCAGGGGGAAGGAACAGAGTCAGGGCTTCCCAGGACTTTGGGAACACAAGGTAATAGGCAATAGAAAGCAAGCGGCCACAGGGGCCATCTTGTTTCCTATCAGGAATCAATTGATTCCACTGGCAGAGCCTGGGTATCACCAAAATGGAGGAGACTCAGAGCACCTTCCAAAATTCAGCATGGAGATGCCACCAACCCATACCCTGCTCTGTGGGCCACACACAGGTGCCCAAAAACATACACTAGGGGCACAGGGTTACACCCCCACCAATGGGTGCCATAAGGGTATCCCATGGGGCTGTTCTCCAAACCAAAAATAGGAGGAACTGCACTGCCAGGCGTCCCACATGGACTCCTGGGCAGAAAACAATACAGAACACAAATGAAAAAGGACTACAGGACAAGGACAGGGAGGCCCTGTCCCTCCATTGCATTTCCAGCATCACAATACCCTAAATTTAAGAAATATTGTGGACTAAAATCCTGACTTCACTTGGAGATGGCATGCCATAAAGAAAGATATAATCTTTTCCGTCTCTCTTAGCACAGCTTTTGTGCCCCACCACAGCGATTGATCATTATATTGCAGGCCTGAACCAACAGCCTAATTCACAGGCCTTGGCCACACGGTTTCAGAGAAATGAGACCAAAACCAAACATGAAATATATGGTCATTGACTTTCATTCAACATTTATTTTTATTCAATAACTTTGAGATCATAATAGGTACAGACTTGTGTCACTTTAAAGGTAATTTCAAGGCGATTATGTTGCCACACATTTCATCCACGTGTGATATTTGGGACTCAAGTTATAAGTGAATAGGTGTTTCTAGATGCCCTGAAAAATGTAGAAATCTTACATTTGGAGAGGTAATGACTTATTAAATTAGAGATCTGGTTATGAAGATTCACCTTCCTAACTATGCTAGTTCTCAAACAAAGGGCGAAAAAAAGTAGCACACCCGTACAATCCCTTGCCAAAGCGAGAGTGGCCTCTCCCAATCCGCCATGAGGAGGGGAATATTAATATCTAAATGTCATGGCATTTGTTGGTAAATTACAGAATTTTGCATTGTAGGGACATTTTGGGTAAACCTGGACATGGAAAAAATTGTTAATCTCAAAGTGGAGTTGCAATATTTCTTTTCTAGACTCCTAAACCAATCTTTAGAGAGGGGCTGGACTTGGGGGTGGACAGAGATGTAAATGTCCAATCCTGGTTGCAATATCATAGGTTAGAACCTCCTAACATTAATATTCCATGGTAGGGACTTAGAGAGTAAAACGGTCTTGCACTATGGAACAGGAAGTGCTGCCTAAAAATCACCAAAGGTTATCTGCTAAAAAATCATCTGGGTAAAAATATTGGAAGAGGGCTGGAGATTCCCATTGCTGTGGAGACCAGAAAACAGAGGCTGTAATACTGACCTGGAGCTGATAGAGGGGTGAATGTGGCCCTGCTCAGTCTCCACAAGTGCCAAGCCCAGAGATTTCCAAAACCAAGTAGATTGTCCAACACAACCTCAGCATGAGGATCTATTTAATTATTTATTTAATTATTTATTTTGCACATTTATAAGAAGCGCACATAACCCATAGGCATTTAGGCGCTGGTTACAGAAGAGGAACAAAGGGGAAAGTGGTGGGGAGGTACAGGTGAAAAATAAGAATCTTAGTTGAAGAGGAAGGTTTTTAGATGTTTCCTGAAGACACAGTAGGAAGAGCTTGTTCCAGAGAGCTGGCGCACTGGCTAAAAATCTTGCCCCTCTCGTTGTTTTCCTGTTGATTCTTGGTATAATAAGATGGTGTTTGTAGGCTGATCTGATCAGTCTACTTGAGGAGTGTTTCTTTATTCTGTCAGTGAGGTATTGGGGTGCCTCATTAGCGATGCATCTGTGGGTGATTGAGAGGGTCTTGAACTTAATTCTGTCCTTAACTGGGAGCCAACGGGCAAACTTCCTAACCTCTGTTATGTGTGCATGTCTACCAATGACAAGTGCAGCTTGCAGGGCATTGTTTTGGATGGATGGTTTAGAAGTTGTGCAGGTTTTTTTGTTGATGTTCTGCAGTGTAGGGAGTTGCAATAATCCAATTTGGATGCTATAAGTGCCTGGGCAATTTCAAGGCAGTTCTTGGAGGAGAGGAAAAGTTTGCTAATATTGATGAGTTTAGTAGCATACCCTGATGAGGAATCAATGTGGTTGATTGGGCGGGTCATGATGAGTGAAGAATCCACGTAAACGCCTAGAGTTTTGATGAAAAATGCTACCGATATCTTGTGGCCATCAATGGTGAAAGTTTTGCAAGAATCATGCAATTTGGTCTGACGTGCAGGGAGGCTGGTGATGAGAAGCTCAATTTTCTCATGTTAGAAGCAGAGGCTGTGTGTGGCCATCCAGGATTGAATGGCTTTGTAGATGGTGTAAATAGGGTGGGGATCTGTAGGGTAGTCACTGGAGAGGGATATGAGGTTTTCTGTGCCATCAGCATAATTAGTATATGAGATACCGAGGACATCTAGGTCGTTGAATAGGGGTTTGGTGTACACATTGTATAATGTAGGCGATAGGCAAGATCCTTGAGGTACGCTGCAAGAGGTTGGTATGCAGGTTGCAGTGGCCTCCCGTGAGAAGGCTCAGGATGATCTGTTGGCCAGAAAGAAGGATATCTATTTAGTTGCATCCAGAGAGACGTTGGCAGAGGTGGACAGTGCTTGGCAAAGGATCTCGTGGTCCTCAAGGTTGAATGTGACAGAGAGATCGAGCAGTAGGGGAAGCGTGAGGTCATTGGCAGCATCGAGCTGGTTTTTGAGGTCTAGGAGGGCCGTCTCTGGGCCATGTTTGGGACGGAAACCTGCTTGTTTGGTTCCTAGGACATGGTGAATTTTTAGGAATGGTTGGAGCTGCAAGTGAGCAATTCTGTCCATGATTTTCAGAAGGAAGAGGACCGTTGTGATTGGGCAGTAATTAGTGGGGGTTGCTGGGTCAAGTGTGTTTTTTTTAACAGCAGGTGATCCAGGATTCTTTGAGAGAGACACAGACTAAGCCGGAAGCAAAGGAGGTATTAATGAGAGCAGCAATGGGGGGCGGGAGGAGTAAGGGTTCTATGCATTCCTTGACAAGTGAGGCTGGGCAGGCATCTTCCTTGCAGCGGGAAGGCTTGAGGCCTTTGATGATGTTGTCAAGGCTGGTTGTGTTAACAGGTTGGAGGTAGAAAGGGGTTAGCAGGAGAGTGGTGACTGAGTGGGGGGGGTTGAGAGGGGCCTGTAAGGGCCTTCTGTTTAACCTTTATTTTTTCTTGTAGTTGTGAGATATTTTCTCTGAGCATGTCTTGGATGCTGTTGCACCAGGCTTCGTCTTTAAATGGAAAGAGGAGGGACGATGGGGGTCTCTAATTCCTTGAGGATGGAGAAGAGTTTGCGGGAGCTACATAGGGCTTTGGATATTCTCTCATTGTAGGTCGTTGCTTTGGCTGTAAGGACAGATTGTTTGTAATGGAGAGAGGTATTGGAGAGGAAAGCTTTGTTGGCTGTGGTAGGCTCTTTGCGCCAAGTGACTTCTGCTGCTCTTTTGGAAGCTGTAATGGACCGGAGGCTAGGGGTAAACCAAGAGTTGGGGTGTGCTAAATTTTTTGCTATCTTAGCTTTGAAGGGAGCTAAGTGTTTGATGGCGGTATGTAGCAGACAATTGTAATGCTCCACGAGGGTCATGGTATCCAACGTGGGAAGGGGATCAGGAGATCGAAGGTGAGGTTTCGAGAGAAAGCGATGGTATGGTGGTTGGACTATGGGCACTGGTGGTTGGAGAGAACATCAATGTTACTATTATGGTCTACAATCCTGCCTAAGGTGCGGCCATGGGTGTGAGTGGGTTGTGTGATGCGTCAGGTGCAGCCTATGGCTTCCAGTAAGTTTGAAAGGGTGGTGGCATCAGGATCAGTCAGGTCATTTAGATCCCCAAGGAGCAAGAGTTGTGTGGATGACTTGAGGTTTGATGGGGAGTTGGATGAGGTCATCCTCAAAGGTGTGGGTTTGGCCCAGGTGGCTAATAAATGAGGTGAATAGTGGTTGAAGCAGTGCATGAACAGGTAAGTTTGGCTGAAAGCAGTTCGCAGTTAGGAGGGGCTGTGGATTTGACAGCGTGTAATGGTATTGAATCCTTGAATATAAAGGCAACTCCACTGCCTTTTTTGGGTGATCTGACACTGCGTAACATGGAATAGCCAGTTGGGATAGCTATTGATAAGAGTGAGCCAGTTTCAGGGGTGAGCCATGTTTCAGTGAGGGCCAGGAGGTTGAAGTTTTCATCTGTGATAAGGTCGAAGATCTCGTGAGCATGGGCCGGCAAAGATCTAGTGTTCAGGAGGTTGCACTAGAGGGGCTGGTCAAGGGATGTATAGAGGAGGCCCGAGGGCTTTTCGGGGTGAGTCTGGTGCAAAGGGGTGAGATAAGACATGCATCCAGGGGTGGAGTGTGTCCAGGGCTGGTGTGAAGTTGGAGATAGTTGTTGCGCATTGCGGTGCTAGGGGGTTGGCATTGAAGGGGGGGTGGAGTGGGATGCCAGGTGAGCAGTCCTCTCTATCAGGGTGTGAGGGTGTGTTCTCCTATGAGGTGGATCAGTCCTCCAGCTTTAGGTGGCCTTGTGTGCTTGTGCAGGCATGGCTGGGGGGGGGCTGCCAAATTCAGCTGGAAGAGTTCTGTGGCATGACTAGAGGGCATACGTTTGGTGAATTGACCATACAAGGTAGGTGATAAGGGCACTCTAGGCATTGGCTGTAGCAGTGGGGACTGCTTGGTTTGCTTCGGCAGTGTAGTGCTAGCGTTCCAGTGAAAGATGGTGGAGGGGGCTGTTCCTGTCCTTGAAGCATTGCTGCAAACTCTGCAAGGCTTGTGGAAGCTTATAGTGGAGGTGCAATGTGTCATATTGGCAGTGTGGGGTTGGCAGATAGGTGGTGGAGGGCAGTGAGTTGCAGCTATAGTGTGGCGTAACTCATGAAAGGCTAGGAGGAATGGCGTGGCTGGCCGGAGGGTGGTAAGGAGTCTTATGTTAGGGTTGGGAGGGCCTGGTCGTGGCAGCACTCGGGAGACCTTGCTTGGGTAAGGTGGTTGCAGGAGAGATCTCAATCTAATTGTGGGTGGCAGATGGGCGAGTGGCTCCACAGGAGCAGTGGCAGCGAGTTTTAAGGCCAGATGGCAGAATGGGCGTAGGAGGGGAAGGAAAGGGGAACTGATCAAAACATACTGGTGGCATAGTTCAGTGGAAGCCTTGTCGTACATATAAGCTGTAATGGCTGGCTTAACTTCGGAAGTGGACCCGGCGAGGGGGGTAGCGAGACATCACGGCAGCCAGACATCGCCGGCTCAGACTGACAGAGACACATCCATAGAGCCTTGAATTTCGGCCTTTAATAGTGCCACCCGGCTGGATGGTGGGCAGGCATCATCCAATGAGGTTTCTCCTTCTTTGAAGGAGCAGGTAGTGCAGTCTGGGAGCCACACACATACTGCCACAGAAACGGTAGTGGCCATCTTAAGGAGGTGCAGGGGCTCCAGTGTGCAACCAAGGGTGTTACTGATGCCACATCTAGGCTGAGGTAGTGTGCCGGTCCCTGAAAGGAGAACGGGACCGGCAGAGGGACATCCACACAGCCTTGAATTCGGGCCTTCAAGGTTTGTTCCATTCCCAAACCTTGTACTCTTTTCTCTGCCACCAAATACAATTCACAATGGTCACCAATCTTTGAACATAGTATTTAAACAAAGGAGTGCCCTTGGCCACATGAAATGCCTAAACTCTCCCCACTCCCTAAACCTGGCCTTGAAACAGTGGGGTGTTGCATATCACAGAGGAATGGGTTTTTGGTGCTGGGGAGGGAATTGATTTGCAAAAGGGAAATCTCATGTCTCCACCATGGCATTGTATAATGTGTAATTTGTTTTAAAATAAAACCTGTGCTTGTTTGCAATCGAAATCTTCTGAAGTCATATTTGCTTGTTTATTCCATAAAAGAACATCATTGTGTGTGAAGTGTTGTTTTGTGCCATAACGAAGGTGGTGTGTGTAACATAAACAGAATCACATTGAATCTATACTTTGAATAAATATACACCGTCCTGGTTCTTGGCTCATTTTTGGCACAGGGGGCGGGATCCACGAGGCTCTATATGAGTCATAAGTGGGGCATAATTAAATCCAAATTAATTGTGTATTTTGGTACCGTTTAACTGGGGGGAAGGAACTCCCTGTGTTGAGTGTGGTCTCCCTATGTATGGTTAAACACTTTCGAAAGTATAGTGAAAACATACTCCCAAAGTTCAGGTGTTCTTATCCCAGTCACAGCTTGGTGGTTGTGTAAGGCTGGCCTGGGTGAGAATACACACATCTTTATACATTATATTGATTTGCTCGGCTTTTAAGGCCAGTGACTTGTGATCTCGCGAAAGGAACAATGGCCCCTCATGCAGCGGATTGAGTTTATGGGCCTAGGTCCCTCCCTCTTTGTCTTGCCATAACCGTACCAAGCAGCAATGCCATCGGCATTCAGGTCCTACACGTGGCAGTCCTGCCCCATTATGAGACTGTTCTGTGACGCCAGGTGTTTTCTGGCAGTGGATTGTGTTATGAAGATGAGGCGGAGGCAGGTAAGTCAGAAATATGGATTTATTTAGGTTAATAAATCAGAAGAGAAGACCCCACATCTCATGGGCTCCCTTCCCTTCAGCTCTCTCCTCCAACTGACAAACCTAGAACCAAACAAGAAACATGCACCAACATTCCATGACATCATAATGTATGGCCTCTTCACACTAGAGGCTTCTTGCAATACTCTTTCATATGGAAAGGACTCCTCCCCTAAGGAGAAGCACTACAACACATCTCCCCCCTTTCTTTTTTTTTTATATACATATATCATCTGATCGCTTTACTCCTTTTCAGTATGTTACAATAACTAGGTTACATTTCATAAAACTGATCTAAAACAAAGCGCCATGGGCAGCTCAGTTGCCATTTCCTTCATTTCCTCTCCTGGGCATCTCCCCACATATGGCTCTCACATATGGCCTCTCCTCACCGAGGCAACTCTATCTTTATTCCACACTTGCCCTCCAGCAACTCGCACTGCCCCTTTCATGACTGCCACAACTCTGACAGGATCCGAATAAAGGGACTCCCCCTTCCTCCTTATCACTCCTCTCTTTATCCTGACCCAGTCACCACACTCCACACGTAACTCCTTCTTTCCTCTCCTCAAGTTTTCACGTTTGACCCAATCTGACTTCTTCCTCACTAATGATCTTCTCACTTCGTCTACAACGAGATCGGTCTCCCTACACCTTCCAAGCCATGGCGGACAAGCCATAGAATATGGCTTCCTTCCCCTCATGAGTTCAAACGGGCATAGACCAGTCGTAGAATGCGGCGCCATCCTCAAAGCCCACATTCTATTTTGTATCAAAGCTAGCTTGTCTAAACCACACTCCTCTCCCATACGTACACTCTCCATCACACACCTATTCATTCTCTCAACCACACCATTTGACTCGGGATGGTACAATGAAGTTCTTTTGTGACCAACTCCACACTTCCTCAAATAATTAGAGAATCTTTCTCCAATAAACTGGGGACCATTGTCGGTCAATACAGTCTCAGGCAAACCCTCACTTGCAAAAATTTCCTGTAGAACCTTTATCATACACTCACCCGTGATGTCCCTCACGATCTTAAAATCCACCCATCTGGAAAACAGATCCACAACCAAAACAATATACTTACCCCGGCATAACCAAGTTCCACGGGACCAAGTATGTCCATGGCAATATCACACCATATCCTGGACGGGAGACCGACGTCCACTAACGGTTGTTTTCTGGCCACTACTCCCTTTCCACTCTTAACACAAAACTGACAATTTGCCAAACAATTTTCCACCTCCTTGTCAAAACCCGGCCACCAATAATCTTCTTTTAACACTCCTTTGGTTTTGGTAACCCCAATATGACCGCTATGTGCTAGATCTACCACTTTCTTCCTCAAACCTATCGGGACCACAGCCCTACCCCATCTGAACAAAATATTATCATTAACAGATAATTCATCCTTCACCTCCCAATATGGCTTCACTTCTTCCGCCAATTCCACCTTATTCGGCCATACCGTAGATTCAACATATGTGATTACCCTCCTTATGATGTCATCTCTTTCCACTTCATCCAACCACTCCTGCTTGGATACAATACCATCAGTGTTGACAAACACTAACTCCATTTCCTCACTTTCCATACTTTCAGGTCCTGCCGCCCTTATCCTTGAGAGACTGTCAGCTAAAACATTCTCCCTCCCGGGTATGACCTCCATCCTAAAACAATGTGTCTGCATCCTGGTAACCCATCCTGCCCCTCTCCGAGAGACTTTGTCAAGGCCCTTATTTTCAAAAATGGCTTTTAATGGTTTATGATCCATTCGCAACACAAACTCTACTCCCCACACAAAATTTCTGAAGCGTTCCACAGCCCAAAAACATGCCAAAGCCTCCTTCACTAGTACCGAATATCTTAACTCCGCTCCCTTTAGACCCCTCGAGGCATGGGCGATTACCTCTTCAGAACCATCTTCCTGCTTCTGTGATAGCACAGCTCCCAGTCCACTCTCACTAGCGTCTACTGTGATAATGGTTAGCTTCCTCGTGTCAAAGCATCCTAATGGACCGGCCATATTTATTTCTTCCTTTATCCTGTTAAACTCCCTGTCACACTGGCTATTCCATACAAAGTCGGCGCCCTTCTTAAGGATCTTTCTCATCTCCTGTACTTTGTCAGAATAATTTATCACAAATTTGTGATAAAATTCCGTCATTCCTAGAAAAGAGCGCAACTCATTCTTGCTTTTCGGTTTCTCAATACTCTTAATAGTATTTACCATATCTTCCTTGGGCTTAACTCCATCCCCCGACACTTCATGTCCTAGGTAGTCCACTTTCGTCACCGCAAACATACATTTCTCACCTCTCAAAGTAATACCTCTCTCCTCAAATATCCTCAAAACCTTGCGTAGATTCCTGTCATGTTCTTCCATTGTCACACCACTCACCAATACATCATCCTGAAAACAGAACACTCCCTTCAGTCCCTTCAACAAACGATCCATGATCTTCTGAAATACTGATGAAGCCGACGCCAGACCAAACGGCATTCTCCTAAATTGAAAAACAACTTCATGCGTTACAAAAGCCGTAACCTTCCTACACGCCTCCACCAATTCGACCTGATGATAAGCTGACGTCATATCTAACTTAGAGAAATATCTTCCCCCACCCACCATGGTCAACAGTTCACCCATGTTGGGCAGAGGATGTCTGTCCACTAACACACACTTATTTAACTCACGCATGTCAACACATAACCTTATGTCTCCTGAACTTTTCTTCACAATCACCACTGGGGATACCCATTCAACCCCCCCCAGCTCTCTCAATCACACCTGACTCCAACAGCTTCTGCAATTCCTTTTTCACATTCTCCCTCAAAGCAAGAGGCACCGGCCTGAGTTTCGCCACGATGGGCATACTATTCTTTTTCAATGTTATCTGGTGCTGAAACCCTCTCACCTTTCCCAACTTCTCATTGAACACTTTCCCAAACTCCGACATGTACATATCGTGACTCGCGGACACTTCGGAAATTTGCAGCACTTGCTCTGGGTGATTGGGATCGAGTTTGATCCCTAAATTCTTTTGTTCTCTCCACCCTAACAAAGATTGCCCCTTCTTAGTAACATACACTTTGCCATCACAATTGCGTCCCTTGAATTCAAATCTACTCCATACATAACCCAATAAATCAATGCGATCTTGGTTGTACCCTCCTGGATTTATGTCGGGCTCTGATAATTCAGATACTACCCCTTTCATTTCGCACTCAAAGGCAACCCTGGATATTAAAGTTATTTTCGACCCTGGGTCAGCCATCATTGATACCTTACGCCCATTCACCGTTACCACAGCATAAGGCCGTTCACAATCCTCAAGGTCCCCACCATTCGTAACAACATTAACAGTATTCACGATAACATTTTGTAATGGCACCACAACTTCGTCTTCTGATGACCTCCCATCTTCTTTCTCATTTACATACAGGACCCTCCGTTGGCCTGACTGTCCAAATTGGTAGTTCTTGCAGCACAATGCTAAATGTCCTCTCCTTTTGCATTTTGAGCACGTACTCTTTCGCCCTGGACACACAACAGAGGATGCAAAGTGTGTTGCACTAGCACACCGATAACATAGCCTTTCGTCCTTCCTATCTTCTTTTTTCTCATATCTCTGCATATAATCTTGACTCTTCCTTTCTTCCGGATTGCTCTTCCCTGACTGTCTGTTTCTTCCTCTCTTTTTGTTCTTTCCCTCGGCCACAGACAACACCTCCGGTTTACTTTCTTTGGGCTCCCCTCCTTCAGTTTTGGAAAGTTTTGCCACACATGCCAGGGAATGCTCCACACTTTTCGCCAAGTCCAATACTTCATCTAAACTTGGCTCATCCTTTAGCCACAATTCCTCTCGTATCTTATTAGATCGACAATGTGTCATGAATTGATCACGAATATGTTCGTCGAAACTTCCTTGAAATTTGCATGTAAGAGCCAGATGTCGCAACGCTGTCACATAATCCTCAACAGATTCACTTTGGGCTTGTGTGCGCATCCGGAAATTATACCTTTCCAAAATTGTGCTCCTTTTTGGGTTAAAATGCTTATCCAGTTTCACTAATGCGGATTCGAACTCATTTAAGTCATCCCCGCTTCCGTCACTCGCAAGTTGAGGTAGAGTTTCAAAAATTCTTTGGCCCTCGAAACCCAAAAAATGTAACAGTAATGCCAACTTCCTCTCGCTGGAATAGGTCGTTCCGCCGGCTGCTTTCATGTAGTGCAGGAAACCCTTGCGCCATTGGGGCCACGCAATTCTTGCCGCGCCTGGGGCAGGCATAAAAATGGGGGGACCAGATATCCCTGGCAAAGCTGCCATATCTTCTGATTGCAAAATGTCACTTGATGTGAACTTATTATATTCTCCCTGCACTGGGTACTACTAGTGCTCTGTTGATTT
Organism: Ambystoma mexicanum; assembly: GCF_040938575.1. Classification (NCBI taxonomy): domain Eukaryota; kingdom Metazoa; phylum Chordata; class Amphibia; order Caudata; family Ambystomatidae; genus Ambystoma; species Ambystoma mexicanum. The sequence goes on along the minus strand of NC_090921.1, from coordinate 498,267,499 downwards.
TCCGTGCTTTAGATGTCTTTTATAATGCTCCCTTGTCAGCTCGCTTGTCCACGCAGTAAGAACTAACACTGCAAAGCTACCCTATCACAATGTCTTGTGATTGTTGATGTCTACCTGCCTGAGGGCTGTGCACGTGCAGTAGTGTCCCGCTCTTCCTCCTTAACGATAACTAAAAGTGTTTTTCCCTAACACCTTCAGTTATCTCCTTGTTGCCTTGAGACATCAAATGTCGTTATGAGGGGTTCTGACGCCTCACTGAAATTGGGAATGCCCCTCTACTTTATAGTCCACGGTAGTTCACTGCTCACTTGTCCCTCCGTTAGGAGGAATACGGTACTCTGGTTCAGGGTCCGCTCCCCACGCCTTTCATCAACTGTCTATGCCCAGCAACACAGTGGACGATACGCCGGGGCTAATCAAACAAGTTCCGGGCTAATCAAACAAGTTCGCATAAATACCCGGGTAAGCGAAGAAATCACCACGGACACTTACTTTTGTTGCGTTGGGGAGGTGCAGACACGCAAGCCTGCGCACGGTGGCCACTCGACGCTACAGGGGAGCGGAGCGGCCAACACGCAGGCCTCCGCACGGTGGCCGCTCGACGCTACAGGAGAGCGGAGCAGCCCTCCCAGGAACGTTCCTCTGATGCCGGGCAAACCTCTTCTTCGCGGCAGCCCCTGCCCAGGCTGAGACGCTCGCATAGCCAGCTGATCTCCACAGCTTTCTGCATCAGCCGGTCACACAGAATCGAGCGGGCAGCCAACGAACGACACAGGACAGTCCTCTTAGCGACGGGAGGCAAAATGGGTTGGCCTTATAGCGCTGTGCCGGCACACGCAGGGTGGACTTGGAGAGCAAGGCAGACGGCGGGAGCGGGGACCAGTTCACAGGACCTCGCTCAACACGGGGCTCGTCGGAGCGGCGTATCTCGGCTGGGGTCTTCTCTTCACCTGCGTTCCATGGCTTCTCATCCCATCCTCGTCGCCATTGTTATGAAGGTGAGGCGGAGGCAGGTAAGTCAGAAATATGGATTTATTTAGCTTAATAAATCAGAAGAGAAGACCCCACATCTCATGGGCTCCCTTCCCTTCAGCTCTCTCCTCCAACTGACAAACCTAGAACCAAACAAGAAACATGCACCAACATTCCATGACATCATAATGTATGGCCTCTTCACACTAGAGGCTTCTTACAATACTCTTTTATATGGAAAGGACTCCTCCCCTAAGGAGAAGCACTACAACAGATTGTGTCCCCTACCACTAAAGAATTGGACTTGGACGGAAATGTCCTATCTACTTATTCTTCCACTTTTTAAGGAGTAGATCCACCTACTGGCATTCCCTGACAACCCCATGGCAGGTCTCCTCCCCTCTGGATGCCTAAAGGACCTCTTCACCTGTACGCTGGAAGATTGCTTGGCCATCAACTTGCAATTACAAAGAACGGCTAGGAACACCTTTCTTGCTGTTTCTGTAACCAGAAGTGCTCTTCCTGGTGAAAGCACTGCCCCAATCCTGCCCCTTGGCCAAAACCATCATGTAATGAAAGGTACGGGCAGATTTCAATTCTTTTACACTACAACCACACGTAACAGGATAGAGCTGCGATTCACAATACAGATTTTAAAGTATTTTTTATTTGTATTTATTTAAATTTTTATAACGTGCCACATGTCCGTGGGCCTCATATTTGTTTTATGTATTTAGCATTTGGTTTATCACAAAACTTTTATCTATATTACATGATTCCTCAAATAAAATCCGTCAATCTGTATTAAACGAAATATTTCCTATGAACAGCATGAACAGCTTCATTAAAAAAAAAGTCCTTATATAAGATTCAATGTCCTGAGATATATTTTTCAAAAAATGTACAGTGGCTAATACCAAGTGAACATTGTCGCCGCCTAAAAAAAACTGTCCAGCATTCTTCAAATGTTAAAGTGCAAATGTCCAGGTAGAAATTTCCCAAAGTATATATTTGGAAGCAGATAGCAAAACTGTTTCCAAACATGTACATTTTAAACTACACAGGAAACCCAGGCCTTAGCTTAGACCTGGATAACAGGAGAATGGAAAGGGGTGGGTGGGCCAGTGCTTCACATCCTAAATCTGGCCTGGGGTGACTTTAGGTTAGGTTGTCACCAGCAAGTGTGCTTGCTCAAAAAGCAGGCACAACCTGAGGTCTTCAAAGGCTGCCTCCAGGCCCCTTGCCAGCCCCTCGCCACTTCTCAGAATCCATCCTCAGCTACCCACAGCAGGCAGAAAGAATGCGTGCTGCCCTCTGTGAACACGGGCAGCTTGAGACTGTGCTGCCTGCTAGTGCCAGGGGTGAGCCTGTGCATAATGGGTCTCTTGTGTGTGGGTGCCTATTTTATTTCCGCATGTTCGTATGGGAGAGAGATTGTGCGTGTTCACACTGCGTAATATGGGGCACTTTAAAAACATTTCTTCTAGGGACTCTTTTGGTTCCCAAAGCAACATGGCTGCCTTCCCTACACCATGTACAGTGCAGTGTCGTGTGTGGTTCGTGGAATGGGAAATGACAATTACAAAAGAAATAATATTCTACTTTGGGGGGTTGCGTTTAGGGAAAGGAAAACCTATTCACCCGGGAGAATTAGCGCAGAGAAGCGAAAGAGGCGGTTCCCGGAAGGCTGGGCACCACTCACAGCCCATTAACCTAAATCCTGCCACAGCGGCAATGAGCGCGCACTGTGGATCTATACTCGGCTGAAAGGCGCCCGTAATCAGCAAAACGGAAAATAGCAACTGGGGACAGCTCGCTTCCATCATAGAAGCCTCCCGAGGGACCGGCAGAGGGCCAGCGCCAGGCACCTACCCCGCTGCTGCTCAGGGCCTAGTGAAAGAGTCAACGAGAAGGGGGAGAGGGAGAGAGATAAAGACAACGAGTGTGAGAGAGAGAGGGACAGAGAGAGAGAGAGAATACCCTGAGAGAGGGGGGGGGGTAGTGAAAGAGATGGGGAGAGTCAGAGGGGGTTGGGGAGAGAGAGAGAGACTGCCTAGAGAGAGAGTGGGGTGGGGGGTAGTGAAACAGATGGGGAGAGTGAGAGGAGTTTGGGGGGGGCAGTGAGAGACTACACAGAGAGAGAGAGTGGTGTGGGGGGTAGTGAAACAGATGGGGAGAGTGAGAGGAGTTTGGGGGGGGGGGGGGCAGAGAGAGACTACCCAGAGAGAGAGAGTGGGGTGGTAGTGAAAGAAAACGGGGAGAAAGAGAGAAGTTTAGAGGAGATAGCCTACCATGCTCCACAAGCTCTACAGAGAGGGAGAAAGAGAGAGAGAGAGAGAAGGCCAGTGAACGAGATGGAGGCAGAAAGAGAACGAGAGCATGAGATATCCTACTCTGCTCTGCATTGTGTCTCAGGCGAAAGGGAGAAGGCTAGTGAAAGTGAGTAGAAGAGAGAGAGGAGGAGATATCCCACGCTGCTCAGTGTGGTCTAGGGGAGAAGAAGGGAGAGGCTAATGAAACAGATGAGGGAGTGTTAGGGAGAATTCTCTGTTTAGGCTGAATTTCCTAACCTAGTGCGTCCCCCAGCAGCTTTGCTGGATTTCTGGAGTTTGTTTTTTCCATCCTGCCAAGAGTGTGACCCTTTTCCTCTCACTCTTGGACATGTATGTGTGTGATTCCTTTGAATTGTCAATGTGTTCGATGGGCTATGGGGTCTTTTACTCCATAGGGTCTCATAAGTTTTTCTATGTGTGTCACTCCGCACCCTACGTGTCGTGACACGGGGGCGCCCTAGCAGGTCCCCCCACCATAGACTCCATACCCGGGGACTGACTACCGTCTCCCCGGGCATGTAAAGTCACCATTGGCTTTACTAGACCTAAATTTACTAACAGAACTAGTACCAACCATCTTATTGTGGACGTGCTAGTAGGGGTAATTCGATTACTCCTGGATCTGTTACTCGAGGGGGCACTGTCCCGTCCCTCCTCGTCGAGTTTTGGCTGGTGGCAGTGGAAACTACTTGTTATGTTCGACCCCGAGCATAACCCTATGGGATCCGTCCCATTGTTGAAGATTGATACTGTTTTTCGTTAATCTCCAACGTACCACCGATCTACTTATCTTAAATAGGTTTATCGAGTGGTATTTTCTGCCAGAACTCGGGTTGTAAAATGGCGTCTGTGTTTTTCTCTGTGACTCCTAAACCAAAGGTTGAGCCCTTTGTTCCACTTTTGGCGGGCCTCTGGACAGAGACCCTCCAAAGTGGTGCCATTCTGTCTGGGTTACCTCAGGGGTGTGGGAGGGGGTTTAGACACCCTGGACCGAGTTGCCTTGCCAACTCAGGTCGCACTCTGGAGTGATTGGCCCAGGTGGTGAGCCTTCCCGCTCACCACTTAGCATGTATTGATTGACAAGCTAGGCTGAATGAATGGGGGACGTCTGCATAAAAGCAGGGCTTTTGGGACTGGATCTTCAGAAAGTCGCCACTGGACCTAAAGAATCCGACGAGGGTAACGCTGAGCCGACCTGCACGACACCTCCGGTGGAGCCCTGCGGAATCGTCTCACAATCTCCCGACGACAGAAGAGATCTCCCTGCCGGAGAGTCTCTTTCCCTGGCTGGTGGGAACAACCAGTCTTCTTCTTTGTGCTTTTTGATCGCCCAGGACGCAGTGGTCGAATTGCCCGTGCAGAGCACCCGGCAACCGGATAGCCACTACTCCTGCATCGTGATCGAAAGGTGGTGCCTTGTGACGAAGCACTCCGCGGCTGGTTTCTTCCCTGGTGGTGCACCGGACATCTTCTCTTCGACGACGAGAGCATCTCTTCTCTTGGCCAAGACCCGTCGTGCATCCACCACCAGGAACAACTGCCCCCGCTGGAGCTGTCTTCCACAACAAGGTACCGTAACCGCCTGGCTTCCCTTATCGATCGGTTCGTGTGAGGTATCTGATTCCTCTCCGTTCCGTTGGGTTGCCTCCAAGCTTTATTCACTCTTTGTTCTGAACTGGTTCAACCTGTCGCTAACCAAATTGCTAACTAAGACTTGAACGCATCACCCGTAGAGACTTTCCAGGACATCGTGCCTTGCCTCTCACCGAGTGGGCCTGGCCGCCGAACTGTATGATCTAGTGTGATTAATGCCTTCTTGCCTTGCATTTTTACCCGCTTCAGTACGAACCGTGTTGACTTCATTACCTGCCTATCTCTTCTCTCCCTTCCTCACTAAATATTCGAGTGTCATCTGGGTTGAGGTATACACCTCTGTCTGAAAATAAGTGGTGCCGTAGAACCTAGAGTTGTCGATATTGTGTTTCGGGGGATTGAGCTTTATTCCATTCTGCAGAGTAATTGTATTTTGATTTGTTTGCCGTGATTCGCTTTAGTACTTTTCGTAGACGTTCTGTTATTAATAAATAACTTGCTATCTTTATACTAAAGCCTGGTTGCGTGTTTACTCGTTTTGCTGCGAAGAATTACCCTATCTTGTATACTCCCTATACTGACCAACTTTTCTTGAGAGAAGTCTGACTGCTCAGCCACAGCTACCAATTGAATCTGTGTGGTACAGACTTCTACCAAGTGGGTTCATCGCAACACCTGTAGTCCTAAATCTTTTGCAGTGGTCCCAGAGGGAGCTGCACAGGTTTCCGCCTAACACTGGTGGCAGCGGTGGGATTAGTATCGAGTATACAGTTTAGAGTGTTTTTCGACGCTGTAGGACGACTAACCACAAAACGTTACAAAAGCAACTTTAAAAAAAAAACATGTCTACGATGGAAATTTACAGCCAAGAGTCTTTGTCAGATAAAAATACTGAGAGTCTGCGAGCTCTCTGTAGACAAGAGAATCTTCCTGTAAAAGGCAAGAAGTTAGAACTGATAGAGAGATTGCTGGCGAACCAAAGTCTGGGTACTGGTTCAGAGGAACCAAACTCTCCAGCAACTGTAGATAACAGTAATGGTGTTGATCTGAATCGTAATTCTGATGATAGCGATGAAGAGGCTGACGAGGACGGCGAGGCTAACGAAACTGTCTCCCCCGTTCCTCTACCTGCCTTACCAACTGTGCCTACGGGGCCCATACCAGGTCCCACAAGTAATCCTGCTTATTTTGAACTTGAAAAAATGAAGCTCGAATTAGAATATAAACGGGTCTTGGCTCAATCTGAACGAAACCAAGAGCTCGAGTTCAGACGAATGAATGCCCAGGCTGAGCAGAAACAAGCTGAGTTAAGACTCAGGGAAATAGAGCTTAATCATGAGTTACAAATGAAAAAGTTGTCTATGGAAAATGCTTCTCTCTCCTCTGGTTCCTCTAGGAGCTCCAGTCCCAAAAGACCCCGGATGCCGAAGGAATTAGTGGGTATGTACGAACCGAGATTGGATGTGTTGGATTGGTTGAAACTGTTTGAATACAATCATGGGCTCCAGGACATCACCGGGAACGCGTTGCTTCCCTGGTTGTTCTCTAGGCTTCCTCCTGTTGCGACTGATGTGGTAATGGAATTGGGGGAGGTGGATAAGACGGATTACGAAAGTGTGAAACTAGCGGTGATAGCTAGATTCGGGAAGACCCCTTCCCAGTATCTTAAGAGGTTTAGAACCCTCAAAAAGCATGATGGTACCCCTTGGGCTACTTGGGTGAGTGAAGGGTTGAAAAACTTAGAGGGATGGATTAAGGGTTACAAAGTTAACACTTACGAGGGTATGCGAAATCTTTTTATGTTGGAGTCGATTTATGATGCCTGTTCTCCTGAGCTCAGACAGCACTTGGCTGATTCGAGGGAATTAGATTCCAGGGCTCTAGCTAAGGCTGCTGACTTGTGGGTTGCCAACAGGGCTACTCACAAGGATTCTGGGGCAACTCAGAAAAAGGACGAGGGAAAACAACCTAAAAAAGACTCAAAGGAGAATTTGAATAATTCACATTCCAAAGAGGGCCCCAAACAAAACCAGAAGGGTAAGCCACCGGGAAAACCACAGCAGAATAGTGTGTCTTCTGGTGACAAACCGGAAGGAGGTCAGAACAAGCCACCATTCCAGAAAGCATTCGGGAAATGCTTTGTTTGTGGCTCGACTGATCACGTGAAAGGAGATCCCAGATGTAAGGGTAAACCTTCAGGGGTCCAGCTTGTCTCCTTAGCCTTCGCTCCAGAGGAGGAAGTCCAAATGGCAAGTGGAAACTTTCTACTGCTAGCTGACGAACCCATTGGAGTCTCAGCCAGCGTTTCTTTAGTATCTCTGGGGTTGTGGGAACAACAGAATTTAGATGTCTATAATTCTATCCCCGATAATACTAAAGAGTATTATAAGGACAGTGTCCAGGTGAATGGTCAGGAGACGCCTGCCATTAGGGACACTGGGGCCAGCATAACTGTGGTGGATAAATCGTTTTTTCAGGCTGAGGATGTTGCTAAGGCACCCAAACGCCTCACCAAGTTAGCTGGAGGGCCTGTGCAGATGCTTCCCCAATTACCAGTTCTCATCCAGTGTAACGACATGACTGTAAAGATACCTGTCAGCATACAGAGTGAGGTACCAGGACGCGTACTGTTGGGTAACGATTTGAAAACTCTCGGAGTTGTATCGCATACTCCCAGACCTCCTAGTAAACGGTTACAGGAGCTAACCAGACCTGCAAGAGAGAGGACCCTGCGCGGTACTCTCGGGGAGATGATGAAGAAAGAAATCACTCCTGCTCCATTGGAAATGGCGGCCGCTGTCTCTAGGAACACAGAAGTAAAAGGGAAACCTAAAACTTCTAAACCGAAACCAACAGGCCATATTCCAATGCAGCCGACACGGACTTCCTCGCGGTTGTCCAACGTCACACCCGTAACTCCTCCTCCGGCTGAGGCTGAGGGGGAAGTACAACCCTGTATGGTAGAATTAGACTCAGAAGAAGAGCTAATGGAAGGCCAAGAACTCATTGGAGATCTGGATCCTGTTGACCATCCTGAGCTGCAGTCGTTACTGGCAGAAGGTGGACCCAGCAGGGCGGACTTCAGTAAGGGACAGAGAGAATGTCCAACTCTGGAAGGTCTTCGCCGTCAGGCAGAAACTCAGGCTGAAGGGCAAGAGCCTGGGAAACATAGGTTGCACTGGGAAGATGGCCTCTTCTACAGTGAACCGACCGAGTCTGCACCTGGAGACTACAAACGCCTTGTAGTACCCCAAGAGAACAGACCACAGTTCTTGCAGTTAGCCCACGAGATTCCTTTGGCTGGTCACTTGAGTTTCAAGAAGACTAAGGAAAGGCTCTCGCTCTACTCTGGTAAGGTTGGGTCCAAGAATGTGGCACCGTTAGTGCCTCTCCCCGTTGTGGGAGTCCCATTTGAGAGAGTAGGGATTGATATCGTTGGTCCCCTTGATCCTCCAACCTCCTCAGGCAACAGGTTTATACTTGTTGTAGTAGACCATGCTACTAGGTATCCTGAGGCAATTCCTATGAGGACTGTTACAGCTCCGGCTGTGGCTAAGGCCCTCCTTGGTATTTTTACTAGGGTCGGATTTCCTAAGGAAGTTATCTCTGACAGGGGGTCAAATTTTATGTCCCACTACATGAAAGCCATGTGGAAAACCTGCGGGGTAACTTACAAGTTCTCAACGGCTTACCACCCCCAGACCAATGGGTTGGTAGAACGGTTCAACCGAACCATGAAGAGCATGATAGGTGCTCTAGAAGAACCCCTTAAACGTAAGTGGGACCTTCTATTGCCATGCCTTCTTTTTGCTTATAGAGAAGTCCCTCAGGAGGGAGTAGGCTACTCTCCCTTCGAACTGCTCTATGGTCATCCCGTCAGAGGTCCATTGGCCCTGATTAAGGAGGGGTTGGAGAGTGCTCCTTCCCCCAAGCCAGTCAGAGTGACTGACTACGTGATAGGTCTCCGGAGGAGAATGTCGCACCTGATGACAGAAGCAAGCGATAACTTGAAAGCTGGACAAGCATTGGTCAAGCACTGGCACGATCAAAAGGCTAACATGGTTGAGTTCGCTCAAAACCAGCTTGTTCTTGTTATGATCCCCACAAGGCAGAGGGCCTTGCAAGATAAATGGATGGGACCCTACCGAGTAGTGGGTAAGCTCGGTGAGGTTAACTATCTGGTGGACTTGGGCAACCCCAAGGAGGCTCCGACAGTCTTTCACACCAACCGACTTAAAGCGTATGTCTCACGACCTGATGTAGGAGCGTTGCTGCTAGCATGGGCCGAGGAAGAAGAAGAGAGTGAAGCTCTTCCGGATCTCCTCAGAGGCTTACCTTTAGATGAAAAAATTGAAGGAGTAAATCTCTCCTCCAATCTGACCCCCGAGCAACAAGAAGAGTGCAAGTCTATGTTGAATCAGTTTGCCTCTCTGTTCTCGCTCTCACCAGGCTTGACCCCTTGGGGCCAGCACGAGATACTCACTGGTGACTGTCTGCCTGTCAAAAGCAGAGGATATCGCATGTCAGAAAACGTAAGAACCCACATCAAAGGCGAGGTCAGCAAGATGCTTGATCTCGGGGTAATAGAGCCCTCTACTAGTCCATGGTCTAGCCCAGTTGTGTTAGTACCAAAGGCCGGATCTAAAGAACTTAGATTCTGCGTGGATTATAGAGCTCTTAACGCAGTCACCACGACTGATGCCCACCCTTTGCCAAGAACAGATGAGTTGGTGGATAAACTTGGCGCCGCCAAGTTCCTCAGCACATTTGACTTGACGTCAGGCTATTGGCAAATAGCCCTGATCGACCATGCCAAGGAGAAAACTGCATTTTCTACCCCCGTTGGTTTATACCAGTTTACGGTAATGCCTTTCGGACTAAAAAATGCACCTGCTACGTTTCAACGGATGGTAAACCATGTTCTAACCGGGATGGAGGACTTCTGCATGGCATACTTGGATGACATAGCAGTGTTCAGCAATTCCTGGGACGAACATGTAACCCACCTGAGAGATGTTTTGCAGGCTCTTGGACGAGCCAATCTGACCATAAAGGCGAGTAAATGCCAAATTGGACAGAGTAAGGTAGTCTACCTTGGGCATGAGGTAGGCGGTGGAGAAATAAGGCCTTTGCTCAGTAAGATTGAAGCTGTGCAAAATTGGACAACACCGACTACTCAGACTCAGGTGAGAGCCTTCCTAGGCCTCACCGGGTATTACAGGAATTTCATAGAGAACTATGGGACCATAGCTTCTCCACTGAATGTCATCTCCTCGCCCAAATTCCCTAAAAAGGTTAAATGGAACGAGGAGTGCAATCAGGCTTTTGAAAACCTGAAAAAGGCTCTTTGCCAAGCCCCAGTACTCAGAGCTCCTGATTACCGCCAACACTTCATTGTGCAGACAGACGCTTCCAATGTAGGGATAGGTGCTGTACTCAGTCAACTGGATGGGAAAGGTAGGGAGCACCCCGTTTGCTACATCAGCCGCAAGCTGAAGGATCCTGAAACAAGGTGGGCAACAATCGAAAGAGAATGCTTTGCTATCGTGTGGGCTCTGAAGAAGTTTAGGCCGTACTTATATGGTTCTACTTTTGTTATTCAGACTGACCACCAACCCTTGAGATGGTTAATGCAAATGAAAGGGGAAAACCCAAAACTACTGAGATGGTCGATCTGCCTGCAAGGGTTCGATTTCACCATTGAGCACAGGTCAGGGTGTCACCACCAAAATGCTGATGGTCTCTCTAGGATGTATATCATCGACTAGAGGTCTGAGATACATCCAGGAGTGGATTAAATCCTCCTGTCCCTTAGTCTGGGGGGGGGCGAGTGTTAGGGAGAATTCTCTGTTTAGGCTGAATTTCCTAACCTAGTGCGTCCCCCAGCAGCTTTGCTGGATTTCTGGAGTTTGTTTTTTCCATCCTGCCAAGAGTGTGACCCTTTTCCTCTCACTCTTGGACATGTATGTGTGTGATTCCTTTGAATTGTCAATGTGTTCGATGGGCTATGGGGTCTTTTACTCCATAGGGTCTCATAAGTTTTTCTATGTGTGTCACTCCGCACCCTACGTGTCGTGACACGGGGCGCCCTAGCAGGTCCCCCCACCATAGACTCCATACCCGGGGACTGACTACCGTCTCCCCGGGCATGTAAAGTCACCATTGGCTTTACTAGACCTAAATTTACTAACAGAACTAGTACCAACCATCTTATTGTGGACGTGCTAGTAGGGGTAATTCGATTACTCCTGGATCTGTTACTCGAGGGGGCACTGTCCCGTCCCTCCTCGTCGAGTTTTGGCTGGTGGCAGTGGAAACTACTTGTTATGTTCGACCCCGAGCATAACCCTATGGGATCCGTCCCATTGTTGAAGATTGATACTGTTTTTCGTTAATCTCCAACGTACCACCGATCTACTTATCTTAAATAGGTTTATCGAGTGGTATTTTCTGCCAGAACTCGGGGTTGTAAAATGGCGTCTGTGTTTTTCTCTGTGACTCCTAAACCAAAGGTTGATCCCTTTGTTCCACTTTTGGCGGGCCTCTGGACAGAGACCCTCCAAAGTGGTGCCATTCTGTCTGGGTTACCTCAGGGGTGTGGGAGGGGGTTTAGACACCCTGGACCGAGTTGCCTTGCCAACTCAGGTCACACTCTGGAGTGATTGGCCCAGGTGGTGAGCCTTCCCGCTCACCACTTAGCATGTATTGATTGACAAGCTAGGCTGAATGAATGGGGGACGTCTGCATAAAAGCAGGGCTTTTGGGACTGGATCTTCAGAAAGTCGCCACTGGACCTAAAGAATCCGACGAGGGTAACGCTGAGCCGACCTGCACGACGACACCTCCGGTGGAGCCCTGCGGAATCGTCTCACAATCTCCCGACGACAGAAGAGATCTCCCTGCCGGAGAGTCTCTTTCCCTGGCTGGTGGGAACAACCAGTCTTCTTCTTTGTGCTTTTTGATCGCCCAGGACGCAGTGGTCGAATTGCCCGTGCAGAGCACCCGGCAACCGGATAGCCACTACTCCTGCATCGTGATCGAAAGGTGGTGCCTTGTGACGAAGCACTCCGCGGCTGGTTTCTTCCCTGGTGGTGCACCGGACATCTTCTCTTCGACGACGAGAGCATCTCTTCTCTTGGCCAAGACCCGTCGTGCATCCACCACCAGGAACAACTGCCCCCGCTGGAGCTGTCTTCCACAACAAGGTACCGTAACCGCCTGGCTTCCCTTATCGATCGGTTCGTGTGAGGTATCTGATTTCTCTCCGTTCCGTTGGGTTGCCTCCAAGCTTTATTCACTCTTTGTTCTGAACTGGTTCAACCTGTCGCTAACCAAATTGCTAACTAAGACTTGAACGCATCACCCGTAGAGACTTTCCAGGACATCGTGCCTTGCCTCTCACCGAGTGGGCCTGGCCGCCGAACTGTATGATCTAGTGTGATTAATGCCTTCTTGCCTTGCATTTTTACCCGCTTCAGTACGAACCGTGTTGACTTCATTACCTGCCTATCTCTTCTCTCCCTTCCTCACTAAATATTCGAGTGTCATCTGGGTTAAGGTATACACCTCTGTCTGAAAATAAGTGGTGCCGTAGAACCTAGAGTTGTCGATATTGTGTTTCGGGGGATTGAGCTTTATTCCATTCTGCAGAGTAATTGTATTTTGATTTGTTTGCCGTGATTCGCTTTAGTACTTTTCGTAGACGTTCTGTTATTAATAAATAACTTGCTATCTTTATACTAAAGCCTGGTTGCGTGTTTACTCGTTTTGCTGCGAAGAATTACCCTATCTTGTATACTCCCTATACTGACCAACTTTTCTTGAGAGAAGTCTGACTGCTCAGCCACAGCTACCAATTGAATCTGTGTGGTACAGACTGCTACCAAGTGGGTTCATCGCAACACCTGTAGTCCTAAATCTTTTGCAGTGGTCCCAGAGGGAGCTGCACAGGTTTCCGCCTAACAGGGAGAGAGAGAAAGAGAACGAGAGAGGGCACAAAAGGGGGAAAGGAGATCCTGCCCTGCTCCCGGGTATGATAAATCATTATAAGTTTAGTTTATTTATCTATAGAGTGCATCGAGCCTAAATGCATCTGGGCGATAAGCTTGCAGGTTACATGAAATTAAGGGGTCGATTCATGGAATTAATGTGTGCCGAAAATTCCCGCGCAGAGGTGCCAAAACGTGCGAATCGCAGTAAAAGTGCGAAAATCGCAGTAAAAGTGCGAAAATCGCAGGGAAACCAGCGCACATCGATTCATGGAAGTCCGTGCGCGAGAAAAACATTGGCTGTGCGCTGAAAATGTGCGCCGCACACGCCACGCACAGGTCATCCAACAGCGTGCGCCACGGCCACTGCGAAATTGCACATAGCGCGGCGCACATCACAAAAGTAGGCGGAACACGGGGCGTAACACTCGGAATGGGGAACAACGCATGAAAATATGGGCGTCACAGGGAAGTACAGGAGGCATGTGCGCGGAACGCCCACACGCTCGCCTACAACCCGTATTCATGGAATCGAATAGGGCAAACCAGCGCACGGTCAAAGACGCGCACAGGGCCAAACAAGTACGTCACAAGAAAGCAGGCGGTAGCGTCCCTACGCCTGAAGAAAATGTGCGCCAAAATGTGCGATAACAAAAAGCACCCATATACAGCCATGATGAATGGTCCATACAGTGGCCCTCTAGGACAAATGAGGTGCAAAGGGGTACCGACAAACACGGACACCCGCTGTGTGAAAAATAGCGTGTGCGTGTGTACCTGGGTGCGCGGGAAGTCCCACACGCGATTGGCCTGGGTACGTGTACTTCTGGGTGCGCGGAAGGTCCACACGCGATTGGCCTGGGTACGTGTACTTCGGGATGCGCGGGAAGTTCCACAAGCGATTGGCCTGGGTACGTGTACTTCAGGGTGCGCGGAAGTTCCACACGCGATTGGCCTGGGTACGTGTACTTCGGGATGTGCGGGAAGTTCCACACGCGATTGGCCTGGGTACATGTACTTCGGGGGGCCCGGGAAGTCCCACACGCGATTGGCCTGGGTACGTGTACTTCGGGGTGCGCGGAAAGTCCCACACGCGATTAGCCTGGGTACGTGTACTATGGGGTGCGCGGGAAGTTCCACACGCGATTAGCCTGGGTACGTGTGTTTCGGAGTGCGCGGGAAGTTCCACACGTGATTGGCCTGGGTACGTGTGTTTCGGGGTGCGCGGGAAGTTCCACACGCGATTGGCGTGGGTACATGTACTTCGGGGTGCGCGGGAAGTTCCACACGCGATTGGCCTGGGTACGTGTACTTCGGGATGCGCGGGAAGTTCCACACGCGATTGGCCTGGGTACGTGTACTTCAGGGTGCGCGGGAAGTCCCACACGCGATTAGCCTGGGTACGTGTGTTTCGGGGTGCGTGGGAAGTTCCACACGCGATTGGCCTGGGTACGTGTACTTCGGGATGCGCGGGAAGTTCCACACGCGATTGGCCTGGGTACGTGTACTTCGGGTGCGCGGGAAGTTCCACACGCGATTGGCCTGGGTACGTGTATTCCTAGGTGCGCGGGAAGATTCACACGCAATTTCAGCAGGGTACGTGTATTTAGGTGGTGCCGGGGAATGCTACATGTGATTTGGCCGAGTGGGTCCTCAAAGGTGTTCCCTCTACACCCTCCACGGCCCCTGCAGGCAGCCCATACCACAGGGGACTACCCTGCACCCCTGCTCATTTCCCACAGGCAACCCATCCACCATGGCCATGCCCCCCAGCCACCCCACATGTCACCTTGCACTACTGATCACCAACACATGTCTCCCAGCACCCCCACCCCTCAGCATCCAGGGGCACCCTCCACCAGGCCCCCACTCATGTCTCCCACCACCCCCACCCCCCAGCAGTGCAGGGGCAGCCTCCACCAGACCCCCACTCATGTCTACCACCACCCCCACCCCCCAGCCACCAGGGGCACCCTCCACCAGGCCCCCACTCATGTCTACCACCACTCCCACGCCCCAGCCACCAGGGGCACCCTCCACCAGGCCCCCACTCATGTCTCCCACCACCCCCACCCCCCAGCAGTGCAGGGGCACCCTCCACCAGGCCCCCACTCATGTCTCCCACCACCCCCAACCCACAGCTACCAGGGGCACCCTCCACCAGGCCCCCACTCAAGTCTCGCATCACCCCCACCCCCAGGGGCAGCCTCCACCAGGCCCCCATTCATGTCTCCCATCACCCCCACCCCCAGCAGTGCAGGGGCACCCTCCACCAGGCACCCACTCATGTCTCCCACCACCCCCACCCCCCAGCCACCAGGGGCACCCTCCACCAGGCCCCCACTCATGTCTCCCATCACCCCCACCCCTCAGCAGTGCAGGGGCACCCTCCACCAGGCCCCCACTCATGTCCAACTCATGTCTCCCTGCACCCCCGCGCCCCAGCCACCAGGGTCACCCTCCACCAGGCCCCCACTCATGTCTACCACCACCCCCACCCCCCAGCCACCAGGAGCAGCCTCCACCAGGCCCCCACTCATGTCTCCCATCACCCCCACCGCCCAGAAGTGCAGGGGCACCCTCCACCAGGCCCCCACTCATGTCTCCCACCACCCCCACCCCTCCAGCCACCAGGGGCACCCTCCACCAGGCCCCCACTCATGTCTCCCATCACCCCCACCCCCCAGCAGTGCAGGGGCACCCTCCACCAGGACCCCACTCATGTCCAACTCATGTCTCCCTGCACCCCCACCCCCAGCCACCAGGGGCACCCTCCACCAGGCCCCCACTCATGTCTACCACCACCCCCACCTCCCAGCCACCAGGGGCACGCTCCACCAGGCCCCCACTCATGTCTCCCATCACCCCCACCCCCCAGCAGTGCAGGGGCACCCTCCACCAGGCCCCCACTCATGTCTCCCATCACCCCCACCCCCCAGCAGTGCAGGGGCACCCTCCACCAGGCCCCCACTCATCTCTCCCACCACCCCCACCCCCCAGCCACCAGAGGTACCCTCCACCAGGCCCCCACTCATGTCTCCCATCACCCCCACCCCCCAGCAGTGCAGGGGCACCCTCCACCAGGCCCCCACTCATGGCCAACTCATGTCTCCCTGCACCCCCACCCCCCAGCCACCAGGGTCACCCTCCACCAGGCCCCCACTCATGTCTACCACCACCCCCACCCCCCAGCCACCAGGGGCAGCCTCCACCAGGCCCCCACTCCTGTCTCCCATCACCCCCACCCCCCAGCAGTGCGGGGGCACCCTCCACCAGGCCCCCACTTATGTCTCCCACCACCCCCACCCCCCAGCCACCAGGGGCACCCTCCACCAGGCCCCCACTCATGTCTCTCATCACCCCACCCCCCAGCAGTGCAGGGGCACCCTCCACCAGGACCCCACCCATGTCCAACTCATGTCTCCCTGCACCCCCACCCCCCAGCCACCAGGGGCACCCTCCACCAGGCCCCCACTCATGTCTACCACCACCCCCACCCCCCAGGCACCAGGGGCACCCTCCACCAGGCCCCCACTCATGTCTACCACCACCCCCACCCCCCAGGATCCAGGGGCACCCTCCACCAGGCCCCCACTCATGTCTCCCACCACCCCCACCCCCCAGCAGTGCAGGGGCACCCTCCACCAGGCCCCCACCATGTCTACCACCACCCCCAGCCACCAGGGGCACCCTCCACCAGGCCCCCACTCATGTCTCCCACCACCCCCATGCCCCAGCAGTGCAGGGGCAGCCTCCACCAGGCCCCCACACATGTCCCCCTGCACCCCCACCTCCCAGCAGTGCAGGGGCAGCCTCCACCAGGCCCCCACTCATGTCCCCCTGCACCCCACCCCCCAGCAGTACAGGGGCAGCCTCCACCAGGCCCCCACTCATGTCTACCACCACCCCCACCCCCCAGCCACCAGGGGCAACCTCCACCAGGCCCCCACTCATGTCTACCACCACCCCCACCGCCCAGCATCCAGGGGCACCCTCCACCAGGCCCCCACTCATGTCCCCCTGCACCCCACCCCCCAGCAGTGCAGGGGCAGCCTCCACCAGGCCCCCACTCATGTCCCCCTCCACCCCCACCCCCCAGCAGTGCAGGGGCACCCTCCACCAGGCCCCCACTCATGTCCAACTCATGTCTCCCTGCACCCCCAGCCACCGGGGCCACCCTCCACCAGGCCCCCACTCATGTCTCCCATCACCCCCACCCCCCAGCAGTGCGGGGGCACCCTCCACCAGGCCCCCACTTATGTCTCCCACCACCCCCACCCCCCAGCCACCAGGGGCACCCTCCACCAGGCCCCCACTCATGTCTCTCATCACCCCACCCCCCAGCAGTGCAGGGGCACCCTCCACCAGGACCCCACCCATGTCCAACTCATGTCTCCCTGCACCCCCACCCCCCAGCCACCAGGGGCACCCTCCACCAGGCCCCCACTCATGTCTACCACCACCCCCACCCCCCAGGCACCAGGGGCACCCTCCACCAGGCCCCCACTCATGTCTACCACCACCCCCACCCCCCAGGATCCAGGGGCACCCTCCACCAGGCCCCCACTCATGTCTCCCACCACCCCCACCCCCCAGCAGTGCAGGGGCACCCTCCACCAGGCCCCCACCATGTCTACCACCACCCCCAGCCACCAGGGGCACCCTCCACCAGGCCCCCACTCATGTCTCCCACCACCCCCATGCCCCAGCAGTGCAGGGGCAGCCTCCACCAGGCCCCCACACATGTCCCCCTGCACCCCCACCTCCCAGCAGTGCAGGGGCAGCCTCCACCAGGCCCCCACTCATGTCCCCCTGCACCCCACCCCCCAGCAGTACAGGGGCAGCCTCCACCAGGCCCCCACTCATGTCTACCACCACCCCCACCCCCCAGCCACCAGGGGCAACCTCCACCAGGCCCCCACTCATGTCTACCACCACCCCCACCGCCCAGCATCCAGGGGCACCCTCCACCAGGCCCCCACTCATGTCCCCCTGCACCCCACCCCCCAGCAGTGCAGGGGCAGCCTCCACCAGGCCCCCACTCATGTCCCCCTCCACCCCCACCCCCCAGCAGTGCAGGGGCACCCTCCACCAGGCCCCCACTCATGTCCAACTCATGTCTCCCTGCACCCCCAGCCACCGGGGCCACCCTCCACCAGGCCCCCACTCATGTCTACCACCACCCCCACCCCCCAGCCACCGGGGGCAGCCTCCACCAGGCCCCCACTCATGTCTCCCATCACCCCCACCCCCCAGCAGTGCAGGGGCACCCTCCACCAGGCCCCCACTCATGTCTCCCACCACCCCCAGCCACCAGGGGCACCCTCCACCAGGCCCCCACTCATGTCTCCCATCACCCCCACCCCCCAGCAGTGCAGGGGCACCCTCCATCGGGACCCCATTCATGTCCAACTCATGTCTCCCTGCACCCCCACCCCCAGCCACCAGGGGCACCCTCCACCAGGCCCCCACTCATGTCTACCACCACCACAACCCCCCAGCCACCAGGGGCACCCTCCACCAGGCCCGCACTCATGTCTCCCACCACCCCCACCCCCCAGCAGTGCAGGGGCACCCTCCACCAGGCCCCCACTCATGTCTCCCACCACCCCAAACCCACAGCCACCAGGGGCACCCTCCACCAGGGCCCCACTCATGTCTCCCATCACCCCCACCCCCAGCCACCAGGGGCAGTCTCCACCAGGCCCCCACTCATGTCTCCCACCACCCCCACCCCCCAGCCACCAGGGGCACCCTCCACCAGACCCCCACTCATGTCTCCCATCACCCCACCCCCAGCAGTGCAGGGGCACCCTCCACCAGGACCCCACTCATGTCCAACTCATGTCTCCCTGCACCCCCAACCCCCAGCCACCAGGGGCACCCTCCACCAGGCCCCCACTCATGTCTACCACCACCTCCACCCCCCAGCCACCAAGGGCACCCTCCACCAGGCCCCCACTCATGTCTACCACCACCCCCACCCACCAGGATCCAGGGGCACCCTCCACCAGGCCCCCACTCATGTCTACCACCACCCCCAGCCCCCAGCAGTGCAGGGGCACCCTCCACCAGGCCCCCACTCATGTCTACCACCACCCCCACCCCCCAGCCACCAGGGGCACCCTCCACCAGGCCCCCACTCATGTCTCCCACCACCCCCACGCCCCAGCAGTGCAGGGGCAGCCTCCACCAGGCCCCCACACATGTCCCCCTGCACCCCCACCCCCCAGTCACCAGGGGCACCCTCCACCAGGCCCCCACTCATGTCTACCACCACCCCTACCCCCCCAGCCACCAGGGGCACCCTCCACCAGGCCCCCACTCATGTCTCCCACCACCCCCACCCCCCAGCAGTGCAGGGGCACCCTCCACCAGGCCCCCACTCATGTCTACCACCACCCCCACCCCCCAGCCACCAGGGGCTCCCTCCACCAGGCCCCCACTCATGTCTCCCACCACCCCCACGCCCCAGCAGTGCAGGGGCAGCCTCCACCAGGCCCCCACTCATGTCCCCCTGCACCCCCACCCCCAGCAGTGCAGGGTCAGCCTCCACCAGGCCCCCACTCATGTCTACCACCACCCCCACCCCCCAGCCACCAGGGGCACCCTCCACCAGGCCCCCACTCATGTCTACCACCATCCCACCCCCCAGCATCCAGGGGCACCCTCCACCAGGCCCCCACTCATGTCCCCCTGCACCCCCACCCCCCAGCAGTGCAGGGGCAGCCTCCACCAGGCCCCCACTCATGTCTACCACCACCCCCACCCCCCAGCCACCAGGGGCACCCTCCACCAGGCCCCCACTCATGTCCAACTCATGTCTCCCTGCACCCCCAGCCACCAGGGTCACCCTCCACCAGGCCCCCACTCATGTCTACCACCACCCCCACCCCCCAGCCACCAGGGGCAGCCTCCACCAGGCCCCCACTCATGTCTCCCATCACCCCCACCCCCAGCAGTGCAGGGGCACCCTCCACCAGGACCCCACTAATGTCCAACTCATGTCTCCCTGCACCCCCACCCCCCAGGGGCACACTCCACCAGGCCCCCACTCAAGTCTACCACCACCCCCACCCCCCAGCCACCAGGGGCACCCTCCACCAGGCCCCCACTCATGTCTACCACCACCCCCACCCCCCAGCCACCAGGGGCACCCTCCACCAGGCCCCCACTCATGTCTCCCACCACCCCCACGCCCCAGCAGTGCAGGGGCAGCCTCCACCAGGCCCCCACTCATGTCCCCCTGCACCCCCACCCCCCAGCAGTGCAGGGGTAGCCTCCACCAGGCCCCCACTCATGCCTACCACCACTCCCACCCCCCAGCCACCAGGGGCACCCTCCACCAGGCCCCCACTCATGTCTACCACCACTCCACCGCCCAGCATCCAGGGGCACCCTCCACCAGGCCCCCACTCATGTCCCCCTGCACCCAACCCACAGCAGTGCAGGGGCTGCCTCCACCAGGCCCCCACCATGTCTACCACCACCCCCAGCCACCAGGGGCACCCTCCACCAGGCCCCCACTCATGTCTCCCACCACCCCCATGCCCCAGCAGTGCAGGGGCAGCCTCCACCAGGCCCCCACACATGTCCCCCTGCACCCCCACCTCCCAGCAGTGCAGGGGCAGCCTCCACCAGGCCCCCACTCATGTCCCCCTGCACCCCACCCCCCAGCAGTACAGGGGCAGCCTCCACCAGGCCCCCACTCATGTCTACCACCACCCCCACCCCCCAGCCACCAGGGGCAACCTCCACCAGGCCCCCACTCATGTCTACCACCACCCCCACCGCCCAGCATCCAGGGGCACCCTCCACCAGGCCCCCACTCATGTCCCCCTGCACCCCACCCCCCAGCAGTGCAGGGGCAGCCTCCACCAGGCCCCCACTCATGTCCCCCTCCACCCCCACCCCCCAGCAGTGCAGGGGCACCCTCCACCAGGCCCCCACTCATGTCCAACTCATGTCTCCCTGCACCCCCAGCCACCGGGGCCACCCTCCACCAGGCCCCCACTCATGTCTCCCATCACCCCCACCCCCCAGCAGTGCGGGGGCACCCTCCACCAGGCCCCCACTTATGTCTCCCACCACCCCCACCCCCCAGCCACCAGGGGCACCCTCCACCAGGCCCCCACTCATGTCTCTCATCACCCCACCCCCCAGCAGTGCAGGGGCACCCTCCACCAGGACCCCACCCATGTCCAACTCATGTCTCCCTGCACCCCCACCCCCCAGCCACCAGGGGCACCCTCCACCAGGCCCCCACTCATGTCTACCACCACCCCCACCCCCCAGGCACCAGGGGCACCCTCCACCAGGCCCCCACTCATGTCTACCACCACCCCCACCCCCCAGGATCCAGGGGCACCCTCCACCAGGCCCCCACTCATGTCTCCCACCACCCCCACCCCCCAGCAGTGCAGGGGCACCCTCCACCAGGCCCCCACCATGTCTACCACCACCCCCAGCCACCAGGGGCACCCTCCACCAGGCCCCCACTCATGTCTCCCACCACCCCCATGCCCCAGCAGTGCAGGGGCAGCCTCCACCAGGCCCCCACACATGTCCCCCTGCACCCCCACCTCCCAGCAGTGCAGGGGCAGCCTCCACCAGGCCCCCACTCATGTCCCCCTGCACCCCACCCCCCAGCAGTACAGGGGCAGCCTCCACCAGGCCCCCACTCATGTCTACCACCACCCCCACCCCCCAGCCACCAGGGGCAACCTCCACCAGGCCCCCACTCATGTCTACCACCACCCCCACCGCCCAGCATCCAGGGGCACCCTCCACCAGGCCCCCACTCATGTCCCCCTGCACCCCACCCCCCAGCAGTGCAGGGGCAGCCTCCACCAGGCCCCCACTCATGTCCCCCTCCACCCCCACCCCCCAGCAGTGCAGGGGCACCCTCCACCAGGCCCCCACTCATGTCCAACTCATGTCTCCCTGCACCCCCAGCCACCGGGGAAACCCTCCACCAGGCCCCCACTCATGTCTACCACCACCCCCACCCCCCAGCCACCGGGGGCAGCCTCCACCAGGCCCCCACTCATGTCTCCCATCACCCCCACCCCCCAGCAGTGCAGGGGCACCCTCCACCAGGCCCCCACTCATGTCTCCCACCACCCCCAGCCACCAGGGGCACCCTCCACCAGGCCCCCACTCATGTCTCCCATCACCCCCACCCCCCAGCAGTGCAGGGGCACCCTCCATCGGGACCCCATTCATGTCCAACTCATGTCTCCCTGCACCCCCACCCCCAGCCACCAGGGGCACCCTCCACCAGGCCCCCACTCATGTCTACCACCACCACAACCCCCCAGCCACCAGGGGCACCCTCCACCAGGCCCGCACTCATGTCTCCCACCACCCCCACCCCCCAGCAGTGCAGGGGCACCCTCCACCAGGCCCCCACTCATGTCTCCCACCACCCCAAACCCACAGCCACCAGGGGCACCCTCCACCAGGGCCCCACTCATGTCTCCCATCACCCCCACCCCCAGCCACCAGGGGCAGTCTCCACCAGGCCCCCACTCATGTCTCCCACCACCCCCACCCCCCAGCCACCAGGGGCACCCTCCACCAGACCCCCACTCATGTCTCCCATCACCCCCACCCCCAGCAGTGCAGGGGCACCCTCCACCAGGACCCCACTCATGTCCAACTCATGTCTCCCTGCACCCCCAACCCCCAGCCACCAGGGGCACCCTCCACCAGGCCCCCACTCATGTCTACCACCACCTCCACCCCCCAGCCACCAAGGGCACCCTCGACCAGGCCCCCACTCATGTCTACCACCACCCCCACCCACCAGGATCCAGGGGCACCCTCCACCAGGCCCCCACTCATGTCTACCACCACCCCCAGCCCCCAGCAGTGCAGGGGCACCCTCCACCAGGCCCCCACTCATGTCTACCACCACCCCCACCCCCCAGCCACCAGGGGCACCCTCCACCAGGCCCCCACTCATGTCTCCCACCACCCCCACGCCCCAGCAGTGCAGGGGCAGCCTCCACCAGGCCCCCACACATGTCCCCCTGCACCCCCACCCCCCAGTCACCAGGGGCACCCTCCACCAGGCCCCCACTCATGTCTACCACCACCCCTACCCCCCCAGCCACCAGGGGCACCCTCCACCAGGCCCCCACTCATGTCTCCCACCACCCCCACCCCCCAGCAGTGCAGGGGCACCCTCCACCAGGCCCCCACTCATGTCTACCACCACCCCCACCCCCCAGCCACCAGGGGCTCCCTCCACCAGGCCCCCACTCATGTCTCCCACCACCCCCACGCCCCAGCAGTGCAGGGGCAGCCTCCACCAGGCCCCCACTCATGTCCCCCTGCACCCCCACCCCCAGCAGTGCAGGGTCAGCCTCCACCAGGCCCCCACTCATGTCTACCACCACCCCCACCCCCCAGCCACCAGGGGCACCCTCCACCAGGCCCCCACTCATGTCTACCACCATCCCACCCCCCAGCATCCAGGGGCACCCTCCACCAGGCCCCCACTCATGTCCCCCTGCACCCCCACCCCCCAGCAGTGCAGGGGCAGCCTCCACCAGGCCCCCACTCATGTCTACCACCACCCCCACCCCCCAGCCACCAGGGGCACCCTCCACCAGGCCCCCACTCATGTCCAACTCATGTCTCCCTGCACCCCCAGCCACCAGGGTCACCCTCCACCAGGCCCCCACTCATGTCTACCACCACCCCCACCCCCCAGCCACCAGGGGCAGCCTCCACCAGGCCCCCACTCATGTCTCCCATCACCCCCACCCCCAGCAGTGCAGGGGCACCCTCCACCAGGACCCCACTAATGTCCAACTCATGTCTCCCTGCACCCCCACCCCCCAGGGCACACTCCACCAGGCCCCCACTCAAGTCTACCACCACCCCCACCCCCCAGCCACCAGGGCACCCTCCACCAGGCCCCCACTCATGTCTACCACCACCCCCACCCCCAGCCACCAGGGGCACCCTCCACCAGGCCCCCACTCATGTCTCCCACCACCCCCACGCCCCAGCAGTGCAGGGGCAGCCTCCACCAGGCCCCCACTCATGTCCCCTGCACCCCCACCCCCCAGCAGTGCAGGGGTAGCCTCCACCAGGCCCCCACTCATGCCTACCACCACTCCCACCCCCCAGCCACCAGGGGCACCCTCCACCAGGCCCCCACTCATGTCTACCACCACTCCACCGCCCAGCATCCAGGGGCACCCTCCACCAGGCCCCCACTCATGTCCCCCTGCACCCCACCCACAGCAGTGCAGGGGCTGCCTCCACCATGCCCCCACTCATGTCCCCCTCCACCCCCACCCCCCAGCATCCAGGGGCACCCTCCACCAGGCCCCCACTCATGTCCCCCTGCACCCCCACCCCCCAGCAGTGCAGGGGCAGCCTCCACCAGGCCCCCACTCATGTCTACCACCACCCCCACCCCCCAGCCACCAGGGGCAGCCTCCACCAGGCCCCCACTCATGTCTCCCATCACCCCCACCCCCCAGCAGTGCAGGGGCACCCTCCACCAGGACCCCACTCATGTCCAACTCATGTCTCCCTGCACCCCCACCCCCCAGGGGCACCCACCACCAGGCCCCCACTCATGTCTACCACCACCCCCACCCCCCAGCCACCAGGGGCAGCCTCCACCAGGCCCCCACTCATGTCTCCCATCACCCCCACCCCCCAGCAGTGCAGGGGCACCCTCCACCAGGACCCCACTCATGTCCAACTCATGTCTCCCTGCACCCCCACCCCCCAGGGGCACCCACCACCAGGCCCCCACTCATGTCTACCACCACCCCCACACCCCAGCCACCAGGGGCACCCTCCACCAGGCCCCCACTCATGTCTACCACCACCCCAACCCCCAGCATCCAGGGGCACCCTCCACCAGGCCCCAACTCATGTCCCCCTGCACCCCACCTGCCAGCAGTGCTGGGGCAGCCTCCACCAGGCCCCCACTCATGTCCCCCTCCACCCCCACCCCCCAGCAGTGCAGGGGCACCCTCCACCAGGCCCCCACTCGTGTCCAACTCATGTCTCCCTGCACCCCCAGCCACCAGGGTCAACCTCCACCAGGCCCCCACTCATGTCTACCACCACCCCCACCCCCCATCAACCAGGGGCAGCCTCCACCAGGCCCCCACTCATGTCTCCCATCACCCCACCCCCCAGCAGTGCAGGGGCACCCTCCACCAGGCCCCCACTCATGTCTCCCACCACCCCCACCCCCCAGCCACCAGGGGCACCCTCCAGCAGGCCCCCACTCATGTCTCCCATCACCCCCACCCCCCAGCAGTGCAGGGGCACCCTCCACCAGGACCCCACTCATGTCCAACTCATGTCTCCCTGCACCCCCACCCCCAGCCACCAGGGGCACCCTCCACCAGGCCCCCACTCATGTCTACCACCACCCCTATCCCCCCAGCCACCAGGGGCACCCTCCACCAGGCCCCCACTCATGTCTCCCACCACCCCCACCCCCCTGCAGTGCAGGGGCACCCTCCACCAGGCCCCCACTCATGTCTACCATCACCCCCACCCCCCAGCCACCAGGGGCAGCCTCCACCAGGCCCCCACTCATGTCTCCCATCACCCTCACCCCCCAGCAGTGCGGGGGCACCCTCCACCAGGCCCCCACTCATGTCTCCCACCACCCCCACCCCCCAGCCACCAGGGGCACCCCCCACCAGGCCCCCACTCATGTCTCCCATCACCCCACCCCCCAGCAGTGCAGGGGCACCCTCCACCAGGACCCCACCCATGTCCAACTCATGTCTCCCTGCACCCCCACCCCCCAGCCACCAGGGGCACCCTCCACCAGGCCCCCACTCATGTCCCCCTGCACCCCCACCCCCCAGCAGTGCAGGGGCAGCCTCCACCAGGCCCCCACTCATGTCTACCACCACCCCCACCCCCCAGCCACCAGGGGCACCCTCCACCAGGCCCCCACTCATGTCCAACTCATGTCTCCCTGCACCCCCAGCCACCAGGGTCACCCTCCACCAGGCCCCCACTCATGTCTACCACCACCCCCATCCCCGAGCCACCAGGGGCAGCCTCCACCAGGCCCCCACTCATGTCTCCCATCACCCCCACCCCCCAGCAGTGCAGGGGCACCCTCCACCAGGACCCCACTCATGTCCAACTCATGTCTCCCTGCACCCCCACCCCCCGGGGGCACCCTCCACCAGGCCCCCACTCATGTCTACCACCACCCCCACACCCCATCCACCAGGGGCACCCTCCACCAGGCCCCCACTCATGTCTCCCACCACCCCCACCCCCCAGCCACCAGGGGCACCCTCCACCAGGCCCCCACTCATGTCTCCCATCACCCCACCCCCCAGCAGTGCAGGGGCACCCTCCACCAGGACCCCACTCATGTCCAACTCATGTCTCCCTGCACCCCCACCCCCAGCCACCAGGGGCACCCTCCACCAGGCCCCCACTCATGTCTACCACCACCCCTATCCCCCCAGCCACCAGGGGCAACCTCCACCAGGCCCCCACTCATGTCTCCCACCACCCCCACCCCCCTGCAGTGCAGGGGCACCCTCCACCAGGCCCCACTCATGTCTCCCACCACCCCCAACCCACAGCCACCAGGGGCACCCTCCACCAGGCCCCCACTCATGTCTACCATCACCCCCACCCCCCAGCCACCAGGGGCAGCCTCCACCAGGCCCCCACTCATGTCTCCCATCACCCCCACCCCCCAGCAGTGCGGGGGCACCCTCCACCAGGCCCCCACTCATGTCTCCCACCACCCCCACCCCCCAGCCACCAGGGGCACCCTCCACCAGGACCCCACCCATGTCCAACTTATGTCTCCCTGCACCCCCACCCCCCAGCCACCAGGGGCACCCTCCACCAGGCCCCCACTCATGTCTACCACCACCCCCACCCCCCAGCCACCAGGGGCACCCTCCACCAGGCCCCCACTCATGTCTACCACCACCCCCACCCCCCAGGATCCAGGGGCACCCTCCACCAGGCCCCCACTCATGTCTCCCACCACCCCCACCCCCAGCAGTGCCGGGGCACCCTCCACCAGGCCCCCACTCATGTCTACCACCACCCCCAGCCACCAGGGGCACCCTCCACCAGGCCCCCACTCATGTCTCCCACCACCCCCATGCCCCAGCAGCGCAGGGGCAGCATCCACCAGGCCCCCACACATGTCCCCCTGCACCCCCACCTCCCAGCAGTGCAGGGGCAGCCTCCACCAGGCCCCCACTCATGTCTACCACCACCCCCACCCCCCAGCCACCAGGGGCACCCTCCACCAGGCCCCCACTCATGTCTCCCACCACCCCCATCCCCCAGCAGTGCAGGGGCAGCCTCCACCAGGCCCCCACTCATGTCTACCACCACCCCCACCCCCCAGCCACCAGGGGCACCCTCCACCAGGCCCCCACTCATGTCTACCACCACCCCCATCCCCCAGCCACCAGGGGCAGCCTCCACCAGGCCCCCACTCATGTCTCCCATCACCCCCACCCCCCAGCAGTGCAGGGGCACCCTCCACCAGGACCCCACTCATGTCCAACTCATGTCTCCCTGCACCCCCACCCCCCAGGGGCACCCTCCACCAGGCCCCCACTCATGTCCAACTCATGTCTCCCTGCACCCCCAGCCACCGGGGTCACCCTCCACCAGGCCCCCACTCATGTCTACCACCACCCCCACCCCCCAGCCACCGGGGGCAGCCTCCACCAGGCCCCCACTCATGTCTACCACCACCCCCATCCCCCAGCCACCAGGGGCAGCCTCCACCAGGCCCCCACTCATGTCTCCCATCACCCCCACCCCCCAGCAGTGCAGGGGCACCCTCCACCAGGACCCCACTCATGTCCAACTCATGTCTCCCTGCACCCCCACCCCCCAGGGGCACCCTCCACCAGGCCCCCACTCATGTCTACCACCACCCCCACACCCCATCCACCAGGGGCACCCTCCACCAGGCCCCCACTCATGTCTCCCACCACCCCCACCCCCCAGCCACCAGGGGCACCCTCCACCAGGCCCCCACTCATGTCTCCCATCACCCCACCCCCCAGCAGTGCAGGGGCACCCTCCACCAGGACCCCACTCATGTCCAACTCATGTCTCGCTGCACCCCCACCCCCAGCCACCAGGGGCACCCTCCACCAGGCCCCCACTCATGTCTACCACCACCCCTATCCCCCCAGCCACCAGGGGCAACCTCCACCAGGCCCCCACTCATGTCTCCCACCACCCCCACCCCCCTGCAGTGCAGGGGCACCCTCCACCAGGCCCCACTCATGTCTCCCACCACCCCCAACCCACAGCCACCAGGGGCACCCTCCACCAGGCCCCCACTCATGTCTACCATCACCCCCACCCCCCAGCCACCAGGGGCAGCCTCCACCAGGCCCCCACTCATGTCTCCCATCACCCCCACCCCCCAGCAGTGCGGGGGCACCCTCCACCAGGCCCCCACTCATGTCTCCCACCACCCCCACCCCCCAGCCACCAGGGGCACCCTCCACCAAGACCCCACCCATGTCCAACTTATGTCTCCCTGCACCCCCACCCCCCAGCCACTAGGGGCACCCTCCACCAGGCCCCCACTCATGTCTACCACCACCCCCACCCCCCAGCCACCAGGGGCACCCTCCACCAGGCCCCCACTCATGTCTACCACCACCCCCACCCCCCAGGATCCAGGGGCACCCTCCACCAGGCCCCCACTCATGTCTCCCACCACCCCCACCCCCCAGCAGTGCCGGGGCACCCTCCACCAGGCCCCCACTCATGTCTACCACCACCCCAAGCCACCAGGGGCACCCTCCACCAGGCCCCCACTCATGTCTACCACCACCCCCATGCCCCAGCAGTGCAGGGGCAGCATCCACCAGGCCCCCACACATGTCCCCCTGCACCCCCACCTCCCAGCAGTGCAGGGGCAGCCTCCACCAGGCCCCCACTCATGTCCCCCTGCACCCCACCCCCCAGCAGTGCAGGGGCAGCCTCCACCAGGCCCCCACTCATGTCTACCACCACCCCCACCCCCCAGCCACCAGGGGCACCCTCCACCAGGCCCCCACTCATGTCTCCCACCACCCCCATGCCCCAGCAGTGCAGGGGCAGCCTCCACCAGGCCCCCACACATGTCCCCCTGCACCCCCACCTCCCAGCAGTGCAGGGGCAGCCTCCACCAGGCCCCCACTCATGTCCCCCTGCACCCCACCCCCCAGCAGTGCAGGGGCAGCCTCCACCAGGCCCCCACTCATGTCTACCACCACCCCCACCCCCCAGCCACCAGGGGCACCCTCCACCAGGCCCCCACTCATGTCTACCACCACCCCCACCGCCCAGCATCCAGGGGCACCCTCCACCAGGCCCCCACTCATGTCCCCCTGCACCCCACCCCCCAGCAGTGCAGGGGCAGCCTCCACCAGGCCCCCACTCATGTCCCCCTCCACCCCCATCCCCCAGCAGTGCAGGGGCACCCTCCACCAGGCCCCCACTCATGTCCAACTCATGTCTCCCTGCACCCCCAGCCACCGGGGTCACCCTCCACCAGGCCCCCACTCATGTCTACCACCACCCCCACCCCCCAGCCACCGGGGGCAGCCTCCACCAGGCCCCCACTCATGTCTCCCATCACCCCCACCCCCCAGCAGTGCAGGGGCACCCTCCACCAGGCCCCCACTCATGTCTCCCACCACCCCCAGCCACCAGGGGCACCCTCCACCAGGCCCCCACTCATGTCTCCCACCACCCCCACCCCCCAGCCACCAGGGGCACCCTCCAGCAGGCCCCCACTCATGTCTCCCATCACCCCCACCCCCCAGCAGTGCAGGGGCACCCTCCACCAGGACCCCACTCATGTCCAACTCATGTCTCCCTGCACCCCCACCCCCAGCCACCAGGGGCACCCTCCACCAGGCCCCCACTCATGTCTACCACCACCCCTATCCCCCCAGCCACCAGGGGCACCCTCCACCAGGCCCCCACTCATGTCTCCCATCACCCTCACCCCCCAGCAGTGCGGGGGCACCCTCCACCAGGCCCCCACTCATGTCTCCCACCACCCCCACCCCCCAGCCACCAGGGGCACCCCCCACCAGGCCCCCACTCATGTCTCCCATCACCCCACCCCCCAGCAGTGCAGGGGCACCCTCCACCAGGACCCCACCCATGTCCAACTCATGTCTCCCTGCACCCCCACCCCCCAGCCACCAGGGGCACCCTCCACCAGGCCCCCACTCATGTCCCCCTGCACCCCCACCCCCCAGCAGTGCAGGGGCAGCCTCCACCAGGCCCCCACTCATGTCTACCACCACCCCCACCCCCCAGCCACCAGGGGCACCCTCCACCAGGCCCCCACTCATGTCCAACTCATGTCTCCCTGTACCCCCAGCCACCAGGGTCACCCTCCACCAGGCCCCCACTCATGTCTACCACCACCCCCATCCCCGAGCCACCAGGGGCAGCCTCCACCAGGCCCCCACTCATGTCTCCCATCACCCCCACCCCCCAGCAGTGCAGGGGCACCCTCCACCAGGACCCCACTCATGTCCAACTCATGTCTCCCTGCACCCCCACCCCCCGGGGGCACCCTCCACCAGGCCCCCACTCATGTCTACCACCACCCCCACACCCCATCCACCAGGGGCACCCTCCACCAGGCCCCCACTCATGTCTCCCACCACCCCCACCCCCCAGCCACCAGGGGCACCCTCCACCAGGCCCCCACTCATGTCTCCCATCACCCCACCCCCCAGCAGTGCAGGGGCACCCTCCACCAGGACCCCACTCATGTCCAACTCATGTCTCCCTGCACCCCCACCCCCAGCCACCAGGGGCACCCTCCACCAGGCCCCCACTCATGTCTACCACCACCCCTATCCCCCCAGCCACCAGGGGCAACCTCCACCAGGCCCCCACTCATGTCTCCCACCACCCCCACCCCCCTGCAGTGCAGGGGCACCCTCCACCAGGCCCCACTCATGTCTCCCACCACCCCCAACCCACAGCCACCAGGGGCACCCTCCACCAGGCCCCCACTCATGTCTACCATCACCCCCACCCCCCAGCCACCAGGGGCAGCCTCCACCAGGCCCCCACTCATGTCTCCCATCACCCCCACCCCCCAGCAGTGCGGGGGCACCCTCCACCAGGCCCCCACTCATGTCTCCCACCACCCCCACCCCCCAGCCACCAGGGGCACCCTCCACCAG
The DNA here is from genome assembly GCF_040938575.1 of Ambystoma mexicanum. Taxonomy (NCBI): domain Eukaryota; kingdom Metazoa; phylum Chordata; class Amphibia; order Caudata; family Ambystomatidae; genus Ambystoma; species Ambystoma mexicanum. Next base: position 498,236,401 of record NC_090921.1, on the reverse strand, counting down.
GACCCCACCCATGTCCAACTTATGTCTCCCTGCACCCCCACCCCCCAGCCACCAGGGGCACCCTCCACCAGGCCCCCACTCATGTCTACCACCACCCCCACCCCCCAGCCACCAGGGGCACCCTCCACCAGGCCCCCACTCATGTCTACCACCACCCCCACCCCCCAGGATCCAGGGGCACCCTCCACCAGGCCCCCACTCATGTCTCCCACCACCCCCACCCCCCAGCCACCAGGGGCACCCTCCACCAGGACCCCACCCATGTCCAACTTATGTCTCCCTGCACCCCCACCCCCCAGCCACCAGGGGCACCCTCCACCAGGCCCCCACTCATGTCTACCACCACCCCCACCCCCCAGCCACCAGGGGCACCCTCCACCAGGCCCCCACTCATGTCTCCCATCACCCCACCCCCCAGCAGTGCAGGGGCACCCTCCACCAGGACCCCACTCATGTCCAACTCATGTCTCCCTGCACCCCCACCCCCAGCCACCAGGGGCACCCTCCACCAGGCCCCCACTCATGTCTACCACCACCCCTATCCCCCCAGCCACCAGGGGCAACCTCCACCAGGCCCCCACTCATGTCTCCCACCACCCCCACCCCCCTGCAGTGCAGGGGCACCCTCCACCAGGCCCCACTCATGTCTCCCACCACCCCCAACCCACAGCCACCAGGGGCACCCTCCACCAGGCCCCCACTCATGTCTACCATCACCCCCACCCCCCAGCCACCAGGGGCAGCCTCCACCAGGCCCCCACTCATGTCTCCCATCACCCCCACCCCCCAGCAGTGCGGGGGCACCCTCCACCAGGCCCCCACTCATGTCTCCCACCACCCCCACCCCCCAGCCACCAGGGGCACCCTCCACCAAGACCCCACCCATGTCCAACTTATGTCTCCCTGCACCCCCACCCCCCAGCCACTAGGGGCACCCTCCACCAGGCCCCCACTCATGTCTACCACCACCCCCACCCCCCAGCCACCAGGGGCACCCTCCACCAGGCCCCCACTCATGTCTACCACCACCCCCACCCCCCAGGATCCAGGGGCACCCTCCACCAGGCCCCCACTCATGTCTCCCACCACCCCCACCCCCCAGCAGTGCCGGGGCACCCTCCACCAGGCCCCCACTCATGTCTACCACCACCCCAAGCCACCAGGGGCACCCTCCACCAGGCCCCCACTCATGTCTACCACCACCCCCATGCCCCAGCAGTGCAGGGGCAGCATCCACCAGGCCCCCACACATGTCCCCCTGCACCCCCACCTCCCAGCAGTGCAGGGGCAGCCTCCACCAGGCCCCCACTCATGTCCCCCTGCACCCCACCCCCCAGCAGTGCAGGGGCAGCCTCCACCAGGCCCCCACTCATGTCTACCACCACCCCCACCCCCCAGCCACCAGGGGCACCCTCCACCAGGCCCCCACTCATGTCTCCCACCACCCCCATGCCCCAGCAGTGCAGGGGCAGCCTCCACCAGGCCCCCACACATGTCCCCCTGCACCCCCACCTCCCAGCAGTGCAGGGGCAGCCTCCACCAGGCCCCCACTCATGTCCCCCTGCACCCCACCCCCCAGCAGTGCAGGGGCAGCCTCCACCAGGCCCCCACTCATGTCTACCACCACCCCCACCCCCCAGCCACCAGGGGCACCCTCCACCAGGCCCCCACTCATGTCTACCACCAACCCCACCGCCCAGCATCCAGGGGCACCCTCCACCAGGCCCCCACTCATGTCCCCCTGCACCCCACCCCCCAGCAGTGCAGGGGCAGCCTCCACCAGGCCCCCACTCATGTCCCCCTCCACCCCCATCCCCCAGCAGTGCAGGGGCACCCTCCACCAGGCCCCCACTCATGTCCAACTCATGTCTCCCTGCACCCCCAGCCACCGGGGTCACCCTCCACCAGGCCCCCACTCATGTCTACCACCACCCCCACCCCCCAGCCACCGGGGGCAGCCTCCACCAGGCCCCCACTCATGTCTCCCATCACCCCCACCCCCCAGCAGTGCAGGGGCACCCTCCACCAGGCCCCCACTCATGTCTCCCACCACCCCCAGCCACCAGGGGCACCCTCCACCAGGCCCCCACTCATGTCTCCCATCACCCCCACCCCCCAGCAGTGCAGGGGCACCCTCCACCGGGACCCCACTCATGTCCAACTCATGTCTCCCTGCACCCCCACCCCCAGCCACCAGGGGCACCCTCCACCAGGCCCCCACTCATGTCTACCACCACCCCCACCCCCCAGCCACCAGGGGCACCCTCCACCAGGCCCCCAATCATGTCTACCACCACCCCCACCGCCCAGCATCCAGGGGCACCCTCCACCAGGCCCCCACTCATGTCCCCCTGCACCCCACCCCCCAGCAGTGCAGGGGCAGCCTCCACCAGGCCCCCACTCATGTCCCCCTCCACCCCCACCCCCCAGCAGTGCAGGGGCACCCTCCACCGGGACCCCACTCATGTCCAACTCATGTCTCCCTGCACCCCCAGCCACCGGGGTCACCGTCCACCAGGCCCCCACTCATGTCTACCACCACCCCCACCCCCCAGCCACCGGGGGCAGCCTCCACCAGGCCCCCACTCATGTATCCCATCACCCCCACCCCCCAGCAGTGCAGGGGCACCCTCCACCAGGCCCCCACTCATGTCTCCCACCACACCCAGCCACCAGGGGCACCCTCCACCAGGCCCCCACTCATGTCTCCCATCACCCCCACCCCCCAGCAGTGCAGGGGCACCCTCCACCGGGACCCCACTCATGTCCAACTCATGTCTCCCTGCACCCCCACCCCCAGCCACCAGCGGCACCCTCCAACAGGCCCCCACTCATGTCTACCACCACCACAACCCCCAGCCACCAGGGGCACCCTCCACCAGGCCCCCACTCATGTCTCCCACCACCCCCACCCCCCAGCAGTGCAGGGGCACCCTCCACCAGGCCGCCACTCATGTCTCCCACCACCCCCAACCCACAGCCACCAGGGGCCCCCTCCACCAGGGCCCCACTCATGTCTCCCATCACCCCCACCCCCAGCCACCAGGGGCAGTCTCCACCAGGCCCCCACTCATGTCTCCCACCACCCCCACCCCCCAGCCACCAGGGGCACCCTCCACCAGGCCCCCACTCATGTCTCCCATCACCCCCACCCCCAGCAGTGCAGGGGCACCCTCCACCAGGACCCCACTCATGTCCAACTCATGTCTCCCTGCACCCCCAACCCCCAGCCACCAGGGGCACCCTCCACCAGGCCCCCACTCATGTCTACCACCACCCCCAACCCCCAGCCACCAAGGGCACCCTCCACCAGGCCCCCACTCATGTCTAGCACCACCTCCACCCACCAGGATCCAGGGGCACCCTCCACCAGGCCCCCACTCATGTCTACCACCACCCCCACCCCCCAGCAGTGCAGGGGCACCCGCCACCAGGCCCCCACTCATGTCTACCACCACCCCCACCCCCAGCCACCAGGGGTACCCTCCACCAGGCCCCCACTCATGTCTCCCACCACCCCCACGCCCCAGCAGTGCGGGGGCAGCCTCCACCAGGCCCCCACACATGTCCCCCTGCACCCCCACCTCCCAGCAGTGCAGGGGCAGCCTCCACCAGGCCCCCACTCATGTCCCCCTGCACCCCACCCCCCAGAAGTGCAGGGGCAGCCTCCACCAGGCCCCCACTCATGTCTACCACCACCCCCACCCCCCAGCCACCAGGGGCACCCTCCACCAGGCCCCCACTCATGTCTACCACCACCCCCACCGCCCAGCATCCAGGGGCACCCTCCACCAGGCCCCCACTCATGTCCCCCTGCACCCCACCCCCCAGCAGTGCAGGGGCAGCCTCCACCAGGCCCCCACTCATGTCCCCCTCCACCCCCATCCCCCAGCAGTGCAGGGGCACCCTCCACCAGGCCCCCACTCATGTCCAACTCATGTCTCCCTGCACCCCCAGCCACCGGGGTCACCCTCCACCAGGCCCCCACTCATGTCTACCACCACCCCCACCCCCCAGCCACCGGGGGCAGCCGCCACCAGGCCCCCACTCATGTCTCCCATCACCCCCACCCCCCAGCAGTGCAGGGGCACCCTCCACCAGGCCCCCACTCATGTCTCCCACCACCCCCAGCCACCAGGGGCACCCTCCACCAGGCCCCCACCGATGTCTCCCATCACCCCCACCCCCCAGCAGTGCAGGGGCACCCTCCACCGGGACCCCACTCATGTCCAACTCATGTCTCCCTGCACCCCCACCCCCAGCCACCAGGGGCACCCTCCACCAGGCCCCCACTCATGTCTACCACCACCCCCACCCCCCAGCCACCAGGGGCACCCTCCACCAGGCCCCCACTCATGTCTCCCACCACCCCCACCCCCCAGCAGTGCAGGGGCACCCTCCACCAGGCCCCCACTCATGTCTCCCACCACCCCCAACCCACAGCCACCAGGGGCCCCCTCCACCAGGGCCCCACTCATGTCTCCCATCACCCCCACCCCCAGCCACCAGGGGCAGTCTCCACCAGGCCCCCACTCATGTCTCCCACCACCCCCACCCCCCAGCCACCAGGGGCACCCTCCACCAGGCCCCCACTCATGTCTCCCATCACCCCCACCCCCAGCAGTGCAGGGGCACCCTCCACCAGGACCCCACTCATGTCCAACTCATGTCTCCCTGCACCCCCAACCCCCAGCCACCAGGGGCACCCTCCACCAGGCCCCCACTCATGTCTACCACCACCCCCACCCCCCAGCCACCAAGGGCACCCTCCACCAGGCCCCCACTCATGTCTACCACCACCCCCACCCACCAGGATCCAGGGGCACCCTCCACCAGGCCCCCACTCATGTCTACCACTACCCCCACCCCCCAGCAGTGCAGGGGCACCCTCCACCAGGCCCCCACTCATGTCTACCACCACCCCCACCCCCCAGCCATCAGGGGCACCCTCCACCAGGCCCCCACTCATGTCTCCCACCACCCCCACGCCCCAGCAGTGCAGGGGCAGCCTCCACCAGGCCCCCACACATGTCCCCCTGCACCCCCATCCCCCAGTCACCAGGGGCACCCTCCGCCAGGCCCCCACTCATTTCTACCACCACCCCTACCCCCCCAGCCACCAGGGGCACCCTCCACCAGGCCCCCACTCATGTCTCCCACCACCCCCACCCCCCAGCAGTGCAGGGGCACCCTCCACCAGGCCCCCACTCATGTCTACCACCACCCCCACCCCCCAGCCACCAGGGGCTCCCTCCACCAGGCCCCCACTCATGTCTCCCACCACCCGCACGCCCCAGCAGTGCAGGGGCAGCCTCCACCAGGCCCCCACTCATGTCCCCCTACACCCCCACCCCCAGCAGTGCAGGGGCAGCCTCCACCAGGCCCCCACTCATGTCTACCACCACCCCCACCCCCCAGCCACCAGGGGCACCCTCCACCAGGCCCCCACTCATGTCTACCACCATCCCACCCCCAGCATCCAGGGGCACCCTCCACCAGGCCCCCACTCATGTCCCCCTGCACCCCCACCCCCCAGCAGTGCAGGGGCAGCCTCCACCAGGCCCCCACTCATGTCTACCACCACCCCCACCCCCCAGCCACCAGGGGCACCCTCCACCAGGCCCCCACTCATGTCTCCCTGCACCCCCAGCCACCAGGGTCACCCTCCACCAGGCCCCCACTCATGTCTACCACCACCCCCACCCCCCAGCCACCAGGGGCAGCCTCCACCAGGCCCCCACTCATGTCTCCCATCACCCCCACCCCCAGCAGTGCAGGGGCACCCTCCACCAGGACCCCACTCATGTCCAACTCATGTCTCCCTGCACCCCCACCCCCAGGGGCACACTCCACCAGGCCCCCACTCATGTCTACCACCACCCCCACCCCCCAGCCACTAGGGGCACCCTCCACCAGTCCCCCACTCATGACTCCCACCACCCCCAACCCCCTGCAGTGCAGGGGCACCCTCCACCAGGCCCCCACTCATGTCTCCCACCACCCCCAACCCACAGCCACCAGGGGCACCCTCCACCAGGCCCCCACTCATGTCTACCATCACCCCCACCCCCAGCCACCAGGGGCAGCCTCCACCAGGCCCCCACTCATGTCTCCCATCACCCCCACTCCCCAGCAGTGCAGGGGCACCCTCCACCAGGCCCCCACTCATGTCTCCCACCACCCCCACCCCCCAGCCACCAGGGGCACCCTCCACCAGGCCCCCACTCATGACTCCCATCACCCCCACCCCCCAGCAGTGCAGGGGCACCCTCCACCAGGCCCCCACTCATGTCCAACTCATGTCTCCCTGCACCCCCACCCCCCAGCCACCAGGGTCACCCTCCACCAGGCCCCCACTCATGTCTACCACCACCCCCACCCCCCAGCCACCAGGGGCAGCCTCCACCAGGCCCCCACTCATGTCTCCCATCACCCCCATCCCCCAGCAGTGCAGGAGCACCCTCCAACAAGCCCCCACTCATGTCTACCACCACCTCCACCCCCCAGCCACCAGGGGCACCCTCCACCAGGCCCCCACTCATGTCTCCCACCACCCCCACGCCCCAGCAGTGCAGGGGCAGCCTCCACCAGGCCCCCACTCATGTCCCCCTGTACCCCACCCCCCAGCAGTGCAGGGGCAGCCTCCACCAGGCCTCCACTCATGTCTACCACCACCCCCACCCCCCAGCCACCAGGGGCACCCTCCACCAGGCCCCCACTCATGTCTCCCACCAGCCCCACCCCCCAGCAGTGCAGGGGCAGCCTCCACCAGGCCCCCACTCATGTCTACCACCACACCCACCCCCCAGCCACCAGGGGCACCCTCCACCAGGCCCCCACTCATGTCTCCCACCAACCCCACCCCCAGCAGTGCAGGGGCACCCTCCACCAGGCCCCCCTCATGTCTCCCACCACCCCCAACCCACAGCCACCAGGTGCACCCTCCACCAGGCCCCCACTCATGTCTCCCATCACCCCCACCCCCAGGGGCAGCCTCCACCAGGCCCCCACTCATGCCTCCCATCACCCCCACCCCCCAGCAGTGCAGGGGCAGCCTCTACCAGGCCCCCATTCATGTCTCCCATCACCCCCACCCCCCAGCCACCAGGGGCACCCTCCACCAGGCCCCCACTCATGTCTACCACCACCCCCACCCCCCAGCCACCAGAGGCAGCCTCCACCAGGCCCCCACTCATGTCCAACTCATGTCTCCCTGCACCCCCACCCCCCAGCCACCAGGGGCACCCTCCACCAGGCCCCCACTCATGTCTACCACCACCCCCACCCACCAGCCACCAGGGGCACCCTCCACCAGGCACCCACTCATGTCTACCACCACCCCCACCCCCCAATATCCAGGGGCACCCTCCACCAGGCCCCCACTCATGTCTCCCACCACCCCCACCCCGCAGCAGTGTGATTTGCCTGGGTACGTGTATTCCTGGGGTGCGCGGGTAGTCTCCCATGCGATATCATCAGGGTACGTGTATCATGGGTCCGCATGAACTTCCACACGCGATACCAGCAGGCTACGTGTTTTACGGGGTTCGCGGGAAGTTCCACACGTGATTGCCCTGGGTACGTGTATTTCGGGGTGCGCGTGAACTTCCACACGCGACTGGGCCTGTGAGAGTGGGGTACGTGTATTCCAGGGGTGGGCGGGAATATTTACGCGCGACTGGGCCTTGGAGAGCGTGTTACGTGTATTCCTGGGGTGGGCGGGAAGATTCACACGTTCGCCTACGACGCGCCAAAAAATAAATTATCCAATCCTGAAACACGTACGCCAGCATGAAGCAGGCGTACGTCGATCCGCGCAGCATTAAAGTGCGCGCAAACAACAAACAAGCTCAGACGCCAGGATGAATATACCGTTCCTAGCAGCAGTGGCCGTGGGTTACCAAGGGAGGAGGAGGAGGATAGTGAGGGCCCGAATTTTCAGTCCCAGAACCAACCTTTTTGGGATGCCTGATGACCAGGTGTATGGGAGGTACAGGTTTCCACCACACATAATACTGGACCTGGTCAGTGAGTGGGAGGATGACCTCACATCACCCACCCTGTGCTCCCAAGCACTCAGCCCCCTGGAGAAAGGTCCTCAATGTACTGCACTTCTTGGCCACACGATCATTTCAGCGGACAAGTGCCATAGTGGGTGGGGTTTCACAGGCCACGCAGTCACGCTGCCTACACCAGGTCTTGAACATCATCACTGCACGCCCATCAGTCCGTAGGCACATATACCTGCCCAGGACACCTGCAGAAAGGCAGGCTGCCGCCCTCGATTTCTACGGTGTGGCACAATTCCCCAAAGTGCTAGGTGCCATTGACTGCACCCATGTGGCACTACGTCCCCCCAGGGCATCTGAGCACATCTATAGGAACCGCAAGCACTGTCATTCCATCAACGTGCAGGTAGTATGTAATGCCAAGGGAATCATCACCTCAGTATATGCCAACTATCCAGGGTCCACCCACGACAGCTTCATTTACTGAATGTCTACCCTAAGCTGGGACCTAGAAACTGGGCGGCATGACGATACATGGCTGCTTGGTGAGTATGAATGCCACTGCACATGCATGCATGTCAGATGCAGTTATGTCACTACCCCACTAATGATACCCATCACCTCTTCACCAGGGGACAGTGCCTACCCTCTGAGCACCCTCATGATGACGCCAATTCGGAACCCCATCACGCCTCCAGAGGTAAGATACAACACAGCCCATATTGCAACACGGGGCATAGTGGAGCGCACATTCGGAGTGCTCAAGTCACGCTTTTGCTCCCTTGACCGTTCTGGCGGGCAGCTGTTATATGCGCCCCCAGTAGTGTGCAGGATCATAGTGGCAGCATGTGTCCTGCACAATGTTGCAACACGCCGGGGCCTGGCTGTGGACATGGTGGTGCCCCCACATCCCCAACCACATGCACGCCCGCTGCGCATGGGAGGGGAGAGGGCACAAGGTGAAGCAGCCCGTACGCAGCTGGTGGCTAATTACTTCACTTAGAAATCACACCCCTGTGGAGTGCACACTGCCCTGGCACATACCATCTGATAAGCAATGATGACTCGACTTGACAATTATGACGAACAAAGGGACAGTCAACTGGCAGAACCATAGCAGCCTGAGATTGTTCATGTAGAAGTGTCATAATGTGTGCATCCCTACCTACACAAACACCACCAATGCAGTGTCATCAAAAGAAATGAATACCCACTTGCAAAATACTACATGAAAACAGTGCCATGTCACCCAACCCCTCCCCGGCACGGCCACACAACACACCATGGCATGTCATGCAATGTGAGAGCAAACAAATTAATCCCCACAACATGTCCCAAGTGTCACCAGCTACAGTGTCCCTAATGGAAACATGGCCACACATGAAATGCTCACAGTAATGCAGGACCTACAACACACATTACCAAATACTTACCAAGAATACCAATCACCTACACAACCTCCAACCTACCTTAAACATGACATTACAGACTTAAAAATGTGCTAGCCTCACTACCTGATGAGGCCAGCACTTCGAACACTTCCAAGTATAGTGTTTGCGCCACGCAAGAGTGTAGGTGCACTGCTTACAATATGGACTCCAGTTCCAAGGTGGACCGCCTTCTGAAGACATGAGAAATGGACCTGTAAATTAGGAGGATGAGATGGATGCAGAGGCACTTATCAATACCCCATGCAGTGTACAATACAACAACAATATGCACTATGAATGTATACACAGTATTGACCACAGACTGGCCACACAGCTCATGGGAGTCCAATGTCACCATGTACGTCAATGTCACTTGGGCACACCCTTTGAAAGCCCATGGAAACGGGAAGCAGGAGGGGTGTGTGTCACAAAAACCCAAGCATCTGAACCAAATTCATGACAAGCCTGCATTTGCCCAGCCACAATGCAGCGTATGCGCACGGGAGCCACACAAGGCAACACACTGTCCCAAAAAAAAAATACAAAAAAAAATTCAAAAATGGCCATTAATGGGCCCGGGGGGGGGTGGGGGAGGCCACCCAGGAGGTCCGAGGAGAGGGTGCACACCAAAACCCACCTGTGTGGATCTTGCGGAAAAAAAACACCTCCATGGGCTCATGGCCTACACGGCTACCCTATTGCGGGAGAATCACTGCTGTCGCTCTCCTCACCCTCTGCAGCTGCATCAGGAGGTGGTGGCACTATGGGAGGCAGCCCACGCAAAGCCCTAGTCTGTTCCTCCATGGCTGCAAGCATGCGGGTGTGGTAGGTCTTGTTCTGGAGGATAATTGTGCAGAGGTCCCCATGCAACAACTCATGGGATGCCCGGACCTCCGCCCTAGTTGCCTGCATCTCAGCTGAGAGCGTACATGTGAGACGCTCCAGCTGCTGTTCTGTCTTTCTGTTTGTTGAAGCCTCAAGCTCAACAAGAGTCGTCCTGAGGTGAAGGAGTTCCACCCTCATGGCTTCCCTGTGGTCCTGGGACTCTATGGAAATGACTTCATGCAGAGTCGCCAGTGCTGCCCGCCTGTCCCTGTTGGACGCCAACATGTCCTCCCTGTGTGACTGGCAGATGGAGTCTGTTGCCTGCTGTAGTCGCTCCATCAGCCTTTCGGGGGGGACAATGGAAGTGGCCACCCTATCCATGGCCTGAGCCATCATCTCTGATGATGCTGCCTGTTGGGTTGCCATACCGTATATGGATTGCTCCCATGCGGTATTGCCAGGTGGCGGACGGCCACCACGTTGGCAGGCACCACACCTGTCTGGGGCAAGGCGAACTGCGCCTTGCTGTGCCGGCACTGCCTGAGGCTGCAGGACTGCATTCCCCCTCTGATCTGCTGGCCCAGGAACAGGATCAGATGTCGCAGAGTGTGACCCTGCATCCGTAACCACCAAAGGCGTACCTGCCAACACTGACATCCCCATTGAGGGTTCTAACCCTGGTGAAGGTGGGTCGGACAGAACAGAATCCCTCCCAGGAACACTCACCTGCGATGACACATAGGTCTCATCATCCGAATCGACACCTGAATACAGCTCGGGGGAGGTGCAGCCAGAGACACCCCTTGAGAGCACGACCTGCAGCAGTTGTGGGTTCTCACCCACCACCACACCACGTCCCTCACTGGTGGTCGGTCGGGCCTGAGACCCCTCCTGGGTCTGCCCCATCTCCACAACCCCAGCAGTATCAAGTGCGTCATCCCCTGCAAAGACATAAAAGAAAACAAATGGAAACAGGCATTAGCACTATGGCACACAATTAGGGCTGAGAGGCTACAGAAACAGTACTTGATTGACACATGTCCCACATGACTAAAACCCTCCCATGCATGCACCGTCACTGCGTGTGAAGGGTAGGCAGATGGCACACATTGATGACACCAAGATGGAAGATGAACACATTTGCTGCATGCTGCCTAGCAGTGGCATCACACATTGGCCAGTGATTGGCAGGTCAAATACACATGCCATCACACAGATGGCATGTACCCTAGCCATGAAGTGAAGAGGGAGAGGAGGGCACCAATTGTTCATTGAGTCCAGTTTGCTCATGAAATTGATTTCTTCATTGAAATGGTTCAAATGTTTAACCTGGAGCTGCCAGTCCAAAATGGTCCTATAACACAGGGACATGTCTAAACAAATGATGTCCATGAAACAAAGCCAGTCCACTGTACCATAGCCATGTCAGACATGTGACAATAGGACTGAGAAATCCCAAGTAAAAGTGGTGGTATGCAAACAATCTGCCTGAATAAACAGAGGTAAATGAGCAACTATGTTGTGGCAAGATGACACTTCAAGGGCAACTGGCGTGGTGTTGGGCTGGATGTCTAATGTTGGCAGAAGGGATGCTGCTATACCCAAATGCTGGTGCGCAGAAAGTATAGGATGAGGCACATGGGTGACCCAAACCACTCAGGCACACACACCCTCACCTGGCACCCAAACAGAATCCCTCCCACACACACCATGCATATGGATGACACACACATGCATGTGCACTCACCGGACAATGCCTCGTAATCTGCCAGTTCTCCCACGCCTTGGATCTGTTCCTCCGTGACGTAGGTCCCAGCAACCTGCTCATGTGGAGTGAGTTCTATGTCGTCTGCTGGAGACCCACCTCCAGTCACTAGAGTTGCGGCATGACTTGAGGCCAGCTTATTCTTTGCCCTGCGCTTCAGGTCATTCCAGCGCTTGTAGCATTCAGTAGCTGTGCGCCTCACGATTCCAAGGGCACTTATGATGTCCGCAATGGTCTGCCAGTGTCCCTGACGTTGTGCAGGTGTGGTCTTGGATCCTGCAACAATCACCATTTCGCTGTCATGTGCGGACACATATTCTACAAGTGCATTCAGTTCGGCCTCATTGAAGCTGGGCTTCCTTGACGGGCCGGACTGTGTAGCCGTGTCTGGGGCATCAGCCTCTACTGGACGAGCACTCTTCCTCTTCCGCTTGGAATGTGGTGGGGATCCTGAGTGTCCTACGCCGCTCTGGACACTACGGGCAGGAGCCCCGGTGGACTCTGTACTAGGAGTGTGGGATTGCACACTCAGCGTGGCAGTTGGTGCAGGCATTAGCTCAAGTGTGATGGTATCAGGGGGAATGTCAGCATGATGGACTTGGACCGACACTGTCCTGGATGGGTGTGTGAGAGGTGGGGTGGATGGAGCCGCAGCTGCCCCTGCAGCCTCCCCAGCCTGCCTACGCGGGGCGGCAGATGACCTAGCTGCCCCTGATCCACGTGCCACCCTTACGGCTTGTTCGCCTCCCAGCCATGGCACTGATGTTATTGTGCGTATGGGAGTCAATGTGAACTATTGTCCTGGGCAATTGGGGGTCAAAGGGGTTGGGTACCAGATGGTAATCGTACCCTAGTGCTCTAGCAAGGCTGTATGTCACCCCTGGGGAAAGATGACAGGTCACGCAACGCACAGGCACCCCAAAAAAGGGAAGTAAGGTGCACGCAACCCCTCTTAGACCACGTGCGTGGAAAAATAAACCTGCACTACGCTGTGGCACCCAGAAACACAAGAATGAACGTATGCGTGTCACACGCAGCCTAGAATGACCTCTGAAGGCGTACGCGACACACGGGGCAAGCACAGATGTTAAATACGTGCGCGACTCACAGTCTGCCAGGAACAAAAGCGTGAAAAATATGCGCGTGTGCGCGTTGGCAATACCCCCGCCAAAAGAAGAATTGTACGCTGTCTGAGGAGACAGGACAACAGTAGAAGGGAACGCTGTTTGAGGAAACAGGCCCAGGAAAAAGAGAAAAAGAGAAAAAGTTGTCAGAGGTAACAGGGAGTACGAACTGGAAACGCTGTGAAGTAAATCGCATGTGAACCGACAAGAAGTACAGATTTCACCCACTCGCTCTCCACGAAAAGTACGTACAAGGAAATGGCGTTCTACACGTACCTTTTATACACATGTCACAGACGCGCATACGCGATGAGGCCATTTCCACCAATTACACGCTTTGACACTCGGACGTGTATCTTTTTTCTTTACACGTGCCATACTCTACGGCCATGTCACAGCTGCGCATGGGGGCCTTTGGGCCAATGAAATCGCGTATGCGTGCAGACGCGCTTACGCGCTAAGGGCCTTTCCTCGAATTACACGCAGACGTGCAGGACTTTTCACGTGCCAAATCACTCCGTATCAAGCTGGCCACGCGTAAGCTCACGGAAGACCACGCTCCTGCCCAGAAAGCCGATTTACTGCCCCCCAGAGCCCCGAGCACGCTCCCACCTGCCATCTGCTGCTGCCTGACTGCCTGCTGCCCACGTGCCCTGCCATTTGCTGCCTGCACATCAGCCAGGGGTGCTGTTGCTGTGACCACCCCTGCTGGAACCGAAGACTCCCGACTGGGATTCCATCGCTCCACAGCCCAGCCCCAGGACCCAGTTGCCCACCCACTCCTGCCTCTGGGGTTGTCATGTCGGGCACTGCTACATCTGGCACCACTGACAACCCCCGGCCAGAGAGGCAGAGGGGCACCAGCTTCAGTGCCAGGGAAGTTTGTGTCCTGGTGGATCAAGTCCTGGGGCAGTATGATGCCATCTACGGAAGGGTGCGCGCCGACAAGGAAGGACGGACTCGGATCTGGACGGACATTGTGACTGCCATCAACGCGGAGGGGGTGGCAGTCCGCGACTTCCAACATGTCAAGAAGCGCTGGGAGGACTTCAGGTCCAGGACCCTGAACAAGGCCCGGTGCCTCTTGAAGGCAGCGGATGCTAAAGGGCGCCGGGGCCACTTGTCGGAAGATCAGATGAGGGTCCTGGAACGCATATCCCCAGCGCTCCACGTCCAGGTCCTTGAGAGGCAGACCCGTCTGGAGTCGAGCGGTAAGTGTACATGCATCATGATTGTAAGCTGTGCGTGTGGTGATGTGCCAGTAGTGTGCCGGTTGCACATCTGTTTGTATGGGGCCGAGTATGGGTGGGGGTGTACAGGACCGTGAGGCTAACACATGCGAGCGCTGTCATGTGTGAGACATGGATGGTGCTTGTGTGTGTAGGCTTGCATGCCAAATGCAGTTGTGTGGGCACACATGTTTGTATGAATGTGTATGTAAGTAGGCATGTTCATGATATCACGCATGTATGTTGTTTTCAGCTGCATGTTTCAGCACTGTGTACATGTGCATGTGTGTGTATTTGACAAGGGTGCAACAGTGATGCAACATGGATGCATGTGACAGCGGGATGTGGAAGCCTGATTGGCAGATGTGACATGGATGCCCATCGGAACACTGCGACAGTTAGCTGAGGTGTACACATGCATGCAAGTGAGGTGGTGTGCGTGCATGTGTAGTGCACTCCCTGTGTTGCATGTGATGTCTGGCTCACCTTTGCCTGCTCATGCTGTTGTATGTGTATGGGTGGTGCTGGCAGTTGCGATGTGGCTGTGGTATGGCTCATGTGTGCATGTAGAAATGACATGTGTGTTGCCAATTGTGATGCCATGTCTGACGTTTGCCAATGCCACTCATCTGCAACTGTCATGTGTGTATGTGTCCATTGTACAGTGCCCTGATGCCTGTGTTTTATTTCTCCCTGTCTGCAGCGTCAACTGATGAAGAGGGCGGAGAAGGTGCTGTGGAGCACAGCGGCGGGGATCGCACCGCCAGCCGGAGACGCAAGGCCCGGCTCCCCTCCCAGGTTGTAATCTTGTCGGGGAGTGAGGAGTCCGGTGCCGCGTCCCAGGCCGCAGCTGCCGGGGGGAGGTCCAAGAGGCGTAGGTCGGAGTTGGACTCCTCGGCAGCAGAAGAGGCAGCTGGGACCCCACAGGGCCCAACGGGGGAAGATGGCATGGAGTCATCCAGGTTGGTGGGGGGTTTGGTGGAGGAGGAGGCCGTGCAAGCAACAGAGACAGGGTCTGGAGGTGGGGATTCCACTGGTGCTAGTGGTGCAGTGCAGGACCAGGGACAGGAGGCAGCATAGGTCACCGCGGAGGTGCCTGTGTGCAATCCTGTCCCTGATCCTGTCACTGCATCATCTTGCACCAGCAGGGATGCCTACGTCCAGACCCGTTTTCAGGCAGGGGATGAGCACACGACAACTGGCCTTCCTCTGCCTGCGGACGTGGCTATCCGGGTCCGGGTTGAGCCTGTCCTGACTGGTGTGGCGTTGCCTCAACGGGCCATGCGAGATGACCTGCAGTCTTTTCATGAGGAGACTGCACGTCATCTCGAATGGCTCGTTGACCGCGTCGGCCTACTGGGACAGGTCACCCAGGCCGGATTCCTCCGTTTGATGGGGCTTGCTCAGACCCCCTCCTCAACTGAACCCCCTATGCCCCAGTCGTCCTCCGTGCCATCTTCCCACCCATCAGTCACCTGGGTGCCCTGTGGAGCTGCCTCTGACGGTGCGGCCAGGCTGGTGGAGGAGGCATCCCTGCCACAGTCGGGAGTCGGACGTCCAGCAGGGGTGGCCACATCAACGACTGCACCTCAGCCAGCGGAGGATGTGCAGGCAGCAGGAGGCAGTGCACGGGCAGAGGCGCAACAGCAGCAGCAGCAACGTGGTGGGAGCCATGATGGCTCGGGGCCTTCGACATCGGAGGGGCAGGCATCGGCCGGAGGGCAGGAGGACCCAGGACGGGAAGTGTCTTCCGTGTGGCAGCGGTTGGGCCATGCCATAGATGCGGAGCGGCAGCGGGCGGAAGAGGCACGGCTCACGATGGTCAGGGTGGAGAACTCCATGCGGAGGGCCCTGAGGCGTGCCGAGTGCCTCGAGGCAATCCGCAGGGAGTTTGGGGGGAACATGTGGACGGCCCTGCGGTCCCTCTGGGCCATGGAGGAGGAGCGCCTCCGGGACATTGAGCAGGAGTTCGATGATGCCCTGGCTCGGAACATCCCGAAGTGAGCCGTCAGACTAGCCCGCTGCCCTTGTAAATAGTTCTGTAGTTAGTGTTAGGTTTCCTTTGGTTTAGCATTTTTTTTGGACCTTTTGGACAATGGGCCACAATTTTGTATATATTCTTTTTTTTTAGGTAGTGTTATTAGATAGGTTTCATTTCTTCGGTTGGGATCATGGACCCTGGATTGTTTAACTGTATATAGTTGACTTTTGGATTTTCATTTTTTTTTATGATTTCCCCATGCAGCAATGGTTTTCGATTTTAATTTTCCATTGGATTTACTTTTGTGGACTGTGACTTTGGACACCTTTCGTTTGCATTATGATTTGTGGTTTGGCATTATTTCACGTACCTGCTTGTTTTTTTTTTATAATTTCCATTATTGTTTGTTTATTTTTGATTCAATTTATGTTGCGTTTAATACATATTTTTCTTCAAACTTCAATGTGTAGTATTATCTCATTGGTTTCATGCATATCATGATATGTGTTTTGACATTCACTGACACCCATTGGGTGTATGTGAGGGACATGTGTTCATTTCCAAACTTGCAATTGTGGTTATATCATGTTTTTGCCATTTCTAAGTGGGTGGATGCAATACTCAGGTGGGTGTTTGGCATTTGGAGGCTGACCATAAGGGCCAGGGATCTAGATTGTGTTGACATGTTGGCTGGGGGACATGAGTGGGGGCCTGGTGGAGGCTGCCCCTGCACTGCTGGGGGGTGGGGGTGATGGGAGACATGGGTGGGGGCCTGGTGGAGGCTGCCCCTGGTGGCTGGGGGGTGGGGGTGGTGGGAGACATGAGTGGGGGCCTGGTGGAGGCTGCCCCTGGTGGCTGGGGGGTGGGGGTGCAGGGAGACATGAGTTGGACATGAGTGGGGGCCTGGTGGAGGCTGCCTCTGGTGGCTGGGGGGTGGGGGTGGTGGTAGACATGAGTGGGGGCCTGGTGGAGGGTGCCCCTGGTGGCTGGGGGGTGGGGGTGATGGGAGACATGAATGGGGGCCTGGTAGAGGCTGCCCCTGCACTGCTGGGGGGTGGGGGTGATAGGGGACATGAGTGGGGGCCTGGTGGAGGCTGCCCCTGCACTGCTGGGGGGTGGGGGTGATGGAGACATGAGTGGGGGCCTGGTGGAGGCTGCCCCTGCACTGCTGGGGGGTGGGGGGTGATGGGGGACATGAGTGGGGGCTTGGTGGAGGCTGCCCCTGCACTGCTGGGGGGTGGGGGTGATGGGAGACATGGGTGGGGGCTGGTGGAGGCTTCCCCTGGTGGCTGGGGGATGGGGGTGATAGGGGACATGAGTGGGGGCCTGATGGAGGCTGCCCCTGCACTGCCGGGAGGTGGGGGTGATGGGAGACATGGGTGGGGGCCTGGTGGAGGCTGCCCCTGGTGGCTGGGGGGTGGGGGTGGTGGGAGACATGAGTGGGGGCCTGGTGGAGGTTGCCCCTGCACTGCTGGGGGGTGGGGGTGGTGGTAGACATGATTGGGGGCCTGGTGGAGGCTGCCCCTGGTGGCTGGGGGGTGGGGTGATGGGAGACATGGGTGGGGCCTGGTGGAGGCTGCCCCTGGTGGCTGGGGGGTGGGGGTGGTGGGAGACATGAGTGGGGGCCTGGTGGAGGCTGCCCCTGCACTGCTGGGGGGTGGGGGTGATGGGAGACATGAGTGGGGGCCTGGTGGAGGCTGCCCCTGCACTGCTGGGGGGTGGGGGTGATGGGAGACATGAGTGGGGGCCTGGTGGAGGCTGCCCCTGGTGGCTGGGGGGTGGGGGTGCAGGGAGACATGAGTTGGACAAGAGTGGGGCCTGGTGGAGGCTGCCCCTGCACTGCTGGGGGTGGGGGTGATAGGGGACATGAGTGGGGGCCTGGTGGAGGCTGCCCCTGCACTGCTGGGGGGTGGGGGTGATGGGAGACATGGGTGGGGGCCTGGTGGAGGCTGCCCCTGGTGGCTGGGGGGTGGGGGTGGTGGGAGACATGAGTGGGGGCCTGGTGGAGGCTGCCCCTGCACTGCTTGGGGATGGGGGTGGTGGTAGACATGATTGGGGGCCTGGTAGAGGGTGCCCCTGGTGGCTGGGGGGTGGGGGTGATGGGAGACATGACTGGGATTCCATCGCTCCACAGCCCAGCCCCAGGACCCAGTTGCCCACCCACTCCTGCCTCTGGGGTTGTCATGTCGGGCACTGCTACATCTGGCACCACTGACAACCCCCGGCCAGAGAGGCAGAGGGGCACCAGCTTCAGTGCCAGGGAAGTTTGTGTCCTGGTGGAGCAAGTCCTGGGGCAGTATGATGCCCTCTACAGAAGGGTGCGCGCCGACAAGGAAGGACGGACTCGGATCTGGACGGACATTGTGACTGCCATCAACGCGGAGGGGGTGGCAGTCCGCGACTTCCAACATGTCAAGAAGCGCTGGGAGGACTTCAGGTCCAGGACCATGAACAAGGCCCGGTGCCTCTTGAAGGCAGCGGATGCTAAAGGGTGCCGGGGCCACTTGTCGGAAGATCAGATGAGGGTCCTGGAACACATATCCCCAGCGCTCCACGTCCAGGTCCTTGAGAGGCAGACCCGTCTGGAGTCGAGCGGTAAGTGTACATGCATCATGATTGTAAGCTGTGCATGTGGTGATGTGCCAGTAGTGTGCCGGTTGCACATCTGTTTGTATGGGGCCGAGTATGGGTGGGGGTGTACAGGACCGTGAGGCTAACACATGCGAGCGCTGTCATGTGTGAGACATGGATGGTGCTTGTGTATGTAGGCTTGCATGCCAAATGCAGTTGTGTGGGCACACATGTTTGTATGAATGTGTATGTAAGTAGGCATGTTCATGATATCACGCATGTATGTTGTTTTCAGCTGCATGTTTCAGCACTGTGTACATGTGCATGTGTGTGTATTTGACAAGGGTGCAACAGTGATGCAACATGGATGCATGTGACAGCGGGATGTGGAAGCCTGATTGGCAGATGTGACATGGATGCCCATCGGAACACTGCGACAGTTAGCTGAGGTGTACACATGCATGCAAGTGAGGTGGTGTGCGTGCATGTGTAGTGCACTCCCTGTGTTGCATGTGATGTCTGGCTCACCTTTGCCTGCTCATGCTGTTGTATGTGTATGGATGGTGCTGGCAGTTGCGATGTGGCTGTGGTATGGCTCATGTGTGCATGTAGAAATGACATGTGTGTTGCCAATTGTGATGCCATGTCTGACGTTTGCCAATGCCACTCATCTGCAACTGTCATGTGTGTATGTGTCCATTGTACAGTGCCCTGATGCCTGTGTTTTATTTCTCCCTGTCTGCAGCGTCAACTGATGAAGAGGGCGGAGAAGGTGCTGTGGAGCACAGCGGCGGGGATCGCACCGCCAGCCGGAGACGCAAGGCCCGGCTCCCCTCCCAGGTTGTGATCTTGTCGGGGAGTGAGGAGTCCGGTGCCGCGTCCCAGGCCGCAGCTGCCGGGGGGAGGTCCAAGAGGCGTAGGTCGGAGTTGGACTCCTCGGCAGCTGGGACCCCACAGGGCCCAACGGGGGAAGATGGCACGGAGTCATCCAGGTTGGTGGGGGGTTTGGTGGAGGAGGAGGCCGTGCAAGCAACAGAGAGAGGGTCTGGAGGTGGGGAATCCACTGGTGCTAGTGGTGCAGTGCAGGACCAGGGACAGGAGGCAGCATAGGTCGCCGCGGAGGTGCCTGTGTGCAATCCTGTCCCTGATCCTGTCACTGCATCATCTTGCACCAGCAGGGATGCCTACGTCCAGACCCGTTTTCAGGCAGGGGATGAGCACACGACAACTGGCCTTCCTCTGCCTGCTGACGTGGCTATCCGGGTCCGGGTTGAGCCTGTCCTGACTGGTGTGGCGTTGCCTCAACGGGCCATGCGAGATGACCTGCAGTCTTTTCATGAGGAGACTGCACGTCATCTCGAATGGCTCGTTGACCGCGTCGGCCTACTGGGACAGGTCACCCAGGCCGGATTCCTCCGTTTGATGGGGCTTGCTCAGACCCCCTCCTCAACTGAACCCCCTATGCCCCAGTCGTCCTCCGTGCCATCTTCCCACCCATCAGTCACCTGGGTGCCCTGTGGAGCTGCCTCTGACGGTGCGGCCAGGCTAGTGGAGGAGGCATCCCTGCCACAGTCGGGAGTCGGACGTCCAGCAGGGGTAGCCACATCAACGACTGCACCTCAGCCAGCGGAGGATGTGCAGGCAGCAGGAGGCAGTGCACGGGCAGAGGCGAAACAGCAGCAGCAGCAACGTGGTGGGAGCCATGATGGCTCGGGGCCTTCGACATCGGAGGGGCAGGCATCGGCCGGAGGGCAGGAGGACCCAGGACGGGAAGTGTCTTCCGTGTGGCAGCGGTTGGGCCATGCCATAGATGCGGAGCGGCAGCGGGCGGAAGAGGCACGGCTCACGATGGTCAGGGTGGAGAACTCCATGCGGAGGGCCCTGTGGCGTGCCGAGTGCCTCGAGGCAATCCGCAGGGAGTTTGGGGGGAACATGTGGACGGCCCTGCGGTCCCTCTGGGCCATGGAGGAGGAGCGCCTCCGGGACATTGAGCAGGAGTTCGATGATGCCCTGGCTCGGAACATCCCGAAGTGAGCCGTCAGACTAGCCCGCTGCCCTTGTAAATAGTTCTGTAGTTAGTGTTAGGTTTCTTTTGGTTTAGCATTTTTTTTGGACCTTTTGGACAATGGGCCACAATTTTGTATATATTCTTTTTTTTTAGGTAGTGTTATTAGATAGGTTTCATTTCTTCGGTTAGGATCATGGACCCTGGATTGTTTAACTGTATATAGTTGACTTTTGGATTTTCATTTTTTTTTATGATTTCCCCATGCAGCAATGGTTTTCGATTTTAATTTTCCATTGGATTTACTTTTGTGGACTGTGACTTTGGACACCTTTCGTTTGCATTATGATTTGTGGTTTGGCATTATTTCACGTACCTGCTTGTTTTTTTTTTATAATTTCCATTATTGTTTGTTTATTTTTGATTCAATTTATGTTGCGTTTAATACATATTTTTCTTCAAACTTCAATGTGTAGTATTATCTCATTGGTTTCATGCATATCATGATATGTGTTTTGACATTCACTGACACCCATTGGGTGTATGTGAGGGACATGTGTTCATTTCCAAACTTGCAATTGTGGTTATATCATGTTTTTGCATTTTCTAAGTGGGTGGATGCAATACTCAGGTGGGTGTTTGGCATTTGGAGGCTGACCATAAGGGCCAGGGATCTAGATTGTGTTGACATGTTGGCTGGGGGACATGAGTGGGGGCCTGGTGGAGGCTGCCCCTGCACTGCTGGGGGGTGGGGGTGATGGGAGACATGGGTGGGGGCCTGGTGGAGGCTGCCCCTGGTGGCTGGGGGGTGGGGGTGGTGGGAGACATGGGTGGGGGCCTGGTGGAGGCTGCCCCTGGTGGCTGGGGGGTGGGGTGCAGGGAGACATGAGTTGGACATGAGTGGGGGCCTGGTGGAGGCTGCCCCTGGTGGCTGGGGGGTGGGGGTTGTGGTAGACATGAGTGGGGGCCTGGTGGAGGCTGCCCCTGGTGGCTGGGGGGTGGGGGTGATGGGAGACATGAATGGGGGCCTGGTAGAGGCTGCCCCTGCACTGCTGGGGGGTGGGGGTGATAGGGGACATGAGTGGGGGCCTGGTGGAGGCTGCCCCTGCACTGCTGGGGGGTGGGGGTGATGGGAGACATGAGTGGAGGCCTGGTGGAGGCTGCCCCTGCACTGCTGGGGGGTGGGGGTGATGGGGGACATGAGTGGGGGCTTGGTGGAGGCTGCCCCTGCACTGCTGGGGGGTGGGGGTGATGGGAGACATGGGTGGGGGCCTGGTGGAGGCTTCCCCTGGTGGCTGGGGGATGGGGGTTATAGGGGACATGAGTGGGGGCCTGATGGAGGCTGCCCCTGCACTGCCGGGAGGTGGGGGTGATGGGAGACATGGGTGGGGGCCTGGTGGAGGCTGCCCCTGGTGGCTGGGGGGTGGGGGTGGTGGGAGACATGAGTGGGGGCCTGGTGGAGGTTGCCCCTGCACTGCTGGGGTGTGGGGGTGGTGGTAGACATGATTGGGGGCCTGGTGGAGGCTGCCCCTGGTGGCTGGGGGGTGGGGGTGGTGGTGGACATGATTGGGGGCCTGGTGGAGGGTGCCCCTGGTGGCTGGGGGTGGGGGTGATGGGAGACATGAGTGGGGGCCTGGTGAAGGCTGCCGCTGCACAGCTGGGGAGTGGGGGTGATGGTAGACATGGGTGGGGGCCTGGTGGAGGCTGCCCCTGGTGGCTGGGGGTGCAGGGGGACATGCGTTGGTGGGCAGTAGTGCAAGGTGACATGTGGGTTGGCTGGGGGGCATGGCCATGGTGGATGGGGTGCCTGCAGGACATGTGCAGGGGCCGTGGAGGGTGTAGAGGGAACACCTGGGAGGACCCACACGTGCAATTCACGTGTGGTGCTCCCCGCGCACCCCTGTAATACACGTACCCTGATGGAATCGCGTGTGATACTTCCTGCGCACCCCTGAAATACACGTACCCTGCTGCTTTTGCGTGTGATACTTCCCGCGCACCCCTGAAATACACGTACCCTGCTGCTTTTGCGTGTGATATTTCCCATGCACCCCTGGAATACACGTACCCTGCAGTCTTTGCATGTGATACTTCCCGCGCATCCCTGGAATACACGTACCCTGATGGAATCGCATGTGATACTTCCCGCGCACCCCGGAGATACACGTACCCTGCTGCTTTTGCGTGTGATACTTCCCGCGCACCCCTGAAATACACGTACCCTGCTGCTTTTGCGTGTGATACTTCCAGCGCACCCCTGGAATACACGTACCCTGCTGTTTTTGCGTGTGTTACCTCCCACGCACCCCTGATGTACACGTACACAGGACAATCACGTGTGGAACTTCCCGCGAACCACTGAAATACACGTTCCCCGCTTGGCGTTTGCTGTTTGCCAACCCTGTGAACTGGTCCAGGGTTAGCGCAGCCCTTTGCGATGATTTGGGGATTTTGAAGGCTTTTCCTTGCGCGAGGGCGTTCTTGGGGGCGTAACTGGCGCTGCTGCAGGGTCGCTCCGCCACTCTGCGCCACGTCTGGTTTCGGAGGCTAACATCCATGAATACGCTGTGCGATGAAAAGGATTTTTTCGCACGCGGCTGGCGCAGTGTATCGCACGGGGACACTGCGCCAGCCGCGTGCGCTATTTTTGTGTGAATTTCTATGAATTACCCTGTAAGTGTGAATCCTATATGTGTGCATATATATGTAAATGTATATACGGGAGGTCGATTTGCAGGGGTCAAAACGTGGGGGGTGTCTAAAGGGCACGACGTTCCCGTACCGTACTTCTCGGGGGCAACCCGTCATCTTTCCCTTACTTTATGTGACCCACAATACCGTTCCAGGACGGCAACTTTTTTCAAAATACTTTAATTTCATCCCTTTTGGGGATTCGAATCTGAGCCCTGCTGATATCAAGCCAGTGCAACACATACCTGCCTACATTTGAAAATCAAAAACCCTGAGATGTATGCCTGCCAACAGTCACAAAAGACTGCCCATTTGCACAAAGCTCTGCCCACACCTACCCCTGCCCACCTGTTAAAAAGTTAAACTCGGTTGTTGCAGCCATCATTATAAACACGTTTGCAATTTGCACTTTACAGTGGAATGCAATAAATGTGAATGTCCAAGGACATGCACAACCACCCAAATTGCATAGGACGAATGGCATTCGCCTTCCATAAAAGCTATACATACACAGAACCAAGAGAGGATGTTGTCTTCAAATAATGTTTTTGAAAACATTAACATGTGTGCATGTGTTAAACTCCAAGAACCTGCAGTACCCTGGAACTGCAGTACCATAATTGGACATTTCACCTTAGTTGTTTGTTATTTTACATGAGGTTATATAGTGCAGTGGTGAGGTGTTCAGCCTGCAAACCTGATGGCTGTGGGTCAATCCCTGAGGTTGGCTAATTCATGAATTCAAAGAGGATCTTCAATGTTTCTCATTTTAGCTGGCGGGGGACCGAGTCCACCCTCTGAAAAATGTGGATGGACTCCGTCCGCCCGTGTGTACCCTCAACTTGAGCCCTGGCAAACTGCGCAAAAAGAATGGAAGCTGAAAAAATAGGAACACTGCTTTGAATTCGGTGTCATTAATGGCCAGGGAAGTAACGCTGAAGGGAGGAGCTGATCTTTTTTCGAACGACTGTGCAAATCAGCATGGAGAGTGTTCCAAATTCGGCTCGCCTGTACCAGAAAGCAGTGTCCACCTGGTCTTCCCTTCTTACGTTCGGGAACGGCCAACTTCCTGTCCGTCGCGCCCTGAAACACTTGTGTATAGGCGCGTTACAAATGCCATATCATACCATTCACAACTACCAGTGTACGCTAGAGCTCCAATCATAACCCATTGCGGTTGCAAAGATGGCATGGCAGGTCACTTGCTGTCACCAGGTTACGCATGATTCGTGAGTGGAAACCCCAATTAACTCTCACTGGGCAGACTGGCTACGGGACAGGATACACATGTCTGACTATGAAAGGGCGCTGTCAGGTAAATACATTTTCTCCAAAATGGATTTTGCTCGTTATAATGTAAGAGGTCACCCAGCTGATGCTAAGGGCTGCCGAGAAGGCAAGTCCCTCCCAGGAGGAAGGCTGGCAGCAGATATGGCAAGTGACAATGTGAACTGAGCCACAGATAAAAAACGGAGTGGAACTTGTAGCAACCCAATAGGGGGACAGCATGAGAGTGACTGTTTAGCTGAGTGTACCACTCCGTTTTTTCTCTGTGACAATTATTGAGTCCAGGCGTCTCTGGACTTTGCACAGTCTGCTCCTTGGAATATACACATTTACTCAATTCAACCCGATTTACCCATTCTTTGATTCTAGTTGTGCCCACCCTTCTCTTTTTCAGTGTGAACTGAGTCGCCACCCATTCCCACATCCACCCCTGGGGAGCCCCAACCCACCATTCAGTTTTGAAACCCGTCCCCCGCTGCCTACCTATTTTGGATACAATTAACTTGCCTTGGATATGAATGGAATGGTGGGACTTTCATTTCACGAAAGATGCAAATGTGTATGGGTTGCAGTTTGGGATATTGTCAATATACTCATCTAAAAACATGATGCATGTTATGGCATTTTAGTTCAATCTGATACAACTAAAAAAAGATAGCATGCCAATATTGGAATTATATGCAGAAAAAGGTCTAGAGTTACGAATGAAAATAGAAAAAAATGTACTCAACCTACAAAAATAAATGTGTCCTGAATAATTTTGATACCAAACAACAGTACTTGTTGACAAAAAGGCAGTGCATACACATACAACACCCATCATTCTCACAACAGTCCATAGACCCTCATTATAACTTTTGCTGTGTGGGAAAAGTGCCAGTAAAAGTGGTAAGTTCGTCACAGATACCTTTCCTGCACCACACAAGTACACGTTTTCTGGTAGAGGTCACTGATTGGCTGGAGGTAAATCAGGCCCCCACCGGCAAAAAACAGCTAGTATTTCCAGCACCAGTTTTACCGTTGCTGGAAATACCTGCAATTACCCCCATGGAGTCCTGTGGGTCGACATCACAGAGACCTGGGATAAGTAGGGCACTTCAAACCTGGTGAATGGTAGACGCTTGATCAGGGCATCATGGTCATCCTACTGGACACCTGCTTCTGCCATCATCTACCAACACTTAGTCCGCCTCGCTCGGAGTCGCAAAATGGAGCTTTGAATTAAAAAAGCGATTATGCAGGTCGCTTTTGGAGCCTGCAACGTCACGCTATCATTTTAGGCAGCCCAGAGCGGCGAAAGAGCACTTTCGCTTTTGAAATTCATAGTACCATTGTTTGGTATTAAAACAATTCAGATCTAATTTATTTTTCTAGGTCGTATACATTCAAAAGAAATCTATTTTGATTTGTACCTCTAGACCTTTTTTCTGCATATTATTATATTTCCTTCAGGTCTGGGGGTTCATGGGAAACCTGCCCTTCAGTTTTCTCATGCCAATATTAGAGCCATCGTTCATGTGGAATGGGCTGGCATTTTGACTAATCCATGCAGTGTAGATACTGGATGCTAGGGTCATCCTCCCCTGCATAGATTTTGTTATGGCCACCTCATCCTCCACTTCCCAATGCTGATATGCTTGAATAAACTTCTTTGCACAATTTAGCTTTGTTTTAGGTCACTTCTCTGCACAGTGTTGCAGTGTGAAATTGTCACTCTCTGCATAATGTTCCTTTTCTACGCACTCTTGCTATGTTCAGGTCCTCCTTCTATATATGGTGGCACGCAGCTATAAAGTGTTGCTATGCCAGATTCTCCGTCTCTGCTCTGTGTGCCCAAGCTTGGGATGCCTTCTATGCTCAGGTGTTCCTTCTCTGTCCAGTGTTCCCATGTTCATGGTTTTCAACGCTACACAGTATTGCCATGCAGAGGTCTTTCTTCTATGCACGGTATTGCCATGCTGAGATCTTTCTTTTGAGTTTATGGCCTATTAGGAACGTGCATATGTAATGGATGGGATCACACCCGAATAAATCTGAGTCCAAATAACGGAACCACCTCAGGAAGATGGCAAAGTACTGTTTTATTAACAATTATCTACAGCAGGGAGGTTACAACGAACACCAACGGTCTTCAAACTATAAGGTCCTTCTTTATATGGTCCAATATAATTGGTTGGCACGCTTGTGGCAAACCTGAAGCATTCGGTTAATTTCCCAGCACGTAAGCCAAGACCCAAGTGCAGGGAGCTAGGGCATGAAGCTACCTCACCACCCAATTAGCCCACCATCTCTCATCACCCATGCCTTCTGCAATGAAATTGTCTTTGTACTTGGCCTACAACAAAACATCAGTCTAACGGGGTAATACTATAACATCAACTATCGGGGTAATACTACTTATCATGCTTGCTTTATTAAAGATGCTGAGTAATAAATATCTGGCCACAGTAAGCAATGGCTAAACTGGCTGTACCAAAATGTCAGTCTAACCAGGTAATGACACACATGCGGATGACACTTGCTTTCCTTCAGGCTCCCCTCATGCTCCTCTCCTCTCTCACACATTCCTGACGGTCTATCTGCGATTCAGGATTGGTGCGCTTCCAACTATCTCTGCCTTAATGCCAGTAAGACAGAGTTCCTTCTCATTGGGGCCCATGCTTTCCCTCTCTCACTGTGGCTGCCCATCTTGGGCCCTCTTCCTTTGCCTTCCTGTGAGGCAAAAAACTTGGGGTAATCTTCGACTCCATTCTTTCTTTCTCTCCTCACATCTCGGACATTGCCAAGAGGTTCCACTACCGGCTGCACCTCCTGGAAGGGACTCTGCCTTTTCTCACTTTCCCCCAGATGCTCACTGTCTCCAGAGCCCTGGTTCTCTCTAGGCTGGACTACTGCAACAGCCTCTTTCTCAATCTGCCTTCCTCTACTCTCCACCCTCTGAAACTAATCCAGAACAGGACTGCAAGAATTATGCTTGGCCTCAAGCCCATGGACCATATCTCTCCATCCCTGAAATCTCACCACTGGCTCTTGGTGGCTGCAAGGATCAAGTTCAACACCCTTTGCCTTGTCCACAAGGCTTTCTGGGGCCAGTGCCCACACTACATCCAACACTCTTGAAGTGGGAAAATGGAAAAACAGACTCCCCTCTTTCCCCTCTCGCGCCTGGCCTAAAGGTTCACGGCCCAAGCACCCGCCACGAGAAGAGTTTGCCCATCTACCAGACGAACAGATACCCTGGTACAGAAACATACGGATGTGTCCATCTGCCTGCCCAGTGGCCCGCCCTGCCCATGCCGATGCCTGCGGCATGGATCAACTGGACTAAAACTATACGTCGTTAGAGATGCCATGACGACCTAGCCAACGGATAACACACCTGTGCCAACATACACACTGGACACTCCCGCACCAATCTACATGAAGAATATACTCAGTGCTATGACGTAGGCGACAGACATACTCACGGACGTGCATCTTTATTATTTTCCATATAGGCTTTCAGAAATGCAGAAACGCAAGACGCATCATGAACTCATCTAAAGAGCTTGCTTACGCTTCTCCTACACTTGTGCCGTAATGAGAATTATAACAAAGACACGATACTGGTCATAAGACAATATGAGACTATAACCTAAAGCGCCTGTGCACCAGACGGTTCCACCTATATACTAGGCCTGAGTAGGCCGCAAGCAAGAGCTCTCGTGGACGATTAACAGAACAAGAATCAGGTTGCTGATCCTGCAGAATGAGCCTGGGGAAAGCAGACAGCCAAGGTCGTAATGTTGCAAACCCACAATCCAAAAGCAGACCCTCAAGGGCACGATGTTGCAACCTCGCACGCCGCGCACCAACATCAAAGCCGCACCTGCAATCAAACCAGACACACAGTGGAAAAACAATATTAATTGTGCAGAATTCTGCCTCAAACACGGTCCCGTCCCACGTGACCAAGCCGAACCTGATGAGATGCCAAACCCAGGAGGAAGGAGGCGTCTGGATCCCTCGTTACGAGACACAGGCAGATACACTTGAAAGGATCAATGGACATCTGTAACGGTGGGAGTAGTCGGCCGTCCAGCTCATGAATAAGTCTTCACATTGTCTGCATGTACCAATAGTGAAACATTGTTGCAAATTGCAGGTACACCGAGAGCTTGGGAACAGCGATGGTCCCAGGCTGGGAAGCTCACGGGCGCACCAATCAGAACATGGGGCTCTTATCACTGACGCCATTAACATCAACCAACCATTAGGAGTCTTCATGTAACAATTCTCATGTATCTAATTGTAGGGACAACCCAGATATATCACCTGACTAACCCTCGGCCACTCATATTATTCTCTATACGTATGCTATACTAACCCTACCACTCGAGCAACCAATTAAGAGTGGCGATAGGTTTTTTGTTAATTTTCTAAAGTGACGCAGGTAGCGCGTCATACTACAGTAAAAAGGGCCTGCGAGCCCCACGATTGTGTGTGTGTCAGGTCAGACGCGTATGATCCTCGACCCATCCCTGCCGTTTGTGTTTAATAAACAGCAGAGTCACATTGCTTCTTGTGTGTGTCTCATACTCTATCTCCTTTGGGATATACGGGAGGAGTTGGGGCCTCCCTGCCCGGAGGTTTGCGGACGGCCCGGCCGACCCCGGCAGAATTTCCCCCGACAAGCTGGAGGCACTGTTGAGATCTGTTTAAGATCGGCATTTTTACTTTTACTTTTTCCAGGCACTCCAGTTGCGAGAAGGCCCGGCGGCGCGGCCCCCTCTGCCGTCGCCCCCTTCTGAGGACTACAGGACCGTCGCGGAACTGCAAGAAGACCGGACAGCGCAATCCGAATATTGGCCCTCGGGAGCCGGTTGAGAAGTATCCCGCCCGCGGTTGGCGAGTGTCCAGACGTGGTCCAGACGAGGGGAGGTGGCGAGCCGCTTGGAGGGGTGCACGCAGTCGAGCGGCCCCGCATCAGGAGAACTTGGTGAGCATGCCACGCACAACAAACAATGTGAAATTGTGAGGGAGTGGGGAAGAATTAAATACGGGAGGAGGGAGGTGTTGCACAGGTGAACGGCGAAGGTTTGATAGTTTAGTGTTAGGAATAGAATGAATGATAGTTGAACAAGCGCGTGAGCAGTTGGCAACGTAACGCGAGAGAAGGGGGCGGAGCACAAAAACATCACGTGCGGCCGCTCGTAGAAACTGATTGGCCTAGGCCGCGACTACGTGTAAGGGTGTGTGTGTGTGTGGTTTCCTACGATTTGGCATTTATTGATCAATGAGTAGATGAGGATCCCTATTGTTCGAGCAAGACACTCGATAGGTAGATGACGTTTCCCTGTAGGCGGTAGCTAGTTAAGTTGCCTAAATACGGAAGATAATTGGCTGGTTAAGCCCTCCTGTCAAGGGGCGTATCACACGCGAGGCGACGCAGCGTGCGCAGTCCGATTATAGTGTTGATTTGATTACCTTGTTCCAGGAGTGACAGGAAGACAGCTGTGTGGTTAACGGGGGTAGATTGCAGGTGTATTTTGGATTTAAAGAGTATATGAAGAATTTACCAGTAGCTCTCCGTGATCGGTGACGTCACCAATAGGGTTTTCATAGGATATCGCAAACACGAGGCATCCTCGTTGTGAGAGTGTTGAGGAAGAGAACGGTGGTAAGGGAGTAGAAACGGTGACAAACGGTAAAACGAGTTGATCGAGAAAAAGGCGAAGCGGGGAACGTGGCTGCGCACGGAGAACGCCGGCCACGGCAAGTGTAGAAGGGGGAGGAGCATGTGAAAACAGGATGACTGTATAAGCACGTAATAAGGGGTACGCAGCCGCAGGGGGCTACGTGCGCCTCGGCCGCAGGGGGCTATAAGGGTGTTGTATAAAGGAAGAAGGGCAGAGGAAAATGTACAAATGTAACATACTATATTTTTATAATTTCCCTTAAGCAGACTATCGTAAGTCCCCAAACTTACGGGGCCAGGTAACGATATAAGGCTGTATATTGTAAACTACTAAGTGGGATAAACTGACACCAGATTAAGGGAGGGTAGCGAGTGGAGCGCTACTATGTCATACGGAACAGGATCGGGAGGGTGGGGGAACACCCTCACCACGCCACTACAATACATATGCACAACACTGCCACCCCATAGGGAGAAACTGATTAAGTATAGCATAGAATGGACCCAGGGGACGGATAACAAAATGCTAACGCCGTGGCCGCCTAACGGTAGCTTCGATCCATATGCCCAACATTCACTATTAAATCATCTGCACAATACATATAAAGGGAAGAAGTTGGCAAACCACATGGAGGTGTTTAACTTATGGAGGATGTTCCAGGGGTCCCGACCAGGACCAAATAGAATATTCACTATGGGGGAAATACCGGAAGAAAAAGAGATTAAGGAGGGAGGAGAGGATGGGAAAAAGGGGAGTGAGGACCCAAAGAACACGGGGAACAGAGGTGAGGGAGGAGAAAAGAATAATAAAGCAGATGAAATAAAAAAGGAACCAAGCAATGATATACCCATAGTAGCGGGAGTAAAAACAGAGGGAGGGGGGTTGTACCCTTTAAGAGAATTGGGAGAAATAGAAAGAGGACAGTTAAGGGCGGCTGAGGGATACTCGAACCCGGCATACAGCTCTCCACCATATGTAGCTCATAGGAAAATGCCAGCAGGGGAAGGGAGGACTGGAGAAGACCAGACTGTGGAGATAGGAAATGATGAATGGGTAGCTGCACAGATATTATTAAAATTACGAGGTTCATTAACGGGAGAAGAGAGGGAGGTAGTGAAGAAAACAGATGAGGATAATACAAGGGAGAGTGAATTGAGGGGGGAAGAGCTGTTAAGACAAAAGGAAGAGATTTTGGAGGAACGATTAGCAAAACTAAGGGATGAACAGAATGAATTGACCAAGCAGCTTGAGAGGGAAGAGAGAGAGAGAGCGAGGAAAAGGAAAGAAGGTAAGGACGAATTGGAAAAAATAAGGGAACGAACTGAGGAGCAAAGGAGAGAAGCTGACAGGGTAAAAGCAGCAGCAGAAAGGGTATCAAGAGTAGTACTGCGGGAAAAGAAAAGGGAAGAAGAAGAAAAAGAAAAAGAAATGGCAATATGGAGGAGGAGGTTACTATCAGAATCAACTAAGAAATACGAAGAAGAGAGGGTGATGGAGAGTATAGTAGAAAAAGAAAGGGCGAAATGGGAGAGGGAGAAAGAGGATGAGAGAATATTAGAACAGATGAGAAGTGACGTGATGGAGGAGTTGAAAAGGAAGAGGGAGGAAAATAATAAGGAGATGGAGGAAAGGTATGAAGGAGAAAGAGGAGATAGGGGAAGAGAGAGTGGAAGATGGGGGAATATATATTATGACACAGAAGTAGCAACAACATCAGCACAAAGGGGAGCGGTTGACAAAAGAGAAAGAGGAGAACTGGACCTAATAGATTTACAAACAGTAACGATCAGGGGGAAAAAGACCGAGTGGGGGGGTGCTGTTTATAAATAGCTTTTGTAGTGAGGAAGAGAGAGTGGAAAGTGAAGGGAGGAAGAGTGAAAGGGAAAGCTTAGATAAACTATACATCACCCGGACCAATATGGACTCACCATGGATCAGTAGGAGAAAGGATGAGATGGAGAGAAGCAAGGGGGGAAAGACAGGAGTAGAGGAAAGACGGGCAAATGAGGACGCAACATCCCCATCCCCATCATCCCCATCACGCCCTCCCCTATCGCACCCTATAGGCTCAACCACCCCACGTTCGTTACGCAAAATAAAACTAGCTCCCTTCACAGACGAACTGACACCCTATACATGGCGGCTTAGAGACCTCCCTAGTCGCAGGCAGGAAAGAGGTGTACACATGCCTACATTAAATACAGAGGAAGATGGAAAAAGGGGAAAAGATGGAGAAGAAAGAGGTATGAGCAGGGGAAATACAAACGAAAGTGTAAATGCGGGAAAAAGAGAAGAGGAGGAAGGGTGTGAGGACTCAATATTATGGAACACAAAGGGTGAAACGGAACATAATTTAATGCCACTGCTGGAGAGAGGTGGGGTTAGACCACAGTATGTTCCTTGGAAGCATACCGATAAAGAAAATATCAAATGTAGGCTCCCATCATTAAGTGGAGGTGCGGGTAAATGGATATATGAAATGGAAAAACACACCGCAGGACAGAAGCTAGCAGTAGGAGATGTAAAGGGCCTTTTAATATCAATATTAGGGGTTAGAGCGGTTGACATATGGAAAAGAGCGGGATTTCATGGGGTAACAATAACAAATACATTGCACGATGGGGCACCGTTCGCAAACTGCAGACATGCACTATGGCAGGCATTGAGGGTACAGTACCCAGACACCTAAGATATAGGAGCAATTACATCTCGCAAAATGCATGAGAACGAAGATCCTGTTGATTATATTCAGGAAATCCAAGAGAAGTGGCGCATGGAAACTAGAGAACAATGGGATAAAACACCAGCAATATTTTACCATATACTGGTACAAGGGCTCCCGGAAGGAGTTCAGAAACAACTAAAGAAAGTAGTGGGAATGGAAGCAAAGCCATGGCCCGAAATACAACTGACTATAGTGCATCATTGTAGGACATGGCAAGGAAAAATGAAACAAAAGGAAGAGGACAGGAAAACGGAAGAGGCTAAACTAGTACAGAAAAAGCTTACTAAGTACACACTGGAAGGGGCACTAATAACTACACCTCCAACAATGACCCAAAGCCCCACACAAGTAGTGGCTGCACAAGATTCCTCACAAATACCACCTTCACAGATTACAACACAGCAGGTGCCGCCACTCCAACCATACACGCCCAACATGGGAGGAGGATACCCAATGCAAGGAGCTGGATATTACAATTATAACAGGGGGAGAGGAGGACTTATGAGGGGGAGAGGGTACGGGTATGATACCCAACCGCAGGTGGGAGGATTTAGAAATCCCTATCCCACAGGGCAACCAGTATACCAGGACAACACAGGGAGCTTTCCATGGCAGAATAGGGAACCACCGGTGTGTTGGAGCTGTGGACTATTGGGGCACATGTCACGCACGTGTAGAGTTAGACCAGGAACACCATTATGGAGTAATCAGGGACAACCACAGCCCGCACAAGTACAGCAAGGCATACCACAACAGCAGATGTTGCCACAAGGAAATGAACAACAACAACAATTAACACAACAACAGCCCCAAACATTGCCACAACAACAGGTAGCGATCACACAACAACCACAAATACCACAAACGCAATTGGGTAGGGTGACGGTTTTGGGACACAACCCTTATACCGGGAATGGCCAGTCGTTGTACCCCCAATAGCACAGCCCACAGACGGCCTTGGTGTGTCCCATCCTGTCAGTAACACCTAATAGTGCGGAGGAACCACGCATAGAGGTAACGATAGGTGACAAAAAATTATCATTCCTTGTTGACACCGGGGCGACCCGGTCTTGCATAAGGGAAGGTAAATTTAAGATGTCAGGTGAGACCATGAACACCCAAGGATTCTCTGGGGCTAGAGGGTTGGTTCCCTTTACTGATAACATTCCCTTATCTATTGGAGATTACGATCTGTCAGTTCCACTTTTATATTATAGTGCTTCACCAGTAAATATACTGGGGAGAGATATAATGAACAGGTTGAATATGACGATCTCCTTTACTGAGGACGGCATAATTTGCTCTACTCCAGGGATTATCATGTTCACAACACGGCAAATTTTGCAGGCATATTGTGGACAGACAGCGATTAGGGCGGAGCCAGTAGATGGTGAACTGTTCCAGTATGGAACCGACATGGCAATTGCATGGATGCCAGGGATAGAAGGGAAAATATGGAGAAGGCCAGCAGCCTATCTGTTCAGACCAGAAACACCTGTTAATGAACAAGAAGGGAAGGTGGTTTCAATGGATATTGAGAGCATTATTGCAACAACTGATTATATTGCTGTACATGCCCAAGACAAAGAAGGAAGAGCATGGAGGGCAGTGGTAGCATTAGCAGAAGGATGTAGGCTCAGCCAGGTGTCAGATGAAGAGCTGTTTTCAGATGACAAGGAGGAAGGTGAAATGGTGTTTATGATGAGTGTGGAAATATGGCTAAGAGTGGCCTACAAACAAGTAGCACAGAAAATAGCAATGGCACTTGAGGCACCCACATGCACCCCGGTCCCTTTCTTTAAGGACGATATGTCAAAGGTACCCAAATCATTGTGGACTACTGGCCCCTATGACGTGGGCTGCATAAAAAGTATAGGGGGAGTAAAAATAAAATTGAAAAAAGGCGCAATACTCCCCAGAGTAAAACAGTACCCACTATCAAAAGAGGCAGATGAGGGCATATATGAAACCATAACGGCCCTTATAAATAATGGTATATTGGTCCCCTCAGAATCACCATGTAATACGGCTGTGTACCCAGTGCGCAAGGCTAAAGGAGGGTCTTGGCGCTTTATACAGGACCTCAGGCCCTTGAACAACATAGTAGAAGCGGAATATCCCGTAGCTGCAAACCCGGCCACAATATTGTGTGGCATTCCAGCAGAAGCATCACGATTTACAGTGATCGATCTTAAAAATGCTTTTTTCTCAATACCATTACACCCAGACTCACAAGATCTGACGAGCTTCACTTACAGAAACGCTAAGTGGAAGCACACCAGATTACCACAAGGGTATTGTGAATCACCTTCAATTTTCAACAGAGTGATACAGATGGATTTGGGTAACATTGAAGTAGGAAGCACGGTGTTGCAGTTCGTGGATGACATAATAATTTGCAGTAAAAACGAAAGAACATGCAGAGAGGACTCATTAAAGATGTTGACAATATTGGCTGACAAAGGTTACAAGGTAGACATGGAAAAGATACAGTACTGTCAGGAACAGGTACTTTACATTGGTCAGCTTATATCCCAACATGGAAGAAAGATCGCACCACAAAGAGCACAAGCTATTTCGGCCACTCCAATGCCACAAACTGTAAGGGAACTGCAGCAGTTCCTGGGGCTCTGCAACTACTGTAGAGCTTGGGTATTTGATTACAGTTCATATATAGGGCCCCTGCTTGAGGCGTTACGGGAAGCTAATAAAGGGGAGAACAAATTGGGGTGGACGAGGGAAATGAAAGAAGCTTTTGATGAATTAAAAGATGCGATATCAACTGCTCCGGTGCTGGCATCCCCAGACTATGAGCGGCGATTTTTTATATTTTCACATTGCGACTCAGCAGTAATGAAGGCCGTGTTGGCTCAAAAAACAAGCATGGGCTACAAACCAGTAGCATTTTACAGTGGCCACTTAGATCCTGTAATGTTAGGCCACTTCCCCTGCGAACAAGGTCTCGCCGCAGCCGCTTTTGCGGTGGAGAAAGCATCAACAATAACCATGGGGTGCCCGACTACACTATGTGGAACATGCACTTTTTGCAATATTGAATAAACCTAAATCCACCCTAACCGCGCAAAGGGCATCAGGTTATGAGATCATTCTTCCAGAGCTGAACTATCAATTGTTAGATGTAGCACGGTCAACCCTGCAAGGTTCCTAGCTGAAGTAATTGAGGAGGGAGACTATGCCCATGACTGTACTGAAACAACTGAAATGTACTCATGTACTAGAAAAGTTGAGGAAAACGCACTAGAGGGGGGTGAGCTGTTATTTATTGATGGGTCATCAACCATCGATCAGGGGGATGGTGTGAGGAGGACTGGGGCAGCAGTGGTGAAAATGATGGAGGTACCGGTGTGTGTGGCAGTGAAATGTGTACAATTACCACAGCATTATTCCGCTCAAGCAGCTGAACTGGTCGCACTGATCTTGGTGCTGAAGGAAAGCTTTGACAAACGAGTGACTATATATTCCAACAGCGCATATGTTACATCAACTGTCCACTCAGGGATGTCGAAATAGAGAAGAAGAGGGTTTAGGAGAGCTGATGGCACCCCAGTGCAACATGCTCTCTTATTGGCTGAGCTGATTGAAGTAATAAATGACCCCCAGGAACTAGCTTTAGTAAAATGCACCGCACACACCAATGGTGAAGATCACGTCTCAAAAGGGAATGCAGCAGCAGACGCACATGCGAAGTATGCTGCATACTTTGGTGAGATATGGAACCTCCCAGAGTCACAGAGAGGGAGAGGGAGGGGAATAGCAAAAGAGATGTTGTTAAGAGAAGGGTACACCCATCTCCCAGCCACACAGATTATGGAGCTACAAGCGGCTGCACCAATGGCCGAAAAGGAAATATGGGTAAAAAGAGGATGTACAATGTCCCCAACTGACGCACTATGGCGCCAGGGTGGCACTGGAAAGGTTGTAATACCATTGGCACTTTTGAACACTGCCCTGAGCCAACTACATCATCCAGCCCACACAGGAAAGGAAGTAATTTCAGCACGAATTAGGGAAGACTGGTTCTGCCCCGAGTTAAATTCGCATGTGTCGAATTTTATCAGTAACTGTATCACATGTCAACAGTTTACGGCCGGCCACACTCTAAATGTGATAAGAGGTACTATACCCCGGCCAGAGGGACCTTTCCGGCATCTCCACATTGACTATGTTGATATGATCAATATATGTCAAGGAAATAGGTATATGATTGTAGTAGTATGCCCATTCTCTAGGTGGTTTGAGGCAGGGCCCTGTTCACACCCAGATGCATTTAGAGCAGCCAAGTTCTTAGTGAGGGAGGTCTTCCTCAGGTGGGGAGTGTGCGAGGTGTTAAGGTCAGACAACGGCCCACATTTTGCAAACGAGATGTTTCAGCACATCACATCGCTGCAGAACATTAAACATAAATTTGCATGTGCATACCACCCACAGGCCAACGGTGTATGTGAACGCCTGAATGGCCTATTAAAGGAGGCAATTGCAAAGATATAGCAAACAACAAAGAAGAGTTGGTTATATTGTCTTCCATTAGCATTATTTGAGCTGAGGAATAGGCCAGGGTCCGACCCCCACCTCACTCCCCATGAGGTGGTTACCGGACGTCAAATGCGCCTTCCCCAAACGCCAACGTCAAGAGCATTTACCGACCATGAAAGTACTGCAAGTGTTCTGGGTGATGAAATGTACCAATATGTGTCTTCTTTGATTACTAGTGTAGTGTTTGTGTCTCAACAGCTCGAGCGCACACGGGGCGGGTCTAATAGAAGCCAACAAGAAGACGCGGATAAAGAACTGGAAAAGGAAGGACTGTGTAAGGTTGCTAAAGGTGACCACGTACTACTTCGCAACTTCAATAGGAGATGGAATGACCCACGCTTTACGGGTCCCCATCTGGTAGAGGAGGTATCAACAAGAGCAGTAAAGTTAAAGGACAAGCGTGCCTGGAACCACCTACACGACGTAAAGATCTACGGACAACAGACCCGCCCCAGCGCCACCGACAGGTCCATTGAGAGAACAGCAACAACATCGACAACAGAAGAAGGAAGTTCTACCACAGCCAGCGACCCAAGTATTACCATACCCTGTCACTCCCCAGACTCCCCAGAGAAAATAATTGAAGTAGAAAGGGGTGATCACCATCAAGCCCACCCCATGATCACATGCTCAAAGAGTAAAACAACGCCCACCGGTTAAACCCAAACACCCCCTGCCCACCATCCACTGACCCCTGTACCCATTACAGTAGTAACTGTACTAAAGGACATTGCCTCGCACAAATACACATGTAAACACGTGAATGCTCTCTTTTCTTTTCTCTCGCACATGCAGGAACCACGTATTATTGTATTGCTAAGAAATAGATAACTAACAAATTCACTGCCCAGGAGTAGATGGTACCCTCAGACGATAACTACCCAGAAGAATTGTCACACCAATTTGTATATGAAATAAAAAGGCCAACGTACCTGAAAAGGAAAAGGGTACGAGTTTACTACACAGCGTTCCTTTTGGCCATAGAATATTCGATGCCCCACCTCCACCCATACTTACCTGCCCTAAGAGATAGATCGCTCAGAATAGCGTGGGAACAGCTCTTCGCCTGGGCACTGAATGACTATTTGATAGGGAGAGCTTAACAACTAACATTAACCAGCATATTAAGAATTTTCAGGCGGGCAACTCTAACATCGCAAGAATTCGCTGCCGGACTGCAGCAAGGTAAGAGCAAAATGCCGGTGAAATTAGCATATGTAATAAAAGTAATAGGGATTTTGATAATCACCGGGTTCGTAGCTGCCTCTGTATGGCAGTATAGCTATGCTACCAATATTATTGCTGTACCCAAACCTAACACACCCCCATCCCCAGCTGCAACAGGTGTTACGTCAGGTGATATTAGCAAAATTGCGCACAACCAGAATAGAGTACAACGCAGCACATACTCAGATAATAAAGGTATTGACAATTATATACAAGATTCAGCACACGTCTCAAACAACATATGGTATCAACACATGACCCGCATTGGTAAGCAGACAACAGAAGACAGCTGCTACGTTTGCTCATTAATACCATACGCCATGAGCGCTTCTCGAACATTTGTTGCCACAGAAATAGACGAAAAAATGGCACGGTGCAATATACTTGGCACTGTTCCAAACGAAAGGAAGATTTCAAGGAACAGTGGTGCATATGACGTGGAAAACACGAGACTCATACCCATACGAAAACAACTTCCTCAAGACTTATTTGAGTTACCACAAGAGCAGTTTACATGCTGAAGCATTTAGATACATAACAAGTGGTCCTGCAAAAGGAGAAACAAAGAAAGTAACACTGCAGTATTTATCATGTGATTGGTACGCCACTGAAGTCCCTGGTAAATTAGGATGCTGGGAGAGGCCACTGGTGACGATAACGGGGAAAGTATACTTGGACAACAAATGGGAGATAGGAGTGGTTGGCAGCAACATGATAACAAAAGAAACCATTTCAACTATCGATGCGCACAATCACAGATGTTGGACAACTTGGATCAAATACGTGCCCATGCTCACATGGATAGAAACGGATGAAGACTCGATAACAATACTGCCGTTGACTGCGCCTAAAGTATGCTACCAACATAAAGGAGAGGTGGACGTAGGATATAACACCAATTGTGGAAGCGTGATGGAGTTACCTGAGGGGGGAGCAGGAACAGCAGTGATAATGGACCATTACTGGGCCTGTGGAGAAAAGGCATATCACACGCTGCCCCCTCTGTGGAATGGTGTATGCACGATGGTGCACGTCAATGAAACTGTCCTAAACAGACGAAAAAGACAAGGGGAACCTCTGACAGGAAATTACCTATGGGGAAGGTCGGAAACGGCACTCACTTCGATTCCGCCAGAACACAGACTATTCAGCAGAGCAGCAATGTTCTTCTCCTCAATAATACATCCAGGATTGCAGGCTTACGCGAACGCAAAATGGCTCCAGATAACTAGATGGGAACTCATGATGACCATCAATTCTACAGTAAACGGATTCAACGCAATAAAAGAAGAGCTGCGAGCAATAAGGATGGTAGCACTGCAGAACAGATATGTATTGGACCTCCTCACTGCCATGGAAGGAGGAGTTTGCGCAAAGATAGGACAATCATGCTGCACATTCATTCCTGCCAATGATGCTGACAACGGTACACTGACAGAAGCAGTTTCACAACTGGCCCAGTTACACTCCAAAATGGTGGATGAAAGTAAGGGTGTGAAAAAGGATGAGAGCTGGTTTTCGCTATTATGGTCATGGATGCCATCTTGGCTGTCAGATGGACTGAAAATTATAGTTGGCTGTATTATTTTGGCTGGAGCTACCCTGATCATAATAAGATTTTGGAAAGCCCGGAAGGCATGCACCACTGATGAGTTGCTTGAAATGGTCGGTATGCACCCACTGATGCCAGCAGATGACGGCCAACACACAGGCATAATAATACAAGAGAGAGAGAAATTGTGCAACCAGATCATCACCAACCATCTTGACCCACCATCGGTGAAGGTCGAGAACCCAAGAAACCCCAGGAGTTACATAGGGAAATGGGTATACTGTACTCCTGGAGGAGCCTGTGAGTATATTTATTGGTCGTTTGAAGATCATGTTAACCATTATGGACATTTAGGAGGAATAACTAAAGTGTGGAGAGTAAGAGGAGATAACGAAAAGGATATGTTTGTGGTCGACAAGTCGACCAGAGGGGGGACTGAAGTGGGAAAATGGAAAAACAGACTCCCCTCTTTCCCCTCTCGCGCCTGGCCTAAAGGTTCACGGCCCAAGCACCCGCCACGAGAAGAGTTTGCCCATCTACCAGACGACCAGATACCCTGGTACAGAAACATACGGATGTGTCCATCTGCCTGCCCAGCAGCCCGCCCTGCCCATGCCGATGCCTGCGGCATGGATCAACTGGACTAAAACTATACGTCGTTAGAGATGCCATGACGACCTAGCCAACGGATAACACACCTGTGCCAACATACACACTGGACACTCCCGCACCAATCTACATGAAGAATATACTCAGTGCTATGACGTAGGCGACAGACATACTCACGGACGTGCATCTTTATTATTTTCCATATAGGCTTTCAGAAATTCAGAAAGGCAAGACCATCATGAACTCATCTAAAGAGCTTGCTTACGCTTCTCCTACACTTAGGTGCTGTAATGAGAATTATAACAAAGACACAATACTGGTCATAAGACAATATGAGACTATAACCTAAAGCGCCTGTGCACCAGACGGTTCCACCTATATACTAGGCCTGAGTAGGCCGCAAGCAAGAGCTCTCGTGGACGATTAACAGAACAAGAATCAGGTTGCTGATCCTGCAGAATGAGCCTGGGGAAAGCAGACAGCCAAGGTCGTAATGTTGCAAACCCACAATCCAAAAGCAGACCCTCAAGGGCACGATGTTGCAACCTCGCACGCCGCGCACCAACATCAAAGTTGCACCTGCAATCAAACCAGACACACAGTGGAAAAACAATATTAATTGTGCAGAATTCTGCCTCAAACACGGTCCCATCCCACGTGACCAAGCCGAACCTGACGAGATGCCAAACCCAGGAGGAAGGAGGCGTCTGGATCCCTCGTTACGAGACACAGGCAGATACACTTGAAAGGATCAATGGACATCTGTAACGGTGGGAGTAGTCGGCCGTCCAGCTCATGAATAAGTCTTCACATTGTCTGCATGTACCAATAGTGAAACATTGTTGCAAATTGCAGGTACATCGAGAGCTGGGAACAGCGATGGTCCCAGGCTGGGAAGCTCACGGGCGCACCAATCAGAACATGGGGCTCTTATCACTGACGCCATTAACATCAACCAACCATTAAGAGTCTTCATGTAACAATTCTCATGTATCTAATTGTAGGGACAACCCAGATATATCACCTGACTAACCCTCGGCCACTCATATTATTCTCTATACGTATGCTATACTAACCCTACCACTCGAGCAACCAATTAAGAGTGGCAATAGGTTTTTTGTAAATTTTCTAAAGTGACGCAGGTAGCGCGTCATACTACAGTAAAAAGGGCCTGCGAGCCCCACGATTGTGTGTGTGTCAGGTCAGACGCGTATGATCCTCGACCCATCCCTGCCGTTTGTGTTTAATAAACAGCCGAGTCACATTGCTTCTTGTGTGTGTCTCATACTCTATCTCCTTTGGGATATACGGGAGGAGTTGGGGCCTCCCTGCCCGGAGGTCTGCGGACGGCCCGGCCGACCCCGGCAGAATTTCCCCCGACACTCTCTTCCAAAATAACTTCCTTCTCAAGCACTTGGCTAAGCTACCTCCCACTCTCTAAGGGGTAGATGCTTCTCCAGGCAGAGAATGGGGGGTAGATCTCTCTCCTCTGGAGGTGTCTCCCTCTGGAAAGGCCTCCCTGCCCCTCTCAAACTTGAGCCAGACCACCTCAAGTTCCGGAAGCAGCTCAAAACTTTCCTCTTCTACTCTGCTTTCTCTCTCTCCCTCCCTTGCAGACATACCTGACCTACCTGTCTGCTTGGCTACCCTCTGAGTCGCACTGGGTACCAGACTCTTTCTTGATCAGTCACCCTTGCACTGCCTCTGGGCCTACCACGCACGT
Source organism: Ambystoma mexicanum (assembly GCF_040938575.1). NCBI lineage: Eukaryota > Metazoa > Chordata > Amphibia > Caudata > Ambystomatidae > Ambystoma > Ambystoma mexicanum. The sequence goes on along the minus strand of NC_090921.1, from coordinate 498,193,416 downwards.
AGGGGCTGTAACTGTAACCCTACAGTCAATTGTTCTCCTTGCACTACCCAGAGGCACGCTACCATGGCTGCACTTACTCAGAGCATTGCTGCCCTGTTTTCCCCTCCCTCTCCCTTGCACTTCCCCCCTTCCCTTTCCCCTTGCAGTTCTCGTTCTCAGACTTGGACGATCTGAATGACACAAGGCCTAGTAAGATTGTTTGTCTTGTCCTCCATCTGTCTTCCCTCCCTTGTCTTGTTGCACCTAGAAACACTTGTGTACTGGTGCCTTATAAATGACTTCTCATATCATATAACATCATAACTTGGCTTTGCCCAAAAATACCAGTAAAACATGCAAAGTCAATAAAGTATGTGTCAAAAATGCTCTAGTGATCCCCAGTATCCCAGAACCTTACACACACGCAGGCATCCCCTTTCACCCACCCATACATCTCCTCTTACATTCATTCACACTGCCCTCACCACACAGGCATGCACCTACCCACCCAGAACATTCACACACACAAACATTCCTGCCCACGCACCCACCATTCACTCACTCATAAACCTCTCATGTCCACTTGCACTGCATTTTCCACACAGGAAGGAGCAAACCCACCCACCTAGAACATTCAAACACACACTATCACATTCCTACTCATACAACCACCACTCACTGACCCATACACCTTCTCTCGTGCCCATTCACACTGCAATCTCCACACAGTCACTGAAACACACTATCGCATTCATACTCATTGACCTACCAGTCACTCACTCATACACCTTCTTTTACAATTGTGCTGTAGCACCTGTCGGTAAAATATAGCCCCTGGATGCCAAAAATACAGAGGCCAGAGTCAGTTATGAGGGCTCACCAAAATACAAGGCCAGCACGGAAATATGGTCGGACATAAGGCCTAGTGAACCTAAATCATAATGGATAGAAAGTGGGCCTCAATTTCAAAATGCGAAGATATGCGAAATGCCTTTCATGAAGGAAGAGAAAGACACGTGGCAATGATGTTTTGACAAATCCCTGGAGAGCTACACTGATATTTCAAGAAACCGCAGTGCACATTATCTTAAATAAAATACCAGATTGTGGTCCCAGCAGCTGAAGTGAAATAGAACATTTTACATGTAAAATACATAAAAAGAATGTCATGTTCTTTTCCCCCTCATCTAGATTAACAATATGCTCAGCAAAATGATTGCCAGACTTGCAAAGTGTGAACATGGTTTAAAATGCATTTATGTATGAGTTTACAGGCCGGTTGCTGCAAGGTACATGGACGGTTATTTCTTCAGATGTGAAACTAAACTCCAGGACCTCCCTTTGTTGCTCTGGAGATTCAGGCCTGGTTGTCTTCATCCATCAAATGCCCTTCCTATAAAATACAAGCAAGAATACTTTTGAGATCAGAAATGTGGTGAAGACCAGATAAAGTCAGGTCAGTTCAGCAGCACCTGTGACAAGTCCCATAAAAAAATGAGTGGCCATTAGGCAGCTCTGCTTACATCATGGGCCCAAAGAGAAGAAGTGAAACTTTAAAAAAAGGTGGGGGCTCAACAAATGAGGAGTGAAACTGCACCTTGATTTAAAATGGGAGAAACACATTGCATCGCATAAAATTGACAGCTTACATCGCTCAACAGTCATTCCAGACTTTTATTAAATGTGACAGTCAACCCCTTTTAACCATGCTACACCGATTTTGGTCGGATAAACACAACTAAAGTTATTAATGAAAATGTGATTTGGACTTTCCTGTGATTCCAAGAGATGTGAAAAGTTGATAAAAGCATGCCAATAATAATTAATATGACGCCGGTAAAAAGGCATTTTTTCATTGATATGGTTTCTGAGTAAATGAAGAAAAACTATATCTCTGCACAGGAAGGACGTGCAGCCTCCAAACTAGTCTCATCTGATTTGCTTTAAAATGTAGTTCTTATAAATATGTTCATATATGTAAAGATTTGGAAATTAAGGGTACTTGCCATGTTGTGAGATTTTGTGCTTTAAAGCAGAATGAGCCCAGCTGTCAAAGTGAGATGATGAAGCTGTCTCCTCCTACAGCTAACCCAAAGCACTCCCCCATCCCCTTGTCCGATCAGCACACAGGTGGGAGGGGGGTAGTGATAAGCAACCAATCCCTTTTCACGAGAACCATGATACATTTGTAATGTAATTTGCCCTATAAATAAGCCTGTTTGCATGAGAGCTGGACTTCTTCCATTAATTCCGAAACCTGGCGAATAACATTCCAGCATAGAAGCCTAAGGGCCTCATTAGGACCCTAGCAGTATGGGTTTAACGGCGCCGTTAAAGGTGCCGGCACCGTTAAACCCATACCGCCCTATTACGAGGTTCCCTCGTGGGACCCGCTCTGGACGTCTGGTCAGACCAGACATCCTTTGTTAGCTCCCTCCCCATTCCCATTGAGCCCTATGGGGGCTCGAATGGGAATGGGGATGGTCCGGGTTCCCTGAATGGGGAAATACCGGGCCCTCCAGGGTCAGAATGGCCCAGTATTTCCCCATTCAGGGAACCCGGAACCGGACCCGAGTTTGGAGGCATGGCTATCTCCAAACTCCTAACGAGGCCCTAAGTCTTGTATTGGAAACAGGAGCCAGGAGACATAAAAGCTGATTGGGACCCCTTGAATGAAAGAGAGGAGACCTTGACTGACCCCTTTGCTGTCCCAGTGATGTGTTCTGATGCTCCCCGAAGCCCAGTCCAGAACTCTCCTGTAAGTACAACTACCCCAAAGCCAAGATTGTGTAGGTCCTGTATTCTTCCAGCATTGTTTTAGTTATTTCCCCATTCAATATATCCTGTTTGTTTGTGTAGATCCCTCGCATATTTATCAAAGTAAATCAATAATTTCCCTATCAAATTCACAGGATGTGTATTGTGGGCGTTCGAAACCAACAGTCTTTTCCCAGTGTGTTTTGAACCGGTATAGACATAAAGAATGAATCCCAAACCCTGCTTCCACGTGTGGGTGCTGCGGGTTAAAACAAATTTCCCCATTGATCCCCTTCATGTTAAATCAGAAGTGGGAAGACCAGTAGTGCCTGTGCATAGGCAAGGTGCACAAATTAAATTGCCCCTGTGTACTCCATTGTACTCTGCAAAACGGATTTCCTATTTGCATTTTCTTTCTCACAACTGTGCTAAACATCCCAAAATCGATTTTCCCATTGTTTGTTTGTTTGTTTATTTATTTGGCAATGCGCACCAAACCCTTAGGTAGCCAGCCGCAAACAGTACAAGAAGTCTTATAGCTTGGTTACATAGCATAAACAGGTGCATACAAATAAGTACCAAAGGTGCATACATACATATAATGCAGGGGTGTATCCGTTGAGGGACAAGGGCGCATTGACATAAAGTTAATATACATAATATACATAGTTGGTTACAGTACAGTGTGACTCGTCAAATGCCGGGGTCAGGTGCAGGCCAGGAATGGTCGGTAAAGGTAGATCAGGTTAAGTGTCATTAGTGCGCAGCCATTTAAGTACCTTAGCCTAAATGTGGGATAGGGTTGTTCTTGTCTGAAGTCAAGTGGTAGCTTATTCCAACATTGCGCAGCCTTGACAGGGAAGCTGGTTCCTCCGGCAGTCGAACGTTTAAACCTAGGAGTCTCCAGCATAAATGTATTAGCAGATCTAGTAGGGCGGGCTGCTGTTCTCCTGGTGATTTTCTTCCGCTAAGTAAGGAGGTGCTAGGTTGTTCAGACATTTGGAGGTTAAAGAAGTTGTTTTGAGGAGAATTCTGTCCGTTATTTTCAGCCAGTTAACCTCTTACCTATATTTGGTGATATGCTCTCTGTAGGGGACATCCAACGCTGCTCTCAGGGCATTATTCTGCAATCTTTGAATTTTATCTGTGATGTATTTATTGGCTCCTGAGTACAGGGCATTACAGTAATCTAGACATAATAAGAGCATTGGCAAGGGTGATACAACTAGCGTTGGAGAGATATGTACTAGCTGCTCGGATTAGTTTGCAGGTATAGGTTGTAGTGGAGGCTAGGGAGTTGACCTGCTTTTTGAGTGTGAGAGAGGAGTCCAGGTAAAATCCTAAGGTATTAACCCCCGACATCACCTTGATAGTATTGTTATCTATGTTGAAGGAGGTATAGTTTAGGCCTAAATTTTGATGTTAGTTTCCGAGCCTAGGATTCGTAATTCCGTTTTCTCATCGTTCAGGCAGAGGCCATGTGATTCCATCCATGCCTGAATGATAGAGTAGATTTTGTTTACCAAGGCTAAGTCAGCCTCAAAGTTGCTCTAAAGGGGTATGAGGATCTGGGTAACATCTGCATAGTTAGTGTAGGTGACACCCAGTCTATCCAACTTGTCAAGCAGAGGCTTGGTGAAGATGTTGTACATGGTAGGGGAGACACAGGATCCCTGTGGGACACCATAGCTAATCTTGATAGGGTCGGCGGAGGCTGTGGTGGAGAAGACATTCATGGTGCGATTGGTTAAGAAGGATTGGATCCAGGCAATAGCCTCTCCCGTGAAGTTGGCGGCAGATTTGAGGTGGTTGCATAGAACAGCATGGTCCACAAAGTCAAAGGCTGCCGACAAATCCAGCAGAAGTAGCAGAGCTGCTTTTCCATTGTCCTTTAGTTCTTCAATTTATGTCTTAAGATCTAACAAAGCTGTTTCCGTGCCATGGAGGGGGCAGAAGCCAGATTGCCATGAGCCAAGTAGGTGGTTAACTTCCAGGTAGTCCTGTATTTGTATGCATGCCGCTCTATCCAGGATTATGAGTAAAAACAGTACGGTGGTGATAGGTCGATAGTTGGTGGGGATAGTGGGGCCCAATGTTTGTTGTTTGAGTAAGGGGAGGACCCAGGATTCTTTGAGGTTGGCGGGTACCGTATTTGATTTAAAGGAAGAGTTTATAAGCTTAGAAATGAAGGGGCTAGATCCCTAGCTGCATCCTTTATTATTTGAGCTGGGCAAATATTGCCCTTGCAGTTTGAGGGTTTGAGGGATAGTATTATTTTTTCAGTGTCAATTATAGAGATGGTCTTGAAGCTAAAGGTTGTAGTTGTCCTGATCTCGAGTGGTTGAGTTGATTTTGTATCGGGTGGCAGTGCAGCCTTTTTATTAGCAATTTTACATATTTTATTTTAGTGCGCCATACCTTGTCCTTAGGGGCATTGTCTACCACTTGGATTGGGGATTCCAGTTCTCGGAGGATAGAGAAGAGTTCTTTGGTGTTAGAGTTGGCTTTGGCAATTCTGTCATTGAAGGTATTCTTTTTGGTTTTTATTTTTCTTTTTTGTACAGTTTGGCCAGTTCGGTTAGATTATTTTTGTTATTTTCAGTAGGGGAGTGGCGCCAAATAGAGTGGAGCTTTCTTTTTTGTAGTCTTAAAGCTTTAAGGCGAGGAGTAAACCAAGCATTTAGATGTGTTTCTCGTCTAGCTTTGCGCTATTTGACAGGGGCAGTCATGTCAAGTGCCTTGGTCATAGCATTATTGAAGATGTTTACTAGTATGTCAGGGTTGGTATTACTTTCCAATCCAGTGATGGCTGGAAGAAGGAGAGGTATGTGTTTGCCAGCAGTAATGTCCTTCTTACTTCTGGTCGGAAGAGAGGGTACCATATTGTTAGTTTTGGGGTTGAGAAGGTCTGGTGTGGGGGAGAAGGTTATTAAGTAGTGATCTGTCCAAGGTTGTGAGACAATATCGGTGATATTAATATTACAGTTTAGTTCAGATACCCAGTCAAGGGTCCTTCCTTTAATGTGAGTTGGAGAAAGGACTTTCTGAGTGAGACCATGGTCACTTATCAAGGATGCAATTGATTCAGAATGTTTGTTGTCTGTGTCATCAAAGCCAAGATTAAAGTCTCCCATCAGTAGTGTTTGAGAGTGGTCTTTTGTGTTGTTGGCTAGGAGGCTGGTCAGGTCATCTTCGAAGGTACCTAGAGGCCCTGGTGGCCTGTATATCAGGTAGATTGTTAGTGTGCGGTTGTTGGAGAGAGGCAGTTTGGCTGTGAGTGTTTCATAGGACAAGTAGGGTGCTGGTGTGGCAAGTGTGATAGGAAGGGTCGTTCTGGAGATGATGGCTAGGCCACCACCTCTGGCATTAGGCCGGTCTACCTTAAGGATCTGGTAGTTATCAGGTACCGTGAGCATGAGAGTCGGTCCTGCAGCCTCATGTAACCACGTCTCCGTTATGGCCAGTAGGTCCAAGTTCTCATTATTTAGGATGTCTGCAATTTCAGTGGTAAAACTAATTTTCTCATTTGCCTTTTCTGTCTTGCATTGCATCTGTGATTCCAACCCCAACCCGTGTTTCCCCTTCTGTTCTGATAAAAAACCCAAAGCCCTGCCTGCTCTTTTTAAGTGTGGCAAAACTAATGTCCAATGCTTTTCTTCATTTCATATTGTTTCTGGAAGTAAGACCACAAATCCGATTTTCCCATTATGTTCCCACTCCCTGCTGCTGCCTTCCATTCAAAGAAATAAAGCCTAATTGATGTTTGGAGGGTGAGGGGTGCTGGGAGAAAGCTTAACAAAATCTGCTATCCCTAAGTGTGTTGAATTGTTCTTTTCTTGTATTGGTGGGTGATTTAAAAGGAATTCATTATGCCAGAATATCTCTATGTTAGTGCCTTTATAGAAATCCTTTTGTTCTTGTGTTGCCACAACATGGGTGGCTGATGTAATCTGATTGTGATATTTGGCAAATAAATTAATTAGTAAATATATTCTTAATGCACACCAGCCTGGTTCGTAGTCAATTGTGGCACCAGGTATTTGTTGGGGTTGTGTGCGAGATGGGTTGGAGCCCTTATCAAAAAGAACCTGAGATAAATCAAAGCACGTCATTGTGCAGCACATTCATTGTGGGAAAGGGCACTCACTGACTTCTGTGTGACCCTGTAATAAACCGCAACACACCTTGGAGCATCTTTCATGCACGATAGAATTACAAAAATGGTCACAGCCCAATAACTAGACAGACTCGCGGAATATGGCAAAGTACTACTTTATTTTCAATTTAATAAAGTAGGGAGACCTGACAAACATCATACTGATGCACGCACACTCACAACAAAGTTTGATTACATGGAGGACTTATACCTCAATATGCGCCACTTATCTGCATAGTCTACTTGGCAAAAAACAAAACCTATGAAGGGTAGGGATTGGTGAAGGGAACCAATCTATGGTATAGAGCATATAAGTGCTAGTGCTTCATTGGCTACCCCTTGTCTGTAGGGCATGTCTTGAACTACCTCCAAACACATACAGTACTGATTATAGTGGACAGAAACATCAGGAAATTGGCTCTTGCAACATTGGGTTAGGTTATCTCCCAACCCCACTGATTGGTTGGCATACTATACCAACCTTGGACGTCTGGCTGTTTTTCAGCATGTATGTGAAACAAAAACGTATGTCTTGAATCCCCCTTTTTCCCTCTTAGTCTATCATCTCTCTGTAGGCACAAGCAAAGTCTCTCCTTTCTTCTTAACTTGAGACTCCAATGAATAGTCTTTGTTTTTCAACTTTTGAGTCAAGTGTGAGTGGAGCACAAATGTGTCCCTTTCAACCTTCTATTTACTGCTATTTGATTTAGTTATGCAGTGAGCTGCTGCTCCTTTTGGCCTCTAGAGACTTGCTCACTCTATCTCACATGAACTTTGTATAATTTTAATTGACTACCAGTTTGACTCTCACAGATGTTTTTCGTCTTCCTTCATCTATGAAGAATATTCTACATTCAAAGCTTATTCTTGTACTCCCTTTGTGCCCTGCATTTATACCTCGAAATAGCATCTTCATTCTGGCTTAACCTTGACTCATCGTCGGCTCTGCTCACGGGGCTGGGTTTTCACGTCTCCTGATTCTCCCTGCCTCAGCCTGTTTCTGATGTAGCTTGATTACATTCACATGAACCATCATCCATTTTCCTGATATGGCCGTCCTTGCCACTTTATATATTCCTCTATAGCAAGCAACTATATGTTTTCTGTCTACCTTGTGTTACAGGCGTATTTACAGTTATTGGGCAGTAGGTTACTTCCTCTTCTTTTAGATCCATGATTACTTCAACTTCATTTTAATGTTTCAGTTATATCTAACACCCCTCACCATGGTCTGACCACAATATTAGAATTTTTTCCACCACAATATTATCCAAACCTGCGAAACATCCCCTTCTCACATGCACGCTACCACCCAGAAGCTTAAAAAACATCAATCGTGACAACATGCTCCCCCTCATATCACCTTTAACAGACATTACCTACTTGGATGATGATCCATCCTTATTAGTCAATCTGTACAATATAACTATGCTTACAGCCATTGATAAAGTTTCTCCCCTGAAATCCCCAAAAAACGAAACCTAAAGTGCATGCCAATGGATGGTTCACCCCAGACTTACAAACACTGCGAGCGACCAAAAGGTCTGCCGAATGCAGCTGGCAAAAATCACCAACACTCGCAAACAAAGCCCTCTTCCAAACCTTAGCTAACAACTATAAAGAAGCCATCATTAAAGCCAAAAGTAACTTGTATAATCTAAGAATTCAGGACGCCGAATCTAGCCCTAGGGATTTATTTGCCATTCTCCGGGAGCTGGAATCTCCAGCACGACCCATGACCATTACATTAAAGACCAGCAATGGTGTACCAATGTGCAAAAGGCTTTAGCAGACAAAATCACCCTTCTGCAAAGTAAAATTGAAATAAAAAAATCCAAACTCTATATTGGCGTTGCCCACCAAAATATACTCTCAACCCTAGAACCACATGTGATCAACAAATTCACGTTCAGCCCAGTGACCACAGTGGAAACTATAAACATCATTAAAGGGCTAAAACCCTTGAGATGCAAGGGCGACAACTGCCCTGTCACTTTCATAAAAGAATGCGCTAACAAACTGGCTCCTCTCATCACCACTATCATTAACAGTTCATTCGCCTCCAGTACAGTAGCCAATGACCTAAAAGAAGCCTGGGTACTACCCTTGCTATGAAAAACTACGCTGAACCCTAATATCCCAACCGACTTCCGGACCATCACCACAGTCCCATTTTTGTTAAAAATGCTTGACCGTGCAGCTTACCTGCAGATCCAACAATTCCTGGAAACCAGCAAACTCCTAGGACTGAGAGAATCTGGGTTTAGACCTGGTCATGGGACAGACACGGCACTACTGGACTTAAAAATATAAATGGACCAAATTAAGGACAGAGGAGACCAATGCCTCCTTCTCTTACTAGATCTCTCTGCAGCGTTTGATCTGGTCAATCATAAAATCTTATGTCAACACCTCGAAACTGTGGTCCGCTTCTCATCTGATGCCATCAATTGGATTGCATCCTTTCTTTCCAACCGTTCGGTAAGAGTCTTCTCCATCTCGTCAGCAGCCACCACAGTCCCAGTAACATATGGCGGACCGCAAGGCTCTTGTGTATCACCTACATTGTACAATGCCTTCACCAAGCTCCTATTTGATAAACTAGACAATATGTGTATCACGTACACCAACTATGCGGAAAATACCCAAATACTAATACCTAATACTGGCTGTTATGCTACTGACACTAACAACATTAACAGAATGTACCTTGCCATCCAGGCCCGGATGGCTTAAAATGAATTATGCCTCAATGATGACAAGATGGAATTAATTCTAATAGTTAACAAATCCAAGTCAAATAATCTACCAAGAAAAACAAATCCTTCAATATTGATGGCAACACTATCAAGGTTGCCAACAAAATACAAACACTGGGGGTCTACATTGACTCTTCCCTCACCCTAACCAGAGAGGTCAATGCCATTGTCTCATCCTCAGCCTACACGTCTAAACCCATTAGATATAGTAGACCATTCCTCTCGACAGACAATAGCATTACCTTAGCAAGAGCACTGATCCTCTCAAGTATAGATTATTGCAATTCTCTATTGGCAGATTCCAGCACTAGAAACATCAAAAAATTCCAAATAGTACTAAATAATGCTATCTGGGCTGCACTGAATATACCCAGAAATGAGCACATGTCGTCAACCAGACGACATATCCACTGGCTTCCAGTACATGATAGGATTACATTTAAAATTCTCACTCTCACCCACAAATGCCTCGCCAACAATGCACCAGCCTACCTTAGCAACCAAATTGTCAAAACCCAATCCAACAGACCCACCTGAGCCTCATATGCCAACCTCATTGTCACACCAAGATTTAAGAGACATAATGCAGGGGTGTGCAGCTTCCCGATAGTAGCAGCCAAACTGTGGAACACCCTACCCCTACAATTGAGAAATGACCCATCCCTCTGGTCATTCGTAAAATGTCTGAAAACGAGACTCTTCAACCTTGACTCCCCAACAATGATATACTAGACCCTGGCTAGACAGCCTACGCCTAACTGACTATCTTCTACCATGAAACTACTTACCAATGTCCTTAACTCCTAGCATAGCACCATTTCCATGTCAAAATAAATGACCTATGCTATAAGAAAGACAGCAACACTATTTTGTAGATCTGTTCTGCTGCCTTCTGTAATGCAAGTGTTGAAATGTAACTGTATTCTGCTGCATTCTGTAATGTACATGTCAAATGTAACCTTATCTGCTGAAGTATTCTCCTGTAATCAATCCCTTAAGTTTCAGCACCTAGATGCCTCTGGGCTTTGTGTGCTTTATAAATGCATAAATAAATAAATAAATAAATAAATAAATAAATAAATTACTTTGTTACATAGTGTTTCATATTGTTTCAACATAGGTGCATATATCTTCTTTGTGACGTCACTTTATCTATGTCAGATTTTATTGTAATGTCCATTCCACGATTTGCATCGATGCATTCTGACACCTTGGCATGCGGCATCCTTCCACACTTTCAGTGCAAGAGTTAATTTTGTATTGCTGTGCATAAGATCTCTCATACACTCGATGCAGTATAGGAATGATGCCGGGGGTCCCATTTATGGCTTTTCTTCGACTATTCAAATACGACGGTGCTGAGGGGGCGGGGAACTGGCAGGAGGATGTGTATCTGCGCCTCTACACATCCAGTCTCACTGCAATCTTTACACAGGAACACTCCCATCCACCCATAACATTCAAACACACACACTATCACATTTCATCTCATTCACCCACCACTCACTGGCCCATAGCACAGACATACATTTGACAAGCACTTCACACATACAAGATACACATCCCATTTTTTTAAAAGCCTTCTTATCTGTTTTGACCACTTCCATCCAGGCCACCCTCGGCTCCTACGTGCTGCTCAAAAACAGGAACCAGGAAGTTGGTGGAGCTTTCTGGTTCCTGTATATGAGCTGCGAGGAAGCTGCAGGAGAAGGGGTTGGAGCTGAACGTGGCATGTGACACGTGTCTCATGTTGTGGTCAACTCTAACCCCTACTGAGCTCTTCCTTCTCGCACTACAAGCCCCAGTTTAGCCTTCACCCTGTTGGATGAAGACTGTGCCGCGGCACCCCCAGACTAGGTGTGTCGGGCCCCCGCTACTACAGGATCATCCAGTTGGAAAAAGATATATATTTCTTTGACATCGGTAGCAAAGTAAATTGCAGGCATAGCAAGGGAGAACACAGGGGTCATGGCTGCGACCCCTAGGGACCCCCAAATGACATCCCTGCAGTTGTGCCCTTACAGGGGCAAAAGCTAGCAAAATATGGGCAAAGCAATCATAGGTGTGTTCATGAAATGTCAATACTGACATTATTTTTTCTGCCTATGCCGAATATCTACAAAACATTACAACTAATAGACGGGCATCTATTTGTCCTTCTGCATGTGTGCTGTATGTTTATTCCTGTGTGGAGTTACTTGCTTCTATTCGGACTTGTTTTTTCACGCTGACATAACTTCAGATGGACCACTTTGCACCCTATCAATGACTAGTAAGAATAAATAACTAGCAATTAAAAAAGACACATTTGTACACATGAAGTTATTTGGCATGTACTAGTGGCATTGCTGCTTTGATTAATACATCATTGTTCTGCTGAGGCCTCTCCTTCCCCACTGTGTTGCTATGCTGCAAGCTTCCAAACATGCACAGTGTTGCTATGCTGCAAGCTTCCAAACATGCACAGTGTTGCTGTGCTGGGATTTATATTCTCTGTGCTGTGTTGCTATTATTGGGTCTTTCTTTGCATATTATTGTTATGCTGGAACTGGGCCTGTCCTTCACAGTGTTGCAAAATATTCATTCTATGCATCAGGCTGCAAACTAGGGGTTGTCCTTTTGGCATGTTACTGCTATTCTGGGACTTATGTCTCTGCACAGTGTTATTATCCTGGACTAGCCCATCTAGGCATTATGCTGCCATGGTGTGGGGTATTTCTTTTTTGCACACTGTTGCTATGTTCAGCTCGTTCTTCTCTCTAAAGTGTTACTATGGCCAGTACTTGCATTTCTGCACAGTGTTACTAGGCTGACATTGGGGCTGTATTGCCCTGCTCAGCTCTTCCTGATCTGCACAGCAACGCCATGCAGCAGTCTTCCGTCTCAGTGGGAGAGCTGAGCATAGCAATACTGTCACGATGTTGCTGTGCTACGTTCTTTCATCTTTACACAGTGCTGTTATGCTGGGCTCATTTTTCGCAGTGCAGTGCAGTTGTGCTTCATGTGTTCCGCTCTGCACCGTATTGTTTTGCTCATATCTTTCTGACCTCTTTCTTCAACGTTTATAATTGCTATGCTTATCTCTTTCTTCTCTGCATAGTGTTGTTTTGCTCATTGCTTTCATCTCTGCATAATGTTTTTGCTCATCTCTTTCATCCCTGCATAATGTAGTTTTCCTTAATTCTTTCGACTCTGCACAGGGCTGTTAGGCTCAGCCTGTTATTCTCTGAGCATTGCTATGCGCTGCTCGTTATGCTCTGCACTGTCATGCTATGCTTGATTATTTCTTCTGCGCAGGTGCCCCAATACGTACATTTCCGGGGGACGGGGTCCTATTTCATTTCCACTTACATGCTAAGAGGCTCCCAGAGGGCAATTTTCATCATTTGCACTGCAAAGTGCTAAATTGAGGTATACACTGGTGGCAGAACTGCAGCTGTGCATCCCTTTTGCACTACGCAGTCCAAAGTGAGTTAAGGTCCCCTGCCATTGGCAGGCAGCATTTACAATGGAATCCACCTGCTTTTTTTCTCATGCAAAAAGCAGCCAGATTCCATATGGAATACATTGATTTTACATCAGCATGAAAATGCCATGCAGGCTTAAACCCATTGGTTTTTGGAGACGGAGGGAAAGGGAAGAAACATAACCCCCGTCCCCCACCCCTCCATTCAAACATCAGTAACATACTCCAAAGCATGGTAATGGTGTTAAGAGAGGTGTAAAGTGGACTCGTAATACTGCCTCCAACGCCTTCTGCTGCTATGCTGGGGTCTTCCCGCGCGGCTCTCTTCCAAGCCACATCCTCTAAACTGGCGGCAGAAGGCATGTGTAGGGAGAACACCGAGTGCCTCCTGTTGAGGTAGCTCGCCTGAACACTACTGCAATCTACCTGCGTCGTCTCGTCTGCCACACGCCTTCGCTCTGGCATCTCTGCGGAAGCCTCTAGAAGCTCTCGATGGATACTGAGTGGGCTGAGTGGAAAATAAGAGTGAGGTTAAGAACCTGTTCGCAGTGGCAGGATGATACCGGCAGCCCGGAGACAAAGCGGCCTTTGTTAAACATAGAGCAACATCTTCTCTGACACTTTTTGGGCCTATTATGAACTCAAATACCATCGATCAACGTCTCCTTAGTCTTTCATTTATGCATGTGTGCTCGTCTCTGAACACTGCAAGTAGCCAAAAGCAACAGCTGAGCGCCTGCGCGTGATTTATGCTGCGCAGGTTGGCGGAGCAACTGTTCAGGGGCTTTGGCGCAGCTGTCTCTCCGCTTACAATGCAGGGCGTTCAGGGAGGGAAGACCTTGGCCTGGCAGGCACGTCACGCGGAGGCGCGCGCGCACGGAGACAATGGGAGAAGGCGCGCCCGCTGCCAGGCAAGAGCAAGGCACGTGGGTGAGGCCGAGAGGGAACTTGGGGGCAATATATAGAGCAGTACGCCTGGAATACGTGGCAGGCTTCAGACAAACTGGGAGAACGTTCCAAGCTGGTGCCCCTGAAAGCCTGATAAGACTGGGGTAGAGTCGGTCACATGTCCGACCATATTTTACACCAATGGGACCAGTGGCGTCGCTAGGGGGGGGGGGCTAGGCGGGCCCCCCTGTGAAGCCCTGTGCCCCCTTTGTGCCCCCCCACCTAAGACGGGCAGTGAACATGTTCTCCCCCTACTTTTGTCTGTGCCCCCCTACTTTTGTCTTTGGCCCCCTCTGTGTCCCTCCTAAATTTGATTCCTGGCTACGCCACTGAATGGGACTGATGTGCTCCTATCCAGGGCAGCTTTTAAAAGCCCCCTACCCATCAGAACCTCTCCCAGTGTTCCTGTGGTATCAACCCCAGCCCCAACTGCATATTTGTTGGACCACCTTTCAGGAAGTACTGGTGGTCCAATAGGACTGCCTGCCTTTGATCACTAAGCACCTGGATTTATCATTATACTGGAGAGGATTTTCTGAGCTTGTCAACCCCCATGCAAAACCGGGGAAGTGACAATGGTGGCAAAGAACGAGGAGGAATGGGTGGTGGACGATAACACAATGCCTTCAGTACTAATGAACTCTCAGCGATTGCCCACGGTGTCCTAGTCTCACATTAGCTGCAGCTGTTGGATAAAATCCTATTTTTCATGGCGCCTTCTTGCCTCTTTGCATTGTTTGCCACCACCAGTAAATCAGTGCTACGAAGCTGACTCTGGGCGGTGTATGCACCAAACAAGCGAGCAATATAACACACTTCAAATGATCACACTGCTGATAGTTCCTAGTGCTGAAGAGAAGTGAAAGGAGAGGCCACGGCTGGAAGAAAGACATAGATTCACCTTGTCACCCTATCTTTAAGACACAGACCTCAAACAACTCACCTCGCCGAAACTACTAAAAAACATACATGGACCGCCCCCCACCTTCCCCCCTGATCTTCACCATGGCTCTGACAGGTAGGAGATGAGGCTTAACTGCTGGAGTTATAGCTGACTCCCCTGCCGGAGGATAGAAAAACCTGCACTCCATGCATGAAGTCAGTAGATCCCAACAAAAAAAAAAAAAAAAACTCGAATCCAACTAGATGAAAAAGATCGAGTTTAATGGAAAGTACAAAAATATATATATGAGGCAAGCACACACAGCAGACAATACAGGACGCCTAGGCAGTGTCCTTAACGACGCGTTTCGCGCTTCCCTGAGCGCTTGATCACGTTAGGGGGACGAGTAAACAATGAAGGTAGATATTGCAGATTGGTCCTTCTTCCATGTTGTCACCAAAACTGGGCTCACAACCATGCAAGCCACCATGGCGGCCATTTTAGAGTGTAGTCAAATGCTGCATTAACCATAGAGAGTGCAAGCTTAGACAGAGCAAAAAAAAAAATGCATAGTGCATTAAAAACCCACATGAAAAATATATAAGATATACATTTAAGAGATGCAAGTGCATATCTGCGCTAATAATGGCAGTATATAATATATAATGCATGATAGGAACACAGCTCGAACAAACCTGGATGCAACCTTAAAAATAAAGACATGTAGCAAACAAAAATGTAAAGTGCAAGTGCATTGAATCCCAAACATATCACTCTAGCCAGGTAGCCTAATCAACAAGGTTAACATAAGCATAACATTAAGGATTTAAAAATAATCTGTACATACAGCCTTATTAATAAAACATGTAGCGAACTACAATGTAAAGTGCGAGTGCAGTGGACCGTAAACCTGTCACAATAGCAGCACAGCCTGTTTAGAATGGTTGGATGAACATAAAGTGCAAGTGCACTAATCATAGTTGAGCAATCAATGAATGCAGTCTTTAAGATAAAAGCAAGTTGCAGGCTGCTGTGTAAAGTGCAAAGACAAGAGGTCATAAACTTATCACTCTAAGCAGCATAGCCTAGTTGAAAAAGATATGGTAATAATACAGTGCAAGTGCATAGCATGGTATTGGAGCTTATTATGAAAAAAATACAAACAGTTGGGCAATGGAGGAGCAATATCAACCACATCAGGGTACAAATACAATCATGAACTCACGAACTTCGAACACCCTAAAGACAAAAGAAAGAAAGATAGGGACATGACAGCCAAAGTTCACCAAATAAGTGAACAAACATCAAAAGAATGTGCAATTCCAGGCCAGATCAGTAAACATTTTTACAAATAAGTAAAATGAGAGAAAAAGAGAACACGAAGCAGTATATCATTAACAGAAGGCCAAGATCAAATGACATGTCACAGGAAAGAAATAGGAGGCGTATGTAGGTACATAAAGAAACTGATATAATTAATACAATTAAGTTCCCACAAAGGTATATAACTCCTCGTCCACATTATGCCCGTTGGGATACTTAGAGTCAAAATCCAGAATAAACCTGGTTTCGAGCTGTCTTAATTTTAAAGTGCGATCACCTCCCCTTGGGTCAACCGGTACATGAGCAACAGCAAAAAATGTAAGTAAACGGACATCACTGTCGTGTTCCTGCCTAAAATGTTTAGCCATAGGGTACGTGGGATCAAAATTCTTAATAGCTCTAAGATGTTGTAAGATACGGAGCTTAAGAATACATGTGCTGGATCCCACGTACCATTTCCGGCAGGGACAGGCTAAAACATAAACCACAAACGGGGTCTCACAGTTAATAAAATGTTTCAGCTTAAATTCCATGCCCGTGACCGGATGTTCAAAAGATTTACAGATGGTTGCATGAGGGCAGACTTTACATTTTTGGCACTTAGTAAAACCCTTAGGTAGGGCAGGTAGCCAACTGTTCTTGATGGAATTTTTCTGGGGCAAATAACTGGAAACCAGTCTGTCCTTCAATGAGGGTGCCTGCTTGTAAGTTAATGTGGGGCATTTAGGAAGTAGTGGACCAAGGTCTTTATCCAACCTAAGGATATGCCAGTGTTTTGCAACAATCTTACGGACGTCACTTGAGGCCTTATTGGATGTAACAATAAGGCGTGGTTCGTCCTGATCCTGATTTTTTATCCTACTAGAGGAATTGTGTAGTAACATTTCTCTAGAGAGTGACCGTGCTTTCAAAAAGGCCATCTCAATAATCTTTTTTTGGTATCCTTGAAGTAGGAAATCAGCTGCAGCCACCTTGCAACAATGATCAAATTCCTTAATGTCTGTGCAATTGCGCCGAAAGCGAATGAATTCGCCATAAGGGATGCTGTTTTTACAAGAGGGAGGATGACAACTCGTAGCATGGAGTGGCAGGCCAGTATTGGTGGGTTTCTTGTGTAGGGAGGTATGGATGCCTAAATTATCCAATCTTACATTGACATCCAAATACACAATATGAGTAAAACTGTGGCATTCAGTGAATCTCAAGTTCACGATATTAGTGTTAATGCTGTTCACAAAGCATGCCCACTCGTTCTCGTTTCCCTTCCAAATGATAAAAATATCATCGATATACCGCCACCAACCAATAACTTGTGTAGAAAAACTAACTGAAAGTAGCTCAGACAAGAAAGTAGCCTCCCACCACCCCATAGTAAGGTTAGCATATGATGGCGCAAAGGTACTGCCCATGGCAGTGCCCCTGACTTGGTGATAGAAAGAACCCTCAAAAAGAAATACATTGTTAGTTAAGCAAAACAAAAGCATATCCAGAATCATACCATTGTGCCCCAAATAATTCAAAGAACGAGTGTCCAAGAAGTATTTGCAGGCTGCCAATCCAATTGGGTGATCTATAGAAGTATACAAAGAGACAACATCTAAGGTTGCCAACATTAGACCCTAATATATATATATCAATGACTCAATGACTGCGGAAGCAACAGTCTAGCTAAACATGTGTATATATATATATATATATATATAAAACTTTTTCAGTGGCTTATAACTTCACTCACCCTGGAAGAATCCTCCTCACCAAACTTTGCCAAAAAAGTATATGGCCGGCTCTGAATTTTTTTGTCAAGTTGGGCGGGGTTTCGTGCCGGGGGCGGTAAAGTAATGGGGAGGTCCTAAAACATTTTTTTTCCATAGACTGAATGGGGAAAAACTTTGCGCACGGCTACAGGCCGAATGGCTGGATGGATTTTCACCAAATATTGCGTCAGGAGCGGGGGCTTGGGTCAGAAAGCATGCTTTTGTGTGTTTGGTGGAAATCCGACCAGTACTTTTGTTGCAAAGAACTGAAATGCATGTCCAAAAAAATTAGTGATATCTGGGTCCGCTCCGGGGACTCATTTCCCTGTTAGTTCCGCAGACAGAAGTGTTATTGGCTGGAGGTACGGCGTGCCGTTGGAGAAGTTTGGACGTGTCCGGTGGTTGGCTGGAGGAAAACGTGGTGTGCGTTAAAATTTTTTGGGAAAGCCCCCAAGGTGTATCAGAGGACAGTGCGGCGGCGGAAAGGTCTGGAAAATGTACCGTACGGAATGCGTTGGCAGCAATAAGGCAGGGAACGGGTGGGGGAGTGAGAAGTGGTTCATGTGACATATGTAGGCGAGTACTTTGTGTGGTGATTGGAGGCAGCTGTCATAATGGCCCCATAGCTTCTGCCGCAAGCTGTTTGCGGTGACCTCTTTTCGTGGTGAGTGGTGGCAGGTCAATTGCAGGAGGGGACGTAATTACACATGACATAGGTTGGGTGGGAGCGCAGGTGTCTGTGCACCCCGGATGGAATGCGGTAGTTGGGCACATGGTGGTATGCATGGGTGAATGAAGGTATGGTGGGTCTGTGGTAGGAATAGGCTATTGGGTGTGGCCGAAGGCTGTAGGCCATAGGGTGTAGAGCATGCACTGAAGAGCGTAGGGCTGCAACATACCCACCGCAGGAACGCATGTTTGACTCTGCATTCGGTAGAGGGGGGTGCTTGCATAGTCTAGTGTGTGCAGATTGGTTGCAGTACAACCAGTGTTGCAAACAGAATGTGGGTAGGTTGCCAGTGGACCCATACTTTCTGAATGGAAGTGGGTATGCCCATAGTATGTGATTGAAAGTGCACAGGGAGGCAGGAGAGAGTGTTTTGTTTGTACATTAAGGTAACTGTTGCAATTTGTTGCTTCATAGCTCCATGGTGGTGCGCTTTGTTTGGAGATGTTGCAGTTAAAGGTCACGCACTGTGGCCACTAGGTGCAGTGTTTGCTTATTGTCAGTATGGCAGAGGGTATGGTTGAAGGGCAGCTTATATGTACTTGGATAGTGTGCTGTATGCACAATGCTTGCAGTATGGGAAATGTAGTAAAACAAATTGTGGTTAAGTTGACAGTGACACACTACTTTGTGAGTGGAAGTGGGTACGACAATAGTATGTGAATGAAAGGGCGTAGGGGTGCCGGAGACAGTGTAATGTTTATACATTATGGTAAGTGTTGCATGTAATGCTGTGCATGTCCATTATGGTGTGGAGGTTGGTTAGGAGTGCTGGTGCCAGTGGTGCGACTGTGTATAGTGGTAGTTGGTGACATGCTGACATGCATGGTTGCATTATGGTGCGGGGAATGTGTGGAAGGAGAATACCCATAGCAATGCAGGTTTGGCAGTGCATGAGGCACAGGGTGGTGATCTTCAGAGAATGGGTGTGGAGCACATTGTCGACGTGCACCAGCACCACAAGTGAGTTGCAAAGAGTGTATTATGCTTTCCATGGTTGTGGTGATAGTTGCGAAATGCTACAGTATTTGGTGTGCGGCAGGAGATGGTGCAGTGAGAAGTTGTGTAGTGTGAACACAGGGTGCAGTGTGTACGTAATGTGCATATGGAAGTGGGTATGGTTGAAGTGCAGCTTATATGTGGTTTGTTACTCTGCTGTGTGCAGATTTATTGAAGTAGGCCCAATGTTGTGAAGCTGTTGTGCAGAGGTTGCCAGTTTCACAATACTTTGTGAATGACAGTGCTTAGGGGTAGTGGAGGCTGTGGTATGTTTGTGGATTCTGGTAATTGCGACCTGTTTTCATGAATGGGTGTTTTATGGTGTGGGGGAGTTCGGGTAAAGTGCCACTACCTACGTATGTTACGTTGGTGCATAATGTTATCTGCCCACATGGCCGTTATGTTAACTGTTGCAATTTGTGGCTGCCTGGTGCCATGGCAGTGTACAGGTTGGTAGGAGTGCTGGTGGCAGTGGTGTGTATGTGGATTGTCGTAGTTGCTGACACGGTGACATGCATGGTGGCATTACATTGCTGTGAGTGTGTACAAGGCCTAGACTATTGGGTGCATGGCCACAGGCTGTAGGCCGTAGGCCTTGCACTCAAGAGCCTAGGCCTTCAGGACACCCACGGCAGTAATGCATTTTGTATTGTGCATGAATTAGAGGGTGGTGACATGTAAGGAATGGTTGTGGAGCACTTTTAAGCCGTTATAGGCCAGTGTTGCAAACAGAATGTGGGTAGGTTGGCAGTGGCACAATACTTTGTGAATGGAAGTGAGTACGCCCATAGTATGTTTTTGAAAGTGCATAGGGAGGCAGGAGAGAGTGGTCTGTTTTTACATTATGGTAACTGTTCCACTTTGTTGCTGCATAGCTCCATGGTGGTGCGCTGTGGTTGGAGATGCTGCAGTGAAGAGTCATGCAGTGTGGATACTGGGTGTAGTGTTTGCATACTGTCAGTATGGCACCACAAGTGTGTTGCAAACCGTGTATTGTGCATTCCATGGTCGTGGTGATAGTTGCAAAATGCTACAGTATTTGGTGTGCGGCAGGAGATGGTGCAGTAAGAAGATGTGTAGTGTGGCCACAGGGTGCAGTGTGTGTGTAATGTGAGTATGGAAGTGCGTATGGTTGAAGTGCAGCTTATATGCGATTGGTTACTCTGCTGTGTGCAGATTTATTGAAGTAGGCCCAATGTTGTGAAGCTGTTGTGCAGAGGTTGCCAGTGACACAATACTTTGTGAATGGCAGTGCATAGGGGTGGTGGAGGCTGTGGTAGGGTTGTGGATTCTGGTAATTGTGACCTGTTTTTGTGAATGGGTGTTTTATGGTGTGGGGGAGTTGGGGTGAAGTGCCGCTGCCCACATAGCGCCATGGCAGTGTACAAGTTGGGTAGGAGCGCTGGTGGCAGTGGTGTGTATGTGGATTGTCATAGTTGGTGACAAGGTGACATGCATGGTGGTGTTACATTGCTGTGGGTATGCGCAAGGCCTAGACTATTGGGTCCATGGCCGAAGGCCGTAGATCCTAGGCCTTGAGGACACCCACGGCAGTAAAGCATTTTTTATTGTGCATGAGTTAGAGGGTGGTGGCATGTAAGCAATGGTTGTGGAGCATATTTAAGCCATTATAAGCCAATGTTGCAAACAGAATGTGGGTAGGTTGGCAGTGGCACAATACTTTGTGAATGGAAGTGAGTACCTCCATAGTATGTGATTGAAAGTGCACAGGGAGGCAGGAGAGAGTGTTCTGTTTGTACATTATGGTAACTGTTGCAATCTGTTGCTGCATAGTTCCATGGTGGTGTGCTGTGGTTGAGATGCTGCAGTGGAAAGCCACGCAGTGTGGGCACTGGGTGTAGTGTTTGCATACTGTCAGTATGGTAGACGGTATGGTTGAAGGGCAGTTTATATGTGCTTGGATAGTGTGTTGTGTGCACAATGCTTACAGTATGGGCAATGTTGTAAACATTTTGTGGTTAGGTTGGCAGTGACACAATACTTTCTGAGTGGAAGTGGGTAAGACAATAATATGTGAATGAAAGGGTCAGCGGTGCCGGAGACAGTGTAATATCTATACATTATGGTAACTGTTGGATGTAATGCTGTGCATGTCCATTGCGGTGTGGAGGTTGGTTAGGAGTGCTGGTGCCAGTGATGCGTATGTGTATAGTGGTAGTTGGTGACATGCTGACATGCATGATTGCATTACGGTGCAGGGAATGTGTGCAAGGAGCACATCCAGTGGAGCAATGCAGGTTTGACAGTGCATGAGGCACAGGGTGGTGATCTTTGGAGAATGGGTGTGGAGCACATTGTGGATGTGCACCAACACCACAAGTGAGTTGCAAAGCATTTATTGTGCATTCCATGGTTGTGGTGATAGTTGCAACATGGTACATTATTTGATGTGCGGCAGGAGATGGTACAGTGAGAAGTTATGTAGTGTGGACACAGGGTGCAGTGTGTACATAATGTGAGTATGGAAGTGGGTATGGTTGAAGTGCAGCTTATATGTGGTTGGTTACTCTGCTGTGTGCAGATTTATTGAAGTAGGCCCAATGTTGTGCAGCGGTTGTGCATAGGTTGCCAGTGACACAATACTTTGTGAATGTCATTGTGTAGGGGTGGTGCAGGCTGTGGTATGTTTGTGGATGCTGCTAAGTGAGACATGTTTTTGTGAATGGATGTTTTATGGTGTGGGGGAGTTGGGTGGAAGTGCTGCTATGTATGTAACATTTGTACATAATGTTAGGTGCCCACATGGTTGCTTGCTTGGATGTATAGTGTTGTGGTGGGTGTGGAAAGAGCTGAAATGGTGTGTGCATGGCCAAAGGTGTGCTGGGTGTGTCTTAGGATCTTTGTGGATGCTGCAATCATGCATTATTTAGCAGAGGTTTCTGGTGGAGGGCCTTAGCAATCAAACGGAAAATGTACTGAGAGTGTTTAATGGTAAAAATTGAGTGGTGTGTAGAAATGACAGTGTGCAATGCAGAGGTTTTGTATGTGATTGCTGCAACCACATTTGAAAATTTGACAGCACCCAATGGGGGAGTGCTGCAAAAAGTGACTGTGCAATGGGAAGAAGTATTGTGTGTGCTGTAGGGGGGCATGGCCCTCATTGTAGATGGAAAAGCACACGTGCACATCCTGCCATTATGAGCAGGGTGGAAAGGCAAATGGAATTGTGTGAAATAGACCAATAGGAGTTTAGGGCGTGGTTGACAGGAAGAGGCGGTACCATTTCGTCCCAATAATGTGTCGTGAGGGTGGTTGAGATGGAGAGAGGCACAGTGCTTATCTTCGGTGATACCTTTGTGTGCCCTCTGCACAGGTGTTGTGTGCAAAGAGGCCTTGCTGGTAATTTTGGGTTGAAAGGAGTGGGCGCTTTCTGGGCCTGTTAGGGTGACTGCCATTTCGGCGGGATGGTTCGGCTGTGCAGACATGTGGCGTCCGTCATGAACGTTGACTTTGTCGTACTGCACTATGAAAGTCTACATTTTGGTTACATGTCGTGTGGACGATTAATCATCCATCACCTGACAAGGGGGGGTGACTGCACTGATGCGTATTTTTCCTACTGCCAAGGTCCTTTTCTCATGCATAATGCCAAGAGGAGTATGGGTCCATGATGGTGTAATTTGTCCCCAGCCAGAGGTCGGACGGTGTGCTATAAACAGAATTATAAGTGAGTTTATGCAGACTGCTGGCATGTTCTCCACCCACTATGAGATCATGAAGTCGCAAAATATGCAGTGGTTCCATAGAAATGGCATTTATTTGAGTGCTATTGGCAATGCCGTTTTCTTTTACACTGTGCAAGAAGCATTGACCAGAATGTGGTAAAAATGTGAGGAGTCGCAAACAGAAACGCATATAAAGAGAAAATACAAAAAAATTGGTACATGCATGTAAAAAAATACATAAAACGTTATACATGTACGCTGGAAGACTGCATCCCCTACCGAGTTTGATATTGTTTACCCCCCGCCCCCCACTCACTATCATGAAAAGGTCGTGGATTACACAGTACTTTCAGGATAACACATGCCACATCCTGGGTGGCTATGTGGATGTGTGCGGATGGAGAAATCGGGCATACTTTCATTGAACTTTGTAGTGGATGTGCTTTGGAATGGTACAACATTTGTACTGTAAATGTGTAGCAGCACATTTCAAGTATTGTATAGGAGAGACAGTGTTGGATGATGGCGGCTTTGATGCGATTGGTTGATGTATGTGCCCCTATTTACGTACTACCCAATGAAGTAGAGCTGCAGAGAAGATAGTGCAAGGGGAAGACGGACTGCTCCAGCTTTACAGGGGTGCGGCCCTCCCGCTACTTTGGGAGGCGCACATGCCAAAATCTGCCCTTTACACGACCATGCCCAATTGCCATGGCAGTGTGGGGATTAGCCAATCAGGTAGTGTGGGTGTGGGTAACAGGAAGGGGAGGTGAAACTGTTGTACATTATACTCTGCGTACTGAGGGTGGTTGGCATGGAAAAATGCACTGTGTTGACTGTAGGTGATCCCTTTGTCATAGATCTGCACAAGTATGCGCTGCAAAGACACTTTGACAGCAATTTTGGTTTGAAAGGAGTGAATGCATTGTGGAACGCTGTGTATGAGTGCAATTAGGGCGATATGCATGCACTTTGCAAAGACCTCACCAGTTTTCCAGTAGTAGATGTTATCATCATCCATTATGGTGGCATGCACATGGGTTACCTGGCTTGCTTAGATTTGTTAGGTTGACTGAGGAGATTGCTGGATGTCGTGAGGATGACGTGAGGCCAAGGTGGCAAAAACCATCCATAATACCACGAAGAATATTGCCCCCTGCTCATGGATGTTGTTCTGAGCCAGACACAGGAAGGTGTCTCATCAACAGAAGCATGTCTACTTGTTTGTCCGCTCGTGGAATGCTCTTCTGCCGCAATGACCTCTTTAGTTGTGGAAATGTTATGTTATGTTATGTTAAATCATTTGTAATGTGCACCTGGTACCCAAAGGCTGATGGGCGCAGACATACAAACACAAAACAGGCCACAAAAACAGCTAAACTATTGTCTATCCATTGTCCCACTGGGCGGGTTTAGGCAAAAAGCAATGTTTTCAATTTCTTTTTAAAAAGTTCTGTTGAAACCAACGTTCTTATTGAGGTTGGAAGGGCATTCCAAGCAATGGGTGCTGCAACTTCAAAAGACCCCTGCCATGTTTTGTTGGTCTTATGCCGGGGTACACTGAGTGTATTAGAATTATCTGATCTAAGTGACCTCCTCTTGTCCTTCACAATTATGGCTTCCTTCAGATATGATGGCATTGGACCTACAATGCATTTCTGGGTAATGAGCAGAAGTCTAAACTGAATTCTTTCTCTAACCGGCAACCAATGAAGGCTCCTTCTGGCCTCTGATACAAGATCTCTCTTACTTACGCCCTTAACTACTCTCACAGCCCCATTTTGAATCACCTGAAGACGATGAATCTCGGTCTGAGGGATGCCCACCAAAAGACTGCATCCATAATTTAATTTTGATCCAATGATGGCTCTGGCCAATGATTCTGAATTTTTTTCAGAAATAAATGGACGAAGATGGCGAAAAAGTTTGAGGAAATATGAGGCTGATGAAACAAGACTGTTCACCTGAGCCTTCATATTTAGGTGTCTATCCAGGCATACGCCCAAGGTCTTAACTTTGGACAAGATTTTGATGACACAATTGTCCAGGTTGATGTTATTATATTCTGCTCCTATTTTATCCAATTTACTTGGCGAGCCCACCAAAAGAAGTTCAGTTTTGGCACTGTTTAGGGCAAGACCATTGGATACCATCCAATCTTGAATTTTTAGGTATATTGCATTAATGAAAGCTACGTCCTTTTGGTAGATTCCTGAGATGGGTAGGATGCATTGCGTGTCATCCGCGTAGTTGGCAAACATGATCCCTTCCTCCTCCAGCATCTGAAAGAAGGGGATCATGAAGATGTTATAGAAACATGGTGACACGCAAGCTCCCTGTGGAACTCCGAACAACAGTAACATTGGATCTGCTTCTGCCAATTCATTCAACTCTAATTTGCCTATCATTTAGAAAGGATTATATCCAGAGGATGGCCTCTTCCGAAAAGAATGCATTTTCTCTTAGCCTGGTGGACAAGATCGAATGGTCCACCAGGTCAAAAGCTGCCGAAAGATCCAGGATCATCATTAAGGCAATCTGACCCTTATCCATGCCCTGAATGAGATGGGATTTAAGGGCTAGGAGTGCTGTTTCCGTGCCATGATTGGCACAGAATCCTGATTGATAATTATGCAGAATTTGATTCTGTTCCAGGAATGTGGAGATCTGTTATATGCCACCCGATCCAGTATTTTCAGAAGAAAGGCGGTGTTAGTAATGGGCCTATAGTTCGACGGGGTGAGTGGGCAAAGATTAGACTTTTTTAGTAGAGGTGTGATCCATGCATTTTTCAGATTAGCAGGCACTACCTTCAACTCAAATGAAGCATTGACAAATTTTGTGAGAGCTGGTATTAAGGTGGGTAAGCATTCCTTAATTATAATTGCAGAACATGGATCACCTTTACAGCTTGTGCTCTTGAGTTGACTGATAGTTTTTGCCAATTCCTATTCAGATATCGGCAAAAATCTGAATAAAGATTAAAGGTTAATTTTTTTCTAGAACTAGGAGGTGTGTAATCTAATGTGTGATCTAATATGTTCAGAGAACCTTTTTTAATCTGTATAGTTTCTCTAATCTTATCCAATTTATTCGACATTGCTGACTGAATTTCTCTACACCAGGCCTTATTCTTAATAATCGGGGCTGGTGTGGGTCCTGGCACATGTGTTTGTTCTTTTAGTATTTTAAATAATTCTTTACAGTCTGATTTGGGATTAATGATCCTCTCATTTAGTACCTCCTTTTTGGCTGTTATAACTTCTCTAAATGCAGAGTTTTTCCAAGAAAATGGCATTTTGTTGTCACCCATTCGCAATGCAGTTTTGTTTGCTCGTCTACTGGATGCGGTGAAGAGTTTACTGTACTAATGTGAACACAAGAAAACACAAAAGCTAATAAAAACTAAAAAAGTGTTTCTGTAGAAGCATCTAAACAAATAAAAAAAACAACAGGCTCTTTTAAGAGTCACCCCTTACCACAAAGTCCTCCTACCCTGGTTGCAAGTTATTCCCCCATGCCCGCACGCAGCACAAAAGCCACATCCAGGGATTTTGCGGGTGTCGGTCACGAAAATGGAACTGTGGGCATTGTCCAATCAGATGCTTAGGGTGTGCGGCAATAGGAAGAGGGACTCCTGCTTCCCTCGGGCCCAGCCCTCAACGTACTTGGGGACCCGCACGTGGCACAATTGCTGCTTCTCGCCATGCTGGCCTATAGAAATGAGACTGTAGTGATTTTCCTATCAGGTGGTGCTCAGTGTGCGTCACAGGAAAGCACACCAATGGGAAGGACTCCTCCTGCTTTACTGGGGTGCAGCCCTCACTGTACTTGGAGAAAGGCACATGCCACATTCTGCGCTTCTCAGCACGCTGGCCAATGGAAATGGGACTATGGCCTTTGGCCAATCAGGTGCTCAGGGTGTACGTCACAGGAAAGAGCACCAATAGGGATAAGGAGTCCTCCTGCTTCCCAGGGGCATGGCCCTCGTGATTATTAGGGAAAGGCACGTGGCACATTTTGAGCTTCTTACTATGGTGGCCAATGGGAATGGGACTATGGCCTTTGGCCAATAAGGTGCTCTGGGTGTGCGTCACAGGAAAGGGCAGCATTCACTTTTTCAATTACTTTGTGTACTGCGGCTGGCAAACATGGCAAGATGCACAGTTTTCGTCGTGGGTGATTGCTTTGTGTAAGAAGTGTGGGTGTATGCCCTCCAAGAAGACTTGTCTGGCCATTTCGGTTTGGAGGGAGTGGACGCTTTGTGGTATAATGTCGAATCGTGCTGTTTCGGAGGACTGCTTGTAGAATGTTGACGCGTGGCCTCTTCAGCAACTGTACATTTAGTGATTGTGCACTTTGGAGCCTTCTTTTTGGGTTACATGCCTTCTTCCCGTGTGTTTAGTCAACTGAAGATTATGATGAAAGCAGTGCAGTGCATTTTCCTACTGCCAAGGTGCTTTTCTCATGTATACCCCGAGAATAGTGTAGAAGTATTCCAATGATTCTGTCGCCAGCCAGAGTCTGGAAGGGGTCTCATCAACAGAAGCATGTGTGACTTCTTGAGTGCTGCTGTGATGTTCTCCTGGGAAAATGAGAACATTGGTTCGCGATACATACACCTTTTCAAGCCAAATGGCATGTCTTTGTCGCACAGTGGAAATGAAACGTTGTTTCACAATCTAAAAACTGCACTAAAGACCCTATTGTAAGAATGTGAGCTGATTTTGGCCATAGAAATGGGCCTGCAGAGGCTACAGGATTGGGCAATAAAGTTTGTGGGTGTGGTGTGTACAGACAGACTGTGCTACACAGTGTATTTTTCGACAGAAATGCTGAGGGTGCGGTTATGGTTGTGTGTTTCACGAGGCACAGCATGTGGGTTTTAGGGGATTCTGACATACATTGACTGAAAGTGAATGGAAAACACTGTGCAGTGGCTACTCATTTTGCAATCTATAATGTGCATATGTAGTGTTATGGAGTACCTACAATGAAGTGGCTGATTTTGGTTTCTCTGTGTTACATGCAATCATGCCGACATTATTGTTGTGCATTGAAGAAGGAAAATTGCACAACATGTTGCACGAGTTTCAGAGCCGTTTGTGATGAAGGAGGCACTTGCCCAGTTAATGCGTTTGTTTCCAATGTCTTGCATAAGTTTCTATCACATTATGCAGCCACCAATATGGCTGCGTCATTTCCTATTTGGTCAGTGAATGCAGACAGCACGGTACACTGCAAAGAAGTGTATTTGTGCCTTTGTTCGACATGTGGATTTGGCATACCTCGCCCATGGGAATATGCCGTTTTTACAGCATGAATACTTTTCCCCAGCTATAACGTTCATCTTACTATGCCTGCCATCCCGATTTCTGCACACCCCATCTAAATTGGCTTGCTGCCCTTCTTGAAAGTAGTGATATTTCTTTGTAGTACATGTTGCGCATTGACTCTCTTGAAAACGCTCTGCAACACGTAAAGAAACCTCTTTGTACAGCAACCCCCTTTCTAACCGGTTGAACTACAGTGTTTACCACACTTCCACGTCTCCCACCCTGCATGCGTGCATTGCCAATTCAGTTGTTGATCCGTGAAAGGTGCTTTCTTTATTTACCTTTTTTCCTTTCCCAGTTCATTTTCATTTATTATGGTGTTCTACATGCCACAGATGGAACGGCAGGAAAGGTCAGATACAGGAGGGGCAGCACCTGTATAGATACTATTGGGGACATGCCGGGAGACAGATTTATTGGGTGGCCCTCACCTACATAGGC
Organism: Ambystoma mexicanum; assembly: GCF_040938575.1. NCBI lineage: Eukaryota > Metazoa > Chordata > Amphibia > Caudata > Ambystomatidae > Ambystoma > Ambystoma mexicanum. The sequence continues at coordinate 498,164,202 of NC_090921.1, read as the reverse complement.
GGCAGTCATTGTAATGCTCCCGTAAGGACCGTTCCCACACACTTCCAAGTACCTTCCCTCTGCTTAGTAGCGCATTGCAGTATAAGCACAATACAATGCCCTTTGCCGGGTAAGGGTCTATAGCATGGCATATGGTCTGTAAAGGTTATTTTACAGCTCTGCTGCCCTACAGTAGTGCCCCTCTTGCTGTCCAGAGCAGATGTGGCAAATGCTGTACATGAAATTACCCTACATAATTGTTGGAAGGGCGGTAGCCTGCCCACTGGTCCCTTGTGCTTTCACTTCAGTTGTTATGTCATGCACTACAAACAGTTTATGGTACGCCATTAGGTTTAGGGGTAGCAATCATGGATATACATTCATTGTGGAATAGAAGAATGTTTACAACAACACGAAACAGAGCTTCATTACGTGCAGCAGGAAGCAATTTATTGTGTGTGACCATGCAGCTACAGCGCTTTTGTAAACACCACTAAGATTGTTTGTGCTCTGCATATTCTGCTGTTTCCTTACTTGCCTTTACATGCACTAGTATGTGCGTGAGGAAGGTGCACCAGCTTTGCCATTTTGCAGACTTACTACAAACTCTCCCACCTGCAGTTACATGTTTTCTTCAACTGTACGACCGGAAGGCGAACTCTTGATTCTTTCCGTCACACTGCTGAGTGCAGACAAAATGTATCTATTTCACGGGTCATGGAAAAGCAAGCAGCAGATAAATGAAAGTAATGTGAAATTTAACAAGTCCAAGTCACACTGCAGGTTGCTGTTCCTTGTTTAGCAGTGGCCGTTATACAGTTAGAAGTGCTTTAGCCACACATTGGTAAGTTTGCAGTCTCCCACAAAGTCGGCAGCAGTTCTTTAAAAGCGGTAACCTACTGCATGAATCCGTAGGGCTGGCGACAGGAGCGCTGTTACCAGCATACAGTGGATGACCTATGCATGGGTCTATGTGTGGAACGGAAACACATGTGCTTCCACAACTACTTAAAAGTGCATTTGAGATGCGGCCATGCGGTCACTAATGGAGTCCTACGGATGCTTGCAGTGTGATTGCACGTATACCAACCAGGTCCCGTCTCCCTAGGAAACATCCATTTTGCTCATCTGTAGTCATGTCGGCCAGTAGTGTGCAGCACAGATTTATCATGCACTGTTAATACAAAAAGAAAGCCTACTGACACACTAAACAACATTTACTATGTACATCTGTAATTGCTATGATACACCAACAGTATTCGGAAAAGTAAGAGGTAGCACAAATGAATACATACACCAGAAAATTTGCCCTTTCCACATGTTTATCATGAGGGCAACCAAGGAATCGGTAACAAACCGTTGTTAACGGGACGTTGTTGTTATGTTGCCATATCAAATACCTATCCTCTTTACAGAAAACGCTATGCTAAAGGAACATTCTTCTTACAGTACCCTACTAAAAACCTATGAAATTCACTAACAAAAACATTGTTAAAGGGACGTTATGTTTAAGTTGCACTAGCAAAAACCTATGGAATTCAATGGAAAAATGTTGTTACAGGAACGTTATGGTTACACGTAAAACAGGAAAAAACGAAATTCGACAGTTATGGAAAGCTAAGCAACCATAACTCGTGCCACCAGTGTGCACTGCAAGGACTAACACCTATGACATCAAAGATGCCATCACAAATCTCATTCATGACATCACTGATGACCACTGCGAGGTGAGGGCCAGGTGAACTCCAATGGTCTCTCAACGGCGCTCCACTCGTTCAGTTCCACATACTTTTTTGTTTACGTTTCAAGTGACCACATGCGGCAAACATGCTAAGGGATCGTTCATACATTTTCTTTCTCAAAAGGGGGTTACAATTACACATTCCCAACCCTCTGCAATCTCCGAACATAACACCCGTATACCTATGTAGAGAAGGAGCCAAATGCCCCCACCTCAACCACTTCACCCATATTGCCTAAATGTTGGGAGCCAGAGTGTGAGATACGTGCAGTACCAGTGAAATTACTGAAAACGAAGAGAATCCTGGAGGCAAGGTTCCCATTGAGGAAGCCATACTTGCATACACGACAGTATGATGGCCATTTGAATGAAATCCCTGAAGAAGCAGCACCAATGAATGGATGAGAAGAATGGTGATGTCACCATCATTGTCACATGAAGTCGAGCTGACGTACATGGAAGAGAAGCAGAGACAAGAGAATGAAGATATTCTATAAGGCATCAAGAAAGAACCAAGGATGAGTGACATCTTGGGATCAAGATGAAGAAGCTTATGCTGTGGAAACAATGGAAATATCAAGTTATTTTACATGTGTACATATGTAAAGAAACGCAAGCAGATGAAGTATTCTTGAGGCTAGCTTTATAGTGAATAGATTGCGGCATACGCCAACATATACATATACATATATAAGTGAGTAAAGTATGGATGTTTCCACTATGTATTATAGCATAGCTGGACCAGAGACAGAAGGCCTTGTTTCCAGTGTGTCACAGTTAAAAAAGCAATTGAATTACAGAAGTAGATCTCAGAAAGGCAAGGCTGGATGAGCCCGAAGAAGCCAAGGTTTTATCAGGCTGGGGTGAGCAGACATTGGATACAAAGAACGAAACTCCTGTTCAGAAGACATGGACAAAAACCAGGAAGATGTCAGAGGTCTATTCGAAAGTAGTATTTTTAATGCACTAGGGCTCGATTTTGTGGTCTTCAGTCACGTGGAAGGATGAAGTTGGACGAACACGATGGTCACACCTACGCATGAGGGCAGAGCGTGCCTTCAATCTGAATTCTCCAGAGCAAAAGAACACTCCCAAGGACATGTTCAAAGTCCTAATTGACTGCAGACCACTGCAGTGATGATGGATGTATATGCTAATTGGTGGGAAGCTATGGTTAAAGACTAGCTCACCAGCACCTGGAAGTCCATTCTGCATGCTGCTAACTTAGGTGGAAATGTACTGACGGAGGTTAGAGTGCCAATCAATAGTAGAGGGCCGTGTGATTAAGAGTCCTATAGTTTGTGTAGCCAATGGGACGTTGTGTATTTAGTGATGTTCATAGTGACCTGTTTAAGGGGAGAGCTTAGTTGCCCCACCTGATGTTAAGAAACCTATCACTTTTCTTCACTCTCTTAGACGAGTATGGATTGTAGGTTTAGGTCGGGATTACCTAAAAAAAAATGGTTGCATTGACCAAAAGATCTAAAAATGCTACCACCAAAGGTTCGAACACCAAAAGTTCGAACCTTTGGTGGTAGCATTGAAAAAAAATGGGGGCTGCTGGGATGTCCCCCGCATCGCCCCCCTTACTATACGTCATGGTATAGTGAGCGGGGTTGTGGGGGACAGCCCCGCAGCCGTCCCTTTAAAAAAAAAGAACGGTGTCTGCGGGGGTGTCCTCTGTATCGCCCTGCTCACTATACTTCATGGTTTAGTGAGCGGGGATTGCGGGGGACAACCCTGCAGCTTTCCGTTTAAAAAAAAAGGGGGCTGCGGGTGTGTCCTCCACATCGCCCCGTTCACTATACTTCATGCTATAGTGAGCGGGTGTTGCAGGGGACTCGCCCGCAGTCTTCCGTTACAAAAAAAAAGAAAAGAAAAGGACCCTGCAGCGCTGGTTCCTGATCACAGAAGTGAAAGTGAACTGGTGCTGCAGGGAACCCAGCGTGAAGATGAAGGTAAGTGGGGTTTGTTTAGGTTGGGGGTGTGGGTGTGCTTGTGCTGAGGGTGTGGGTGGGGGGGTGTTATGGGTGTGTTGTGTGTTTGTGAGAATGGGCCTCATTACGAGTTATGCCGGTAAGGGAAAAATGATGCCGGTATGTAAATACCGGCATCATTTAACGTTCCGTAGCATTCTGACCCACAAACCCGGTATTAACGGCACCGTTATTTACGTTAATAGTGGCATAGGCGCGTACACGCGCCTCCTCAGGTAGTAAATACCGGCATGCCGGTAATAGGGGGCAATCACAACCCAGGCAAACATGCAAATACCGACATCGCGAACACGGTAATAACGGGCTGCATGATGCCGGAAAAACAGGCATCACGGACCACCCGCAAACAGCAACCAAGATACAAGGCAGCTGCCACAGGTGCACACAATCCCCACAGGTGGAGTCAAAGGAGGCTGTGCCAGTATGAACTGAGCACACCCACACACCACAACCCCCCCCCCCACATGTGTAGGCAATGCAGAGTACAAAAGGAGCACACCTACACACCACACCCCTTCCTACACCAAAACGCTACAACTAGCATTTTCAATCATGGCGCAGGAGGACATGCCTATACTGCTACAACTACAGCAACAACAGCAACAACAACAACAACAACAACAACTACAGCAGCAAGAACAGGCAGCACAGAGGAGACGCAGGAGGAGAAGGAGGGTGAGACAGGCCCAGCAATTACCACCAGCGCAGCCACCAGTGCCTCGTAGGCAGCCACCAATCCCTCGCACCAGACCCAGCCCATTCAACCTAACCCCTGAGCAGATCCACACCCTGTACCGGTTGGACCGTGACACCATCACCACCATAGTGGACATGATACACAACGACATTGCCAGCCACATACAAATACGCACTGCCATCCCCCCACTACTGAAGGTGGTGTCTGTGCTACACTTCCTGGCCACAGGCACCTACCAACACACAGTGGGCCAGCTGCATGGCATTTCACAACCACTATTCTCACGCATGCTGAACCAAGTGCTGGATGCCCTCCTGAAGCACGCAAGCACCCACATATCCCTACCACGGACTGGCCAGGAGATAGCCCAAACCAAAGTAGGCTTCCATGCACTGGCCGGCATGCCCAATTGTGTTGGTGCCATCGACTGCACCCATGTGGAATTGGTAGTCCCCCGTGCCATAGAGGCGGTGTACCGCAATCGCAAGCAATACCACTCCATCAATGTGCAAATGGTATGTGACTCCAGCAAAATCATCACCCATTGCTGCGCCAGATTTCCTGGATCCACACATGATGCCATGGTACTGCGCAACTCCACGCTACCCCGTCACATGTATAGTGAGCGGGGGTTGTGGGGGACAGCCCCGCAGCCGTCCCTTTAAAAAAAAAGAACGGTGTCTGCGGGGGTGTCCTCTGTATCGCCCTGCTCACTATACTTCATGGTTTAGTGAGCGGGGATTGCGGGGGACAACCCTGCAGCTTTCCGTTTAAAAAAAAAGGGGGCTGCGGGTGTGTCCTCCACATCGCCCCGTTCACTATACTTCATGCTATAGTGAGCGGGTGTTGCAGGGGACTCGCCCGCAGTCTTCCGTTACAAAAAAAAAGAAAAGAAAAGGACCCTGCAGCGCTGGTTCCTGATCACAGAAGTGAAAGTGAACTGGTGCTGCAGGGAACCCAGCGTGAAGATGAAGGTAAGTGGGGTTTGTTTAGGTTGGGGGTGTGGGTGTGCTTGTGCTGAGGGTGTGGGTGGGGGGGTGTTATGGGTGTGTTGTGTGTTTGTGAGAATGGGCCTCATTACGAGTTATGCCGGTAAGGGAAAAATGATGCCGGTATGTAAATACCGGCATCATTTAACGTTCCGTAGCATTCTGACCCACAAACCCGGTATTAACGGCACCGTTATTTACGTTAATAGTGGCATAGGCGCGTACACGCGCCTCCTCAGGTAGTAAATACCGGCATGCCGGTAATAGGGGGCAATCACAACCCAGGCAAACATGCAAATACCGACATCGCGAACACGGTAATAACGGGCTGCATGATGCCGGAAAAACAGGAATCGCGGACCACCCGCAAACAGCAACCAAGATACAAGGCAGCTGCCACAGGTGCACACAATCCCCACAGGTGGAGTCAAAGGAGGCTGTGCCAGTATGAACTGAGCACACCCACACACCACAACCCCCCCCCCACAGGTGTAGGCAATGCAGAGTACAAAAGGAGCACACCTACACACCACACCCCTTCCTACACCAAAACGCTACAACTAGCATTTTCAATCATGGCGCAGGAGGACATGCCTATACTGCTACAACTACAGCAACAACAGCAACAACAACAACAACAACAACAACTACAGCAGCAAGAACAGGCAGCACAGAGGAGACGCAGGAGGAGAAGGAGGGTGAGACAGGCCCAGCAATTACCACCAGCGCAGCCACCAGTGCCTCGTAGGCAGCCACCAATCCCTCGCACCAGACCCAGCCCATTCAACCTAACCCCTGAGCAGATCCACACCCTGTACCGGTTGGACCGTGACACCATCACCACCATAGTGGACATGATACACAACGACATTGCCAGCCACATACAAATACGCACTGCCATCCCCCCACTACTGAAGGTGGTGTCTGTGCTACACTTCCTGGCCACAGGCACCTACCAACACACAGTGGGCCAGCTGCATGGCATTTCACAACCACTATTCTCACGCATGCTGAACCAAGTGCTGGATGCCCTCCTGAAGCACGCAAGCACCCACATATCCCTACCACGGACTGGCCAGGAGATAGCCGAAACCAAAGTAGGCTTCCATGCACTGGCCGGCATGCCCAATTGTGTTGGTGCCATCGACTGCACCCATGTGGAATTGGTAGTCCCCCGTGCCATAGAGGCGGTGTACCGCAATCGCAAGCAATACCACTCCATCAATGTGCAAATGGTATGTGACTCCAGCAAAATCATCACCCATTGCTGCGCCAGATTTCCTGGATCCACACATGATGCCATGGTACTGCGCAACTCCACGCTACCCCGTCACATGTATAGTGAGCGGGGGTTGTGGGGGACAGCCCCGCAGCCGTCCCTTTAAAAAAAAAGAACGGTGTCTGCGGGGGTGTCCTCTGTATCGCCCTGCTCACTATACTTCATGGTTTAGTGAGCGGGGATTGCGGGGGACAACCCTGCAGCTTTCCGTTTAAAAAAAAAGGGGGCTGCGGGTGTGTCCTCCACATCGCCCCGTTCACTATACTTCATGCTATAGTGAGCGGGTGTTGCAGGGGACTCGCCCGCAGTCTTCCGTTACAAAAAAGAAGAAAAGAAAAGGACCCTGCAGCGCTGGTTCCTGATCACAGAAGTGAAAGTGAACTGGTGCTGCAGGGAACCCAGCGTGAAGATGAAGGTAAGTGGGGTTTGTTTAGGTTGGGGGTGTGGGTGTGCTTGTGCTGAGGGTGTGGGTGGGGGGGTGTTATGGGTGTGTTGTGTGTTTGTGAGAATGGGCCTCATTACGAGTTATGCCGGTAAGGGAAAAATGATGCCGGTATGTAAATACCGGCATCATTTAACGTTCCGTAGCATTCTGACCCACAAACCCGGTATTAACGGCACCGTTATTTACATTAATAGTGGCATAGGCGCGTACACGCGCCTCCTCAGGTAGTAAATACCGGCATGCCGGTAATAGGGGGCAATCACAACCCAGGCAAACATGCAAATACCGACATCGCGAACACGGTAATAACGGGCTGCATGATGCCGGAAAAACAGGCATCGCGGACCACCCACAAACAGCAACCAAGATACAAGGCAGCTGCCACAGGTGCACACAATCCCCACAGGTGGAGTCAAAGGAGGCTGTGCCAGTATGAACTGAGCACACCCACACACCACAACCCCCCCCCACAGGTGTAGGCAATGCAGAGTACAAAAGGAGCACACCTACACACCACACCCCTTCCTACACCAAAACGCTACAACTAGCATTTTCAATCATGGCGCAGGAGGACATGCCTATACTGCTACAACTACAGCAACAACAGCAACAACAACAACAACAACAACAACTACAGCAGCAAGAACAGGCAGCACAGAGGAGACGCAGGAGGAGAAGGAGGGTGAGACAGGCCCAGCAATTACCACCAGCGCAGCCACCAGTGCCTCGTAGGCAGCCACCAATCCCTCGCACCAGACCCAGCCCATTCAACCTAACCCCTGAGCAGATCCACACCCTGTACCGGTTGGACCGTGACACCATCACCACCATAGTGGACATGATACACAACGACATTGCCAGCCACATACAAATACGCACTGCCATCCCCCCACTACTGAAGGTGGTGTCTGTGCTACACTTCCTGGCCACAGGCACCTACCAACACACAGTGGGCCAGCTGCATGGCATTTCACAACCACTATTCTCACGCATGCTGAACCAAGTGCTGGATGCCCTCCTGAAGCACGCAAGCACCCACATATCCCTACCACGGACTGGCCAGGAGATAGCCGAAACCAAAGTAGGCTTCCATGCACTGGCCGGCATGCCCAATTGTGTTGGTGCCATCGACTGCACCCATGTGGAATTGGTAGTCCCCCGTGCCATAGAAGCGGTGTACCGCAATCGCAAGCAATACCACTCCATCAATGTGCAAATGGTATGTGACTCCAGCAAAATCATCACCCATTGCTGCGCCAGATTTCCTGGATCCACACATGATGCCATGGTACTGCGCAACTCCACGCTACCCCGTCACATGGAGCGACATGCTGGACCACGTGCCTGGCTGCTCGGTGAGTTGCACAACAGGCCCATGGCCATGCTGTGGGGTACTCATGTGTGCGGATGCAGAAGGGGGGGATAGTACACCTGGGTGGGAAAGGGAAAGGGGGGGGATAGTTCACCAGGGTGGGAACACTCCTTACCTGACACAGCCAAACGGAAAATGACACATCACTGGGCCACATATCGCAAATAATGCAAATGGATGACAACAAGTAAGAGGCACAACCGGGGCACCATGGTGATGGCAAGCAATGCATGACTGAATAGGATGGCAACTGTGCCAATGCGGCCAGTGTGACCATGCAAAGTAAAGAGTACACAGCATGAATTGGAGGCTAAACATTGTTGCACTGCCACAGCACATCTGCCTCAGCATGCATGATTACACCCTGCATCCAGTATTCAACCCCATCCAGTGTTCCACACCTCTTTCCAGTATACATCCCATATAGGTGACTATTTGGTACACGTACAGGGACATGTGCATGCTCACACCTAATAGCTACTGCCATGACCATGCTCCCTGAAGGTGTCTGTTCAGAGTGACACACACCTATTTGTATCTGCTTGCAGGTGATGGAGGATATCCCTTGAGGCCGTGGCTACTTACCCCTGTGCGGAACCCGCAGAACAGCCATGAAGACGAGTACAATCGTGTGCACACTCGTACCCGTGTCGTGATTGAGCAGACCTTTGGCCTGTTGAAGGCGCGGCTCCGCTGCCTAAGCAGGTCTGGTGGGGCACTCCTATACAGGCCTGAGAAGGTGGCAAAGATCACCATGGCTTGTGTCATGCTGCACAACATGTGCGTCCGAAGGAATGTACCACTGCCACCTGACATTGACATGCATGGCCCGGGTGAGGATGAAGGGGATGGAGACGGAGGCGAAGGAGCCCCCCTGCCAGTACGTGATGCACGGGACGGCCATGCTGTACGCCAAGCACTAATTGACGAATACTTTTAAGACACAGGGACCATGAATGACTTTTGTCAGTCAGACACTGGGCCAATGTGAAAATGCACAAAGGGAATGTTGTAATTTTGAGACTGAACACCGTAACACATTAAATGGATGCACACCAAAAATGACATGGATTGTTCTCCAGAAAACTTGTGTATTATATGAAAGTGCAAAACTGTGCCCACTCCCCCCTCCCACGATCCCCCAACAAACTCCCTCACCCACCCCACAGACCCCAGTGAACAGCCCAACAAACTCCCTCACCCACCCCACAGATCCCAGATGTCCCCATGTGTGCAACAAACAGTGTTGCCTTCAACAATCCTACTCCTCACATTTCTTCCATTTTTCAAAATGTCACTTTTTGGCGACTTTCAGGTCTGGGGGTGCCATGGCCATGCACCGTGCACTCCTGCGCGTTAAGCACACGGGGCTTGATTGGACAGAGGTGGAAGGTGTTGACGTGGTCGAGGTGTCAATTGTCAATCCTCTGTCAGACCCATGGTGTGGCTGCTGCACTTGCCTGATGTTGGCTAGTAGGGCCTCGGTCAGTGACCCCATGCACTGCCTGAATGCAGACGTGGACGCCTCCACGGCTGCTGTATTTGCGGCAATGGCCGTGGCTATGGCCTTCATGGCCTCATTACCGGCAAGGACCTGTTGCCGCATTATCTGCAGCATCTCGTCTTGACGGGCCTCCACCCTTGCCAGACAGACCTCAAAGGGGGTTTCTGTCGCAGGTGTACCGGTGGAGGGCAGGGTCGTGGAGGGCTGGGTGGTGGAGGGCTGGGTGGCGGAGGGCTGGGTGTCGGAGGGCTGGGTGGTGGAGGGCTGGGTGGCAGTGGCCTGGGTGGTGGAGGGCTGGGTGGTGGAGGGCTGGGTAGCGGAGGGCTGGGTGGTGGAGGGCTGGGTGGCGGAGGGCTGGGTGGCGGAGGGCTGGGTGGCGGAGAGCTGGGTGGTGGCAGGCACCTGCGTGGGGCCCTCGTCCTGGGCACTGTCGTCCTCAAATATGCCGATGTCCGCGTCCCCTAGGTTGGAGTAATGGAGACATGGGTTATCCAGGCTCTCTGTCTCCACAGGGGGTGAGGGGAGTCCAATGGGTGTTGGGCTGGGCGATCCCAAAAATTCTTCGTCCTCTTCAACCACCTCTGTGGACAGGACGTCCGTGGTGGCCGGCGGTACAGCTGGCACTGTCGCAGCAGGTGCCCCCTGCAGAGATGATGCCTTGCGTGGCACACTGGGTGTGGTCACAGGACATTTTTTGGAGGAGGGGGTTGCAGTGTCCCTGGTCCCCTTGCTTGCACTGGATGTACCTGACCCCCTGTCCTGGGTTCCACCTTCCTCATCGGTGCCTGGGGGATAGAAGAGATGCAGGTCATAAGTGAGATTGCCAAATGGCAGCTGTGATTTGTGGCAGTGTTATAACTTGATACATTCAGGCATGATTTCATTTCTGTTGTGTGGCATTTGGTGTACTGAGGGGACATGTTGGCAATGATTGCATGGCTGGTGGCAATGGATTGTCTAGGTGTAGGGGGGACATGGGCATGGATGGGTTTACAGATTTCACGCAGCATGCGTGTGGTGCAGGGGGTGGCAATCAATATTCTGTTGGTGAGTTGATATTGCCTTGGGTATGGGAATTGCCTTGCCTATTCTGACTCCCACCTCACTTGTGTCACATCATGTTTTGTTATAGGTGGATGTGATGGTTCATTCACCTTCCTCTGTTGTAGTAGCTGCCCCGTACTCCTGCTCTCCAATCCCCTCGATGGATTCTGGATCGATGAATCCACTTGCAATCTCCTCCCATGTGGTGAGCTTAACAGGGGAGTGTGTGCCACCGCCTGTCGCCATTGCGGCCCTCCGGTTCTCCGCAAGGATCTTCCGCACACGGAGGCGGAGGTCGTCCCAGCGCTTTCTGCAATCCCGGACACTCCTTGGGGTAACCCCAACTGCTGTTACCCTCTGCGCAACCTCCTGCCACACCTGTTTTTTATGCGTTTGGGCCGCATGCTTCAGGTCTGTGCTTCGGATAATGTCAGCATGCTGTTGTAGGGTGTCCGCTAGCATTGCCAATTCGGCATCTGAGAAGCGCTGCTTCCTCTTCCTTTGTTTGCTTTGTTTGCTTTTTCCGGTGGCCTTTGACATCCTGGTTCTGTTTTGGCACTCAACAACACGGGTGTAGTGGTAGTAATGGAGGATGGCAATGGATGGTGTTTTTAAAGATGGCCGCCGGCCCATTTCCCGTTCCTGCGCGATGACGTAATTTCCGGGTCTGTTTTTTGCGAACACGGTAATACCATGGTGGTATTACCGTGCCGGTATTTACGGGTTAGTGTGAGGCGGTAGCGCAATGGGCGGGCCCCGCGATGCCGGTATAGGGGGCTTGGAGGCCCTTTACCGGCATGGCGGTGTTGCCACTACCGGCATGGGGGAACGCGCGTGCTCGCGCACTCGTAATGACCCGCTATTAGCGGGTTCATACGTGCACGGACCCGCTCATTCCGGCATGCCGGTAATGAACACGGTTTTACCGGCATACTCATAATGAGGCCCAATGTATGTGTGTTCGCATGAGAAAGGTGCAAAGGTTTGGTAGTTCACACATTTCTCATGCGAACGATTTGCCCGCGGCACTTTCAGCCGCGGGCAAATCACTCGGATTCTGGATCGTATACCAAGAGGTTCCTTAAGAGCCTATCAAAATTGCTGCTAGGTTTTTGTAGTTTGCCACATAGGATGACATTAGTAATACGTAGGTTAAACGTCATCAATGATGATTATTTGCTATAAAAGAGTGTTTTTTTTTAGATGCATTGAGGGATGTCCGTTGATGTCCATTGTACTCCCTGTTTTAGATCATTGATATTAAAACAGTTATCCTTTTGCCAACTACCTGAGTCGTTTTGATTATTGATGTTTGAGTAACTTCTGCATCCCCATCCATCTCGAGGGTATTGCAACCTCATCTTAAAGGACTGGAAGCCTCCAGTTCACCCATATCATGCAATTGTGACACAATGACTAATGTTCTGTGGGAGAACAGGGATGAGTAATGGCTAAATCACATGCTCAGCCCCCACTCTACTACTAACCCAGCAGTGATCCCAATCCTAATGGTGAAATAGACACAGCCCCACTGGTATACCTCCTGTGCATGCCTTGTGATGAAACCCAGGGTATCATCACTGCTTCCTTGGGGGGCCCCTTTCCATGAGGCCAGGGAGGTGAGGTGCTACCGATAGTCCCCCTCAGGTGGTACTCAGCGGGTGGATCTCATGGGAAGAGAAATCTCTCATGGGATTGGTGACAGTGGCCCTGGGAGAACGCAGTATTCCTTCACACATTTGATGTCCCCACCGTCCTTAACCCCAACAACACTATTTGCTATAGTTTAGCAGAGGACATAGTTAAAAAGATGGCGACAAGGAAGAGGGAGACACATCCAATCCTGATTCAAAAGATCACTGTGATGAGGAAGATGAAGCAAGGAGGCAAAAGCCCACCGCAGAACCAACGCATGTGGTGCAGCTGTCCAAAGGCAGGATTTATGGTAGAAAGGTAAGAAAGATTCACGTCGTGGTCGAGCAGCCAACCCTAGAGGAACCAGGAAGGAGTCACTGGTTCCGTACCGAAGAGCCACACAGCTGGAAAACCAGAATGCAGACTGCCACAGGTACCTGCAAGATCTTCGTGAGGTGGACCTGATCGGTGGCAGAGACACAGAATGCCAGACAAGCTGAGCCTGACCTGGAACAGTGATATGGACAGCTGAAGGTGAGAGAGAGAGAGAGAGAGAGAGAGAGAGACGCTGCAGAGCCGTGGCAAAAGGAACGCCAAGGACGGCAAGAGCAGAGAAGCTTCGCGCCAACTCCCGAAGAACCTGGAGATGCCCTGAGAGTTGCTAACAGTAGGAAAGGGGCAAACCTGTCAAGATGGCATTAAGGGAGCTAAGGAAGCTAATGATAATATCCCAAAGAGCACACAGGGGTGAAAGGGACCTCGTGCAATATAAAATGAACTTTGCAAACTTTACAAAAACACCCCAAAGATTACAAGGGGGTGAGAAAGGAAGCAATTAAACTGACCCGAACATTATAAACTCAAAAAGAACATCCCGAAGAGCATAAGAAGTAAAAGGGAACTCGTGCAATATAATACAAACTTTGCAAGCTTTATAAAAATACCCTGAAGGTTGCAGGGGGATGAGAAAGGAAGCAATCAAACTGACACGAACATTATACACTCAGTAAGAACATCTGGAAGAGTGCAAGGGGGTGAGAAAGAGAACCTACAGAACCTTACAAACTGTGTGAAGTGAACAAACATGTCCCAAGGGGCACTAGAAAATAGAAATCACGGCATACAGTCAGATGAGAACATCTGAAGTACACGTACGTGGCACAGTACCTGGCAGGGGAGTACACCAGGTCTGTCCAAGAGGATACTAGGTAAAAGAGGGACAGAGATTCCACCAAGTCAGAGGAACATTGTCTGGGACCCAGATGAAAGCAGACAAAGCCCAACAGTGGAGTACATAAGGGTCAAGGGCACACATCTACGGTGGAAGAATTATAACCAGTGGGCTGGTGCCCAAAACACGAATATCAAGGAAAGTGAAACTTGTGGAAGTCAAGTCTGACAGGCAGACTTGATACCTTATTGGAAAAGTCTATGGTCAGGTCTGGCTTGGGGCAGATCATTCTTTGTGCGACAAACTGGGGGAAGATGAATTCCTGAGAGGATCTTTGAGGAAAGTTGTTTTTGCAAATAGAAGGAAGCGGGAATCCAGGAAAAGGTACCCCCACCAGGTGACCAGGGAACTGGATGATTTTAAGTTGGATAAACTGGTGAATAGTGAACATTTATCTAGTAGTATTGAACTATTTCTATTCTTTTGGCAGAAGAGCTGCACTTGGGTCTCAGCAACCAAAACGGGTGAGGCCTCCTTCTGGAATCAAGAAGACACCAATTTTTCCTTTATTGAGAAAGAAAGTGTAAAGGACGGAAATAGAATTAGACACAGGACGGTGGACATGTTTGTTTGACGGACATCCTGACAGAGTCCATAGTATTCATTTTGTTGAGGCAGGGCAACCCCTCTTGCTGGTTAAGGATATTTAGACCTTTCCCAAATCCCTTTTTAAATTGAATAAAAAGCATGTAATCCACCTGTGTGTCATATTCCTTCTTCTGCATCATTACAGCCTCTTTTGGTAGCGCAGGTTTGAGCCGAGTGCAAGCTATTCTCTTAAAGATAGGTGTGGAATGACACAGTTGGAACACAAGCAGCAATAGTATGGTGTAATAAATAAAATAATGCGCCATCAAGGTTCTAGAAAATAGGAACTTTAGAAAAACTATCAATGCATGTAAATAATTAGCACCCTGGCGGGGAAGCCATCCAATCAGGTGGCTAGGAATGCAGGCTTGCACCTGCAGTGAAAGCCTGCATTCCATGCTGCCTGATGGCTGACTCTGCCCGCTGCCATCTCCCCCCCACCCTCTGTCCCCTTATTATTATTTTTTTCCCATACCCCCACATACCATATTTCGGCTGCAGCAGCACTCTCCACCACACTTTCCGCTCTGATCCCAATGGCTGTTCGGGAAAGGGAAGGTGGGCTCCAGATGGAGCCCCCCCTTCCCTTTCCATGGTGGCCATCTTGGAACCATATTTTCATTCCGTGAACAGGAAACTACAAGGCGCCTTGTTCACAGAGTGAAAATACATTAAATTAGTCTTGTCTCAGGCCATGGGATGGGTGCTAATGGCCTTATGTACCTGTTCCACGGGCATTAAAGGGGGATATGGCCCGGGTCCCACGTTAACTGCCCTCGCTTCATTCGGGACGTTATCTCGGGCCCTGAGCCGTTACCCCGGTGATGCATGTGGACCTGGTACATAACACCACATTAAAACATTAAAGATCCACCCCAGTACAATAACACAGATGTATAGGAGTGCAAACCCCTCCTCCCCCTTCAACTGAGTATAGATAATATGATAGGCAGATCAAATGGTTCTATTATTGCAGAAATCAGGATTATAGTGGTTTTATTTAAGGTAAAAAGTGCACATAGCACTGCGCATATTTGGGTTAAAATGACCCAGGAAGTGAAGGGTGCTTTAAAGAACAGACACATATCATAAGTATATACAGATATATCATGAATATGGGATACAAAGTGAGAAATGCTTAAATAAATAAATAATGGTTCCCTGAAGGATTAATACAGTGGCAGACACAGATATATTTCAAAATGGATACCCCAAGCACAAAATGGTGTCTATTTTTAAGGCCAGGTGTGAAAACTCTGACTCATGCCGATAAGCAACTGAGGCTGGTACATTTGAAAAAGTCTTTGGCAGCATCTCACAGTGAGATAATTGAGTCTGGAAGGTTAAACTTGGAACTTGGCAGGAAAAGCAGACACGATTCATAATGAGAAGGGCACAATTGACTTTAAGTAGACCAATTTGAGAGACCAGTTGCATTATTTGGCATCATATAACAAAGGTTATTCATTTCTCCACGGTATAAAGCACTAACTGACTTGGCAGGACCTCGAAAAGTATATAACAATTTGACAGTGATGTGATGAGGTTTTTTTGGCAGGAGTTGAGAAACGTTATACATGTCTCTAGCCAAGTCTAAAAATAAGCTTATCAGTTTGGTGTGTGAGGAAAAACAGTGGATGCCAACTATTCTAATGTGGGATTGGTGGGTACCAGAAAAGTCATCCAATCATAGAGAAGTAAGTTTTTTTTCTCTGGCTAAGAGGACCTATCAGAAACATGTTCTAACCAAAGTAGTCATTTGGATAAGGATGTTGCATCATCCAAATAGCCTATATAAGGAGGTTGAAGGCAAAATATTGCTGAGTGCTTTTCCAGAGTGTGTCATGTAACAACACTTAATAAAGAATTCTAAGAAAATATCTTGGCGGCTGTCTTTGTCTCTGAGAAGTGTTCACTGATGCCAGGTGTTTGATGGGGTGGGAAGAGGCCACCCCCCAGTTCACAGAGATTGCATACTTTAAGAAAAAAAGGCCACTTGCCGTTGATAGGCAGCTGAGATTAGGGCCATTAGTTAGGTAGTGTGTCTGCAGGTGGTTGGAAAACAGAATAACTCCATACACCAATAATCAGACTAACTCAGGAAGATGGAAAAGTCCTGTTACTGTTTTATTATCAATTGTCTAAAACAGGGAGTTAAAACAGACATCAACGGACGTCGCACAGCGTTCTCTCAAAGCATTTCATAAAAAACAACACGTTTATGGTAAAAACTCATCATGACGTCATACTATGTGGCAAATAAGAAAAACCTAGGGGGGGATTGTGGTTGGCTTAAGGGGAACAAACATCTCAGTATACTTTCTATGAGGGGTCGTGTTGTGATTGGTCTCTACAGACAGGTGGACAGCTCATGCCCACCACTAGTGCAACTCATCTTCAACAGTTATTAGAAACACGGTACTCCATTGGCTCTCAAACTATAAGACTCTTCGTTATATGGCCCTCTACAATTGGTTGGCATGATTGTGCCCTTTTGGAACATTCAGTTTACTTAGCAGCATACGAGCTCAGACCCAGGTGCCAGGGAGTAGAATGGACTGTACTTCCCCACCCAATTAGCCCATCATCTCTCATCACCCATGTCTTGGGCCATGAAGATTGTCTTTGAACTTGGCCTTGCAATGTATTCTCATCTCGGGGAATATAAGGGAGTATGAGCACATGCCTATCATAGTTTTAGGACTTTGTGCCCAATTCTATTTCTTCTCTGTGAAAGGGACAGTGAGCTAAAGACTTGGATGAGACTCTCCCGGGGGCCATCTATCCAAGAACAGGTCAATGGGCTGTGTTGGTGCTGGTAGAAAGACTCCCAGAACCCCCTTTGTTTTGCATTTTAAGTAACTTTGTTCACCATAACTTACCAGGGGAATCCAGACGTGGACCCCTTGCTCACTGTTCTCAGAGAGGCAGTTGCTACTCTTGTTCAGAGGAGAATTGCCGAGCATTTCGGTGCTGGACTGCCCCCGGGCAGGACAAAGACTGATATGCAGGGATATTTCTTCTCTGTGAAAGGGACAGTGAGCTGAAGACTTGGTTGAGACTCTCCCGGGGGCCATCCACCCAAGAACAGGTCAATGGGCTATGTTTGTGCTGGTAGAGAGACTCTCAGAACCCCCTTTGTTTTCGAATTCTATTTCCATTCTGGGATCTGTAAGTGATTTCAATCTGGCACTCCACCTAAGTCAATGCCTAGAATGTGATGCACAGTTGGAACTCTTAATTATATATTTTTGTCTATAAGTTATTTTATTTCTGAATGATGTACCCTTATATCACGCCCCTCTCTTTGAATCCCCCCGGTCTCACTGAACCAGGAAGTAGGCTGTTTTGCAAAGTTAAAAGATTTATTTTATGAATTTGAACAATATATATATATAACACTATTAATATTTATACAATGATCACCATTGGGGTGATGTCACAACAATCAACAATCTCTTTAATCAGAAGGAGTATGGATAAGAAAAATAATGCAGCATAGAATAATACTTGATATGGGTTCAATCAAATGCAATGTCACTTTTTCCCCTGCACACTACTCAATTCCCCCACTATGCAGTATACAGAGATGGAAGGAGAGAACACAGGTTTCAGGAATAAACACTCAACAGATACAGTTTCAATCCCAATTCCCCCCAGCAAGCAGAGAGAAACAGGAATGATTTCAAAACAGGTCAAATGCTTTTGAATGTGGCTGGGAATGATTGGGAAAAACAATGAAAAATTGATTTAATTCTCTAAATTGGATCAAAGCTAGTGGGAGCCGCTTTGTATAGTTTCAGGTAAATGCTAGCAATGATTATTGAGTCACTAGCAGATTGAAAACTGAATTCTGAGGTCGGATGCAAAGAATAGCTGTTTTACACGTGATGAAATTGACCAAACGAAAGATTTGTGGTAACTTTTTCCATGCGCGAGAAACACGATTGCGGGAAAACTAGAAGGAGTTGAAAAGAAATGAAAGATGCGCTTTTGAAATTACAGACAAGGATTTCTTTACACTATGGAGGCTATGAAGATACAAGATACCCAACAGAACAGCCACCAGATCAGCGGCGCCTCTTTTCTGACTTTTGCCCGCCGAGACACTTGTCTTTCTTCAGCAAATATATTAGCGCAAAGATGATATTATCACTACTATTATCAAAGGACTATATGGATGGGGAAAAGATTCAGGAAAAACAAAAGAGATTCTACAATGCAGTTCTGGATATGATAGAAGAGTTTGGATAGGATTACTTAAGGATAAGATACTGGCTACGGACAATTCTATGCTATAGATACTCACAACTATGGTTTGGAATAGGCCCGTCAAAGATCTGGTCAAAGGTTTTGGACTGGAATTCTGCTAACCCACCGGACAGGATTCAGGCACTCAGTTCTGAACTCAGCATGGCACTCTGGAGACTGCACGGCCTCTGGACTGGATCTGACGGGTTGGTTCTGGGTTGCAGCTATCAGGTTACAGCTCTGCTCTACTGGTTTGGATCTCTGGGTTCTAGCAAGAGTTCTTGGCAAGAAAGCAGAAACAGCACAGCCCGGCTGTTCTATTTGGTGTTGTTCCCCTTGGAAGTCTGGGTTAAATCAGGTCTCAAGATTTTAAAGGCCAGCTGAGAAAGGTTCAGCTCTGGAATTGGGCCTTCTCTGCTTTCAAAGTTCTGGAGTCTTGGATCTGGGTTTCTCCTGCAGAGCGCTTCGCCGGTAATCAGCTGATGGATGAATCTGTGTGTCTCTCTAGGTCCTAAACTGTCCCTATTTATGTATTTCCCTAAGGGGTGGGTAGGCTAAATTATACTAAGCACACCCTCTAGGAATCCTATTGGTTAGGGTCTGTCCTCTCTCCTGATTTGAGAAGGAACACATGGTTTCATGATGATGCAGTATTTTACAATCCAGGGAGTACCTCCCCTTTGTTTCTGTACAGTATATCTATTTTTCAAATACATCATATTTACAATAAAACCAAATTGCTAACAATACATATTTACATCACAGATTTAGTAGAGCACGTATCCGTCTGAGTCCCATCTTAGTGAGGGCTTTGGTTCAAATTTGACCGTTTTTCACGCTTTTGGTTGGGTACCCAGTGTCAGATCTGTCCACATTTTTCTACATATATGCGCATGACATCTGGGCATAATCTTGTGAAGTTTCTTATTTGTAGCATTAACACAATTGCTACAACATCAACATTTTGGTAGTCCTGTCTCTGAACATCGCACAGAGTTCAGAGTAGTTTCAAACTGTGAGCAGAATGTTCATGTTAACAACCTAGAAGTTACAGATTTTTACAAATGTTGCACAGTTCTCTATGAGTCTTTTTCAAAAAGATATTTCCTTGTGGTTTAAGATACACATATCAGTCTGGTCCCACCCCCATGGTTTGCTGGGCCCAGAGCAGTCCAGAGCTCTCTTCCTGCTGGCAGTTGTTTCTGTGGACACCTGAATTTGCATTCCCTTTCAGCCCAGGAAGCCTATTGTCTCTCCTCACAGAAACAGAGCAAAATCCCTTCCTTTTTTCATTAGCATCTAACTGAGAGTTCCTGGGCAGAGAGCAAAAGGGAAGGCACCTTTGTTTGGGGCAAACTGTGGAATGTGCTTTTGAAGTCCAGTGGCCGGCATCAGTTCACTTTAAAACACTTTGTTTAAAATTGTCTTTTCTAAATAAACTTTACATTTTCAACAAATATACACACAAATCTCTAATTCCAGCCCTTTTAAAACATAGAAATTAAATAGTAACAACCTATATTACTTTTGATGGCAAGTCTCTTCTTTTCCACAATTTGATCTTAATGTACAAGTTTAAACTAACAAGGTAAGTAAATGACAGCTTTGACACAAGCGAACGGCTGTACTACGCCCATTTTCTGACATATTTTCCCAGGCAAGCACCTTTTTGAATGTGGATATTCTTGTGATGAAATGTACTTCTTCTGACATTGTGATTATGGGGATTCCTTAGATAAGGTGATGGTTAACACCCAACAAGGATGTTGGATCTTTTCTGATGTTTGGGGAACCATTATTTTGCAATTTCAATAGCCAAGGAAAAACAGATTTTAAAGCACTTCTGGGTTTTCCTGCCAATGAAGCACTGCCCTTTCAGGTAATTCCATTTCACTCTGTAGGCAGCTCAATGACAGGTTTTGGTAGTGTGGTCTCCTGTTCTACCACTGACACAGGCAAAATAGATTTGGCAGCCTATTTTTCTGGTTTCCCTGCGCACTTCTGAAAGATTTTTAGCACGCTTAGGGCTTTTTGGCGGCCATTCTGTTGTTTCTGATGAAAGCAGCACACAGTGATATTGCAGGGCAGAGCCTAGTGGGTCAGAACATCCCCCAGCTCACGTGACAGGAGACCGCAATTCGGCCCATTTTACAGCATTTAATTGTCTTGAATTAATAAAACTTGGCACTCATGGTGTTCTTTCATTGCAACTTAACAAGGGATGAATCAGCTTCTCACGTTCTCTGTCTTCAAGTATAGATAACCAGCCTTTGGCTGCCTTTAGTCTTGCCATCAGGCCAGGCAGCCCTTCTCATTTCTTCCATGCTCCTAGCTAATTATTTGCTGCAACATAGCTTTCAGACCTTTTCTTCATGGTTTGAACTCACTAAAATTGTGACACCGATGTCCAGCTTCTATATAAACGCAGCTTCACCTGCAGTCTATTCACTAAATATAACCAGCTTCTATGATCACTTAGTCTACTTTCGTTGATGCATCTGTACAATTATCGAATGATTCGCATTTTCTACAGTGCTTTTCACACGTGCAATCTTAGTTTCGAACATAAAGCTTACTCATTTCTTTACTTTAGTTTTTATAAGGTCCATACGTTCTCTTCTTTATCCAGTCTTCTCAGTGCGTGACACTCATTTCTTGTGACATCACCAACTTCTCTTTCTCCTTTTTCATATTCATTCGGGATCTCCTCCAAGAGATTGTCATCTCTTCTGGGGTACATTTTATAAGGTTTTCTTAGAGCATAGGTGCACAACATACGGCCCGCGGGCCAGTTGCGGCCCGCCATGCTCTTTTGTCTGGCCCGCGAGGCACAAAGACTTTCCTAATGGAGGGCGGCCTGCAAGCAGCATCGGCCGCCCTCCATTAGGAAAGTCTTTGTTGTCTTCCGGGGCGGACAAAACACTTGCCCTCATTGGCTCAGCACACATGCACCACGTCGCTCCTACGAGCCACGTAGTGCGTGTGTGCTGCACCAATGGAGGGCCAGCACTACGGCTGGCGTTGTCCATAAGGCTTGATGGCATTTCAGCCTTGGACCACGCCAGCCGTAGTACGATTCCAGCGACTTCCAGCTTACCTGCTTTCCAGCACGTCTCCGGTAAGTGGTCTGTTTGTGTTTGTGTTTGTGTGTTGGGTCTGTTCTGCTGTATGTTTGTGTGTATGTTGAGATGCGGGGGTGCCGGATGTGTATGAATGTTTGGATTTGAATGTTTTTTGTGTGTATGTTGAGATGCGGGGGTGTCAGATGTGTATGAATGTTTGGATTTGAATGTTTTTTGTGTGCATGTTGAGATGCAGGGGTGTCGGATGTGTATGAATGTTTGGATTTAAATGTTTTTTGTGTGTATGTTGAGATGCGAGGGTGTCCGATGTGTATGAATGTTTGGATTTGAATGTTTTTTGTGTGTATGTTGAGATGCGGGGGCAGGGGGTGTCGGATGTGTATGAATGTTTGGATTTGAATGTTTTTTGTGTGTATGTTGAGATGCGGGGGTGGGGGGGTGTTGGATGTGTATGAATGTTTGGATTTGAATGTTTTTTGTGTGTATGTTGAGATGCGGGGGTGGGGGAGTGTCGGATGTGTATGAATGTTTGGATTTTAAGGTTTTTTGTGTGTATGTTGAGATGCGGGGGTGGGGGGTGTCGGATGTGTATGAATGTTTGGATTTGAATGTTTTTTGTGTGTATGTTGAGATGCAGGGGTGTCGGATGAGAATGAATGTTTGGATTTGAATGTTTTTTGTGTGTATGTTGAGATGCGCGGGTGGGGGTGTGTGGGGGGTGTCGGATGTGTATGAATGTTTGGATTTGAATGTTTTATGTGTGTATGTTGAGATGCAGGGGTGGGGGGGTGTTGGGTGTGCATGAATGTTTGTTTTGGAGTGTAAGTGCAGTGTATGTTGAGATGCAGGGTCTGTATGTGTGCATGCTTGCTAGTTTGTATGCTGATTTGGGGGGAGGGGGGTCTGGGTCTGTATGGGTGCATGTTTGAGAGTGTGTGCTGAGTTGGGGGGTGGGGGGTTTGGGTCTGTATGGGTGCATGTTTGAGAGTGTGCTGATTTGGGAGGTGGGGGGTTCGGGTCTGTATGGGTGCATGTTTGAGAGTGTGCTGAGTTGGGGGGTGGGGGTTTCGGGTCTGTATGGGTGCATGTTTGTGTGTGCTGAGTTGGGGGTGGGGGGTTTGGGTCTGTATGGGTGCTTGTTTGAGAGTGTGCTGATTTGGGGGTGGGGGTTCAGGTCTGTATGGGTGCTTGTTTGTGTGTGTGCTGAGTTAGGGGGTGGGAGGTGCGGGTCTGTATGGGTGCTTGTTTGAGAGTGTGCTGATTTGGAGGGTGGGGGTCTGTATCGGTGCATGTGTCCAGACTGCAGATGTCTGCCAACTCCCGTTCCTCCCCACTCTCCTCACCTGATTCCAAGTCTTCCAGGTGCAGTTGTCTGTGTGAGAGGTAGTCCTTCTCCTTCTTGTGTGCAGCGTATCTGTCTCGAGAGGAAGCCACAGTGAGCGCTAATAAATAGCAAACCTGGGACTTCCTTCCCGCGAACAGACAATAGCGAAGGGAAAAAGCCTGAACAGGCAGAAAAAACCCTCCGATGAGAAAGGCAGCTGAAGATGGTCCGAAGCAAGCAGCTGGAAACGGAGTCATTGAGGAAAGTAGCAGATGGGAGCAGGCGAAGCCGAAATCCAATGTAGAGGAGGAACCGGAGAAAAGGCAGCGCTACTGGAAGGGGAACCAGCAAACGCCTCCTCCGGAAAACAACAGAGAACCGAAGCGGCTGGGGAGAGAAACGCAGTCGGGAGAGAAGCAGCAAGAGGCGGGCGTGGAAAGGGAGCCACAGCCGGCAAGGAAAGGCGGAAGTAAAGGGAAAGGAGCGAGCGGAGAAAGAAAGCGGGGCAGAGAGAGGAGAGAATAGAAAGGGTAAGGCGGCCCGGAGAGGAAGCAGACCGAAGACCAGAAAAGTGGCCCGAAAGGCCAAATCAGGAAAACTAGCGTTAAGACCCAAAGTTGCGAGGAAGCGCAGTAAGGAGGGTTGCAACGCGGCGATCGCTGGGAGAGGAGGAAAGAAGTACTTCCCATCGGGCGCCATGTTGGAAAACCTCTAGACCGTCAAGTGCGCTGGGAAAACAACGTAGTGGCACATCCGCTCGACCTCCTACCATGTAGCCGCCAACGTGGATACAAACGCCAAACAGGGCGGCGGATGACAGCATGCTTGAGAGTGTGTGCTGAGTTGGGGGGGTGGGGTTCGGGTCTGTATGGGTGCATGTTTGAGAGTGTGCTGATTTGGAGGGTCCAACTGTCATAGTGTTTGGTTGGGGGTGGGGGGTGCCATTGGGCATAGTGTTTGGTTGAGGGGTGGGGGCCATGGGGCATAGTGTTTGGTTGAGGGTGAGGGGGCCATGGGGCATAGTGTTTGGTTGGGGGTGGGGGCCATGGGGCATAGTGTTTGGTTGGGTGTTGAGGGTGCCATAGGGCATAGTGTTTGGTTTGGGGTGAGGGTGCCATGGGGCATAGTGTTTGTTTGGGGGTGAGGGTGCCATGGGGCATAGTGTTTGGTTGGGGGTGAGGGGGCCATGGGGCATAGTGTTTGGTTGGGTGTTGAGGGTGCCATGGGGAATAGTGTTTGGTTGGGGGTGAGGGTGCCATGGGGCATAGTGTTTGGTTGAAGGGTGGGGGTGCCATGGGGCATAGTGTTTGGTTGGGGGTGAGGGTGCCATGGGGCATAGTGTTTGGTTGGGGTTGAGGGAGCCATGGGGCATAGTGTTTGGTTGGGGGTGAGGGGGCCAATGGGCATAGTGTTTGGTTGTGTGTTGAGGGTGCCATGGGGCATAGTGTTTGGTTGGGGGTGAGGGTGCCATGGGGCATAGTGTTTGGTTGAGGGGTGGGAGTGCCATGGGGCATAGTGTTTGGTTGAGGGTTGGGGGTGCCATGGGGCATAGTGTTTGGTTGAGGGGTGGGGGCCATGGGGCATAGTGTTTGGTTGGGGGTTGAGGGAGCCATGGGGCATAGTGTTTGGTTGGGGGTGAGGGTGCCATGGGGAATAGTGTTTGGTTGAAGGGTGGGGGTGCCATGGGGCATAGTGTTTGGTTGGGGGTGAGGGTGCCATGGGGCATAGTGTTTGGTTGAGGGGTGTGGTGCCATGGGGCATAGTGTTTGGTTGAGGGGTGGGGGTGCCATGGGGCATAGTGTTTGGTTTAGGGGTGGGGGCCATGGGGCATAGTGTTTGGTTGAGGGTTGAGGGAGCCATGGGGCATAGTGTTTGGTTGGGGGTGAGGGTGCCATGGGGCATAGTGTTTGGTTGAGGGGTGGGGGTGCCATGGGGCATAGTGTTTGGTTGGGGGTGAGGGTGCCATGGGGCATAGTGTTTGGTTGAGGGGTGGGGGTGCCATGGGGCATAGGGTTTGGTTGAGGGGTGGGGGTGCCATGAGGCATAGTGTTTGGTTGAGGGGTGGGGCCATTGGGCATAGTGTTGCACTCCAAGAGTGAACCCAATAATAAAGCTTAAACAGGCACAGTTAGGAGATGTACATCCTTTGCTTTTTGAGGAAACCTGACTCAACGAAGGCCATACTCCTCTTGGGCAACCCAAACAGCAAACTATAGCAGTCCAAAATAACGGAATGTCCAATCTAGGGTCAATAAAATATATATAAGTTAATTAAACAGACGAGATACAATAACTAAATAGAAATAAATCATAACAATGGAAAATGTGTAGTACAAAATGTAAGTTTGAAATGCAAATAAAAATCTTAACCCCTCAAAAACATATTCCTTTTCCATGTGTTTAATACAAATTGGGGGTTTAAAAGGCCTCCTGCCATGCTCCGCCTACCGCCCCGCCCACATTTACTTTTCGGCCCACTATAGCCCTCATGTAAGGTACTTTCGGCCCTCTGTCAAAATCAGTTGTGCACCCCTGTCTTAGAGGATACCTTTTCTTAAAGACTTGATGGGGAATAGTCACAACTGCTGGCGTCAAGCTTGGCACAATTTCTGGCTGCCAGCATACAGGTAGTAAGGGGGAGGGCCTTCCTACAGGGGCAGTCGGCTGCTCCTCTGCACAGCAGTGCTCAGTCAAAAGATTTCAGCAGCAATGACAATATTCAAGCATATGTCTGAAACCCTTTAAGTGCTAAGGGCAAAAATGTTTGTTCTGAATTCCCGTAAGGAATCAATATAGGCTCTGCCCACTTGCATAATTAAGTGCTTCAACAGCAAAAAAGGGAGGCTGAAAA
Source organism: Ambystoma mexicanum (assembly GCF_040938575.1). Lineage (NCBI taxonomy): Eukaryota > Metazoa > Chordata > Amphibia > Caudata > Ambystomatidae > Ambystoma > Ambystoma mexicanum. Next base: position 498,138,192 of record NC_090921.1, on the reverse strand, counting down.
ATCACTTTGGACCTTTAATAATAATAATACTTTAATGTGATATAGTAAGAAAATAAATTCAAACTTTACACATATATCAAGAGTCAAAAAAAAAGTTAAACTCCTAGAATCATACATAAAATACATCTGATAAAATAAAATCGTCAGGTCCTCGAGCCTTAATCACTAAAATGGGGTCTAATACAGAATACACAATCTAAATTCAAAGAAACTCGAAGAGACTAAATTCCTTCTTTACTGATGTTTTCAACTGCTTTCACCAGTTGCCAAAAGTGCCTATGCCACTTTATGATAATTAGTAATAGAGTGAGCTAAATTTCCTAATCCACGTTCTATCTGTTGCCAGACGTTATAGAGGGCTATAAATAGGTGCATGTTGGAAGTATTAATACAATATAGCCAGAATGAAAATTTAGATATGGTGCTAAGATCATGCACGAATTCAGCCAGAAACTTGACAATAATGTTCTTAAGTGCCGTGCATTGAGTTAGAACATGTCTGGCTGTTTCAGGACACAAGGGAGATTTGCACAAGCGGCAAATTCGCTCTGCAGTAGGAATGTTTTCCCTGGCTCCTGTAATCGCCAGGGTAGGTAGTTGACCTAGTCGGAACAGGATAATAAATCGGCGGAGTCTTCTAGTGGGACAGAGTAAAAGGTAGTCTTGCGGTTTCATGAACTTGAATGTTCTGTAGTTCACACAACGGTAAGATTTCAGAGTGTCCAGGTGGGCGAAGTTCTCCAGCCAGTCCCATAGGTCCACCTTTTTCCCCAGGGCATTTAGCATTTCCTTGGTCACCGTAATCCCTTTATGTTTCCAACCTATATCGTCCAGGAATTTTCCCATGACTTTATACAGAAGGGAGGAAGTATGTTTTTTACTGAATTCCTGGTGTAAGACTGCTAAGAGGGGATTGGCCGTTCCACTTGTCATTTTCAGATAGCACCCAGTTCTTCTTTTTAATACCATGGCCTTCAATGAGGGCAGGCCCAGTTCTAATCTTATCAAGGCCATCGGTACCCCCGGGGGGAGCCCCAAAATGCGTCGCCAAAACTTTCCCTCTAGCACTTGGAGCCAAGCCAGGTTCATCGTCAGCAGAGATTCTAGTCCATAGATGACCATTGGTGCAAAGACTTGTATGTAGAGGTGACGTGTTCCCCACAGAGTAAAGCCTCCTTGTTTGTTAGTGAAAGATGCAATAAGTGAGATCACTTGGAGGGCCCTGCTGATACGGCCCTGTTTACATAGTGCATAATCACCTAAGGGCTCTATTTCCACTCCTAAATAGCGATAGGACGGAACATACATAATTGTGTGTTTAAATACTGTTAAGTTCACACGGGTCACCCTTTTCCTAGTGAATCGCAGGACATTAGTTTTCTCTAGGTTAATAGTCAAGCCATTAATCTTTGCATATTCCCAGAGGGCATGGGCAGAACGCCTGAGGCCGCCGATGGTATTATCAAGGACTACTAGGTCGTCTGCATACGCCAGGACCTCGCATAACATGTCCCCTATTTTAGGAGGACAGTTGTTAACCTCCGCTAGAGTCGCCGGTATGTCGTGAACATACAGGTTATAAATGAGGGGCGCTGTGACACAGCCCTGCTTAACCCCTCTATTTTGTGGTACATTTTGAGTCGATTGGCCCTCCTGATTTAAACGTAGGCGTACTGAGGTATCGCAGTGCAACAGTCTGAGGTAATACAGCAAGCCAGAGGGGCACCCCAAAGCTTCAAGCTTGTTCCACAGCCTTGCTCTTGGGATCGAGTCAAATGCCGCCTTAAAGTCAATAAATAGTGCATACAGAGGGGGCTGATCCCTGCTAAGTGCCCTCGTACGCAGAACATCCATTACAAGGAGGTTGTGCGTTGTTGAAAAGTCTCGTCTAAAACCGCACTGGAATGTACTGAGTATTTGCTTGTCATTCACCCATTTTTGCATTTCACTAAGCAGAAGTGAGGCAAAGAGTTTCCCAGTGACATCCAACATAGATAGAAGTCTATAATTATTTGGATCAGTGCGATTACCCTTTTTAAATATCGGGATCAAAATAGCAGTTTGCCAGGTACGAGGAATTTCCCCCGATGCAAAGACCTTATTGAACAATATGGAAAGCAATTCTGCCCAGTAGGGCGGGTTGCTTTTTATCACCACATTAGCAAGCCCATTGGGGCCAGGGGCTCTTGATGACTTAAGGGTATCAATTTTGTTCAGTATAGCTCCCGGGGAAACATCAAAAGGTTGTAGAATAGGGGGCTTCCCCATGGGACAGCTTGTAGATCCATCTTCTTCCATATTGCGCTTCAGGAGGAATAGTTCCCAGATTTTCTCATTGATAGGATTGACAATGCTGCCTTTGCCCTTGGTTCTATTCTCATTTAAGAGTGCCCAAATGCTACGCAAATTTTTAGAGCAGATGGTTTTAACAAGACGCTGGTGACAAATGTTCTTCTCAGATCTCTTGATATTCTTCACCTCTGCTCTATAACAACTTTTTATCGATCTTAATTTTTCAAGATATAACGCTCCTGTGAGATTCAGGCATTTTAGGCTACGTATCCCTTTTCTGAGTCCTCTCTTGGCGTCCCGGATTTGCCCGTTATATCGACGAGGAGCGGATCCTCCAAGAGTGAACCCAATAATAAAGCTTAAACAGGCACAGTTAGGAGATGTACATCCTTTGCTTTTTGAGGAAACCTGACTCAACGAAGGCCATACTCCTCTTGGGCAACCCAAACAGCAAACTATAGCAGTCCAAAATAACGGAATGTCCAATCTAGGGTCAATAAAATATATATAAGTTAATTAAACAGACGAGATACAATAACTAAATAGAAATAAATCATAACAATGGAAAATGTGTAGTACAAAATGTAAGTTTGAAATGCAAATAAAAATCTTAACCCCTCAAAAACATATTCCTTTTCCATGTGTTTAATACAAATTGGGGGTTTAAAAGGCCTCCTGCCATGCTCCGCCTACCGCCCCGCCCACATTTACTTTTCGGCCCACTATAGCCCTCATGTAAGGTACTTTCGGCCCTCTGTCAAAATCAGTTGTGCACCCCTGTCTTAGAGGATACCTTTTCTTAAAGACTTGATGGGGAATAGTCACAACTGCTGGCGTCAAGCTTGGCACAATTTCTGGCTGCCAGCATACAGGTAGTAAGGGGGAGGGCCTTCCTACAGGGGCAGTCGGCTGCTCCTCTGCACAGCAGTGCTCAGTCAAAAGATTTCAGCAGCAATGACAATATTCAAGCATATGTCTGAAACCCTTTAAGTGCTAAGGGCAAAAATGTTTGTTCTGAATTCCCGTAAGGAATCAATATAGGCTCTGCCCACTTGCATAATTAAGTGCTTCAACAGCAAAAAAGGGAGGCTGAAAAATCACTTTGGACCTTTAAGGTGGACCAGGGGACAGGGCTTCTTCAAATAACTTTATTTATTTGTCTTGGGTGCGGGTCAGCGTCAAACTGGGCATTTGGGTGCTTTTCTGCAGTTGAGAAGAACAAGTCACGTTGATCTAGTAGTGAGTCGACATCAGTTGGTTTTAAAATGAGTCTCTCTGTGTATCGGGTCAGTGCTTGAGAGGGTTTAAGTCAATTGGTCCCATCCGCTCAAGTGGGCAGTCTAGTTGGGTCCAAAAGTATAAGTAGAGTCAGTGTTCGAGATGGAGGAGTGAAACAACTTTCAGCGGGTGTAGACAGTGTTAGAGTTGGGTTGAGATAACACTTTGTTGTGTCAAGTTGGCGCTCAGGATGATTTGAGTGAGGAATTTCTACAGTGGCACGCTGAGGGTCCTGCCACGCCGACAATGCGCTTCACTGGGTTGAGTCGGCTTCAAGACAGCTTGAGAAACAGGTCAACCATTTGAAATACTTAGTGGGCCATAAACACCTGTATTGGCTCAAAGTGAGTAGAGCACAGTCAAGCCAGCTCAAGGATGTCTCGAGGCGTTAAGCAGGTTTCCAAGCTACTTCTAGGCTTCTGGGTCGATTGGAGGCCCAATGTAAGGTTTCCATTGACAATGAAAGTTAATAGATCCTCGCATACACTGTCTGCTTGCTGGGCCTTGATACTCAAACTAATCCTCACTGATGAGGCCGAACAAGGCGGAACCATGTTTGGGGATGCTTGTGGTCTCATGCAGAAGGGATCTGCATTTTGCATTTTTTTTATTTTTAGATAGCGCTACGAACCCTCAGGCATCTGAGCGCTGCTTATCATTACCCACGGTGTGTGGTGCCCATTTATCGACCTCGGAAAGATGAAAGGCTGAGTTTGGCCCTGCCGGGATTTGAACCTGCGTGGGTAGGCTCTGCGCGGGTTGTCAAAGCTAGCACTCTAATCGCTGTGCTATCTGAACAGCTAGGTCACCAAGATTTTGACCTAGCAATGCAGGCTGGACTGCCCCTTTTGGGGTGGGACCAAGCCTGATTTGCATATGGTCTTTCCCCTTCTGTAATGGCTTGGCAGGAGAAGAATGATTATCTGGAGAGTTGCCCAGAGCAATGCCAGAGGTTAAGATTCATTCTAAACCTTCCAGCCATCACCTCTTTATTTTTGCTTTGTCACCCCGAGTGGGGCGGGTATGCCCATATATGGGTCGTGAGAATTTGTACTATTTCCAGTTTGAAACTTCGCTTTGTGTCACCTAGATCAGCCTTGTCGCATGTCCCGGACGTTGTCTGGGATCCAAGGTGCCACCCACGGGTGACACCTTCCGTGACGAGGCTGAACCTTGATCATCTTTAGCATATGAGGTTGATTTCAGTAATTGCCTGTTGTTTATGTTTGTGTTTGGGGTTTTTATTTGTTTACTTGCTCATATGATATGCATTTATTGATCCAGTTGGTTACATATTTGTGTTCTCATGGAGTTTAGAAATATCCCTTTCTGCTGCCTTTACTTGCGCTTCAACCATGGAGTATTTCTTCTGTTTTTATTATTTTTGTTCTTTCCTATTTTTTTGCTATCACAATTGTGGGCATAGATAGGGCATACCTCATAAATATTTAATGTCTTGATTTCCGCAGGCTAGCAACTGCTACACAACTTAATTGGTGACCACTCGCATCCCGCTGATGCGAAGCGGTCACGTGTGCTACAAAAGAACTGTTGTCTTAGCAACGGCTTAACGCGGCAGTCTGAGTTACTGCAGTGAAGCCACACACAGGAGGATTTGCACGCTCCATGTGCTTGAAGGTATTTGATTCATGCTCAACACACCGCTCCTATCTCATTACATACACTTGTATGCCAGTAATAATGAGGCATCTGATTTGATCCTCTTTTTTGACTACTAGATTCGATTTGCCAAGTGTGCTACAAAAGTACCGTTGTCTCGGCAACGGCTTAACACGGCAGTCCGAGTTACTGCAGTGAAGCCACACACAGGAGGATCTGCACGCTCCACGTGCTTAAAGGTATATTTCATCGCTTTTACCTTATTAAATACAAGCGTATGCCAGTAATGACGAGGCATCTGATCTGATCCTCTTTTTTGACTACTAGATTCGATTTGTTACGAACATAATTGGATTTTATATTAACCCCCGCTATCCACGACATTGCTGTTGGCCCATCTCTCTGTGGGAACGTACGCTTTGTTCTACACCATTTGCCACACCAATAAGGCAAAACTAAACTTAATTGCCTTATGTTGCTATTGATTTACATTTCATATCACTTATAGGGTATTCTTATTTTGTCTTTTCTATCCACCGACTATTGAAAACACTGCTGATCGGTATGAAACATTTTCTTTTATTTTTTACAACAAATGTCCTTATTATGATGTTAATGTGTGTGTTTTGTACATATCCACTCTGATTACTAGACTTGCCCTGAAGAAGGAAATGATTTCCGAAATGCATTGGCATATTTCAGTCTGAATTATGTATGGCAATTGCTCCCTCACTAAGAATTCATTAGTGACATTTTTTGTTTTGAATTTCTTTTGGATAAACAATAATTTTTGATACTCAACCATGAAACAGACTCATCTATTTTTTTGATTAAGCATTATACATTTTTGATACCTGATCATATTGCTTTGAACTTTCAATAACTACGTACCCAGATCGGGCCCAAAAGAGAGCGGCTGTGTGACCTAGTATTGCTACTTGGTCTCTAGCTTTTGTTGTATTGTTTGAGTCAGGGTGTCTCCAGACTTATCAATAACACAAAGGAGGTAAGAAGGGAAGAAAAGCTTGTGCTAGACCATCTTCAAAAAAAGGTGAACAACCTGAGAGTCCGACAGGTATCTTGTTTAAATTCCACGTTGGTAACCTTGGGTCAACAAAATGATTGAGAGAAAAAAAGATCTGCCCTTGTTGCATTAAATCGATAGGCAGTTTTTAGAAAAATATACAAATTTTATTGATATACACAAAAGTCAATCATAAAAATCTATACCGAGATAATACACTCACTGATGAACACAGCAGTACATCTAAAGGGATTGTACTAGCATTAAGTAATTCAAGGAAGAGGAACAGTATAATTAGCTAATTTTCAAATTGACCCTCCTTGTTCTTCAGTGTAAACAACAATGAAAAGGAGAAAAGGACATCAGTGCAATAACATAGATAAAACAGTCAGTCTAGGGTGTAAAGGACAGGGCAGGATAACTGTCCTAAAAGTTTGAGGTATTATGCACCTAAAGTGTTTTTGTGCAAGTGCAAATACGCAAAAATGTACACAAAATTAAACAGGGTTTTCTCAAACAAACACAGCGTTCTCTCATTCAACACATCTCATACACACCCTTCTCAACATACAATCATCCAACATGTTTCTTTCCGTCAACCACACACACAAAAAGAGGGGGTATAAACAAAAATGAAAGGAAATTCGTCAGGGTACTGTCACGTCTATGTCAGTCATTTGTGCACTAAGTAAAACACAAGCACCCACACTTCAAATGAGTTTCTCGTAATTCAATCCTATCTGTGCCTATATAGAAATACAAATAATGGCATAAAAACAATGTGCCACTCTAGTCTTCCTCTATATACATCCACAGCCACAACCCTTTGTTGATTCCATTAGTTACCTACGGGAAAAGAGAAAACAAGAAGGACAATTAGAACATGGTCCAAATGTCCTACCAAACTAACCAGTATATAATTTACCAGTTACGAGTTTTTTTAAGAAATAAATCGTTTTGGCTAAATGAACAGTGTTCATAAATCAACACCACAAGCTGGCATAAGTACAACACTGGGGTCCGAGTCCAAAGCCAGTCCCCACCACCCACTACCACATTAGATGGCAGCTCTTACAAACATGCCTCTGTTGCTGCACCCTAACTAGCATACCACATTTAACTTTGTGATACAAATGCTTACCATCAATCAGATGGTCCGGAAGGCCCAACAGGCTAATCTCACACGGGGGCAGCTCGAAGGGCAGTACATGCACCAAGCATAGAGAATCTCCTTTACGGAGTATCCTCCATCGAAATGCACATTTTTTGACACAACTATTTTCTTCTGTAACGGAGTGGAAACAACAGAAAAACAGAAGCAGACCTCAATAGGTCTATTTCAAAAGAAAATAGAGAGAGAAAAAGGGAACCAAAATGTTGCCCTTCTCCAATCCAGGCCATGTGACAATTACCTTCTAAAATAGAATTCTATTCGTGTTTAGGTAAAGTTATCTCAGCCTTCGAGATCCAAGAACGAGGAACAGAGAGACGGGAAGCCCAGGTGTCTCCGACTTTTCTTACAGCATGCTTGCTAATGCAGGGTCTAACATGTGTAAACACTAGCAGAGAGAGGGAGAGAAGAGCACATGAGAAAGGAGAAAGGGGAGAGATGCGGGTTAGTATAAACCTCGCAGGAGCTCCTTAACCAAAACACATAAGGCTAACGGCTGTTTTTTACCTTGCTGCAGTCAAACTTCTTTTCGTGCGTTGCCGTCTTACAATCCGGGGCGTAGGCGTGGCTGGATGTGCGTGTCTAACCGCCCTGCGTAGTCCTTTATACAGGAAGTGAAAGTCGTCGGTGCATGATGATTGGAGCGCTTGTACTCTGTGTTCAATCAGTCTCCAGACTTATCACAGCCAGCTCCTTCAGAACTTCTATTCTGAATATTTAACTCTTCTCTTTTTTTACACTGACTTTAATATTTAGGGTATTTTTTTGAATTTTGTGGTGCCCACTCATCTCTCCATTTGCCATATATGGGTCCAGTGCCTGCTGGACCTTGAGACCCAGACTACTCCTCACTGATGAGGCCCAACAAGGCTGAAACATGTTTGGGGATGCTTGTGGTCTTGTGCAGAAGGGATGTGACCTAGCAGTTGGGGTTGGACTGCCCTTTCGGGGTGGGACCAAACCTGATTTACATATGGTCTTTCCCCTTCTGTAATGGTTTGGTAGGCAAAGAACGATGGACTGGAGATTTGCCCAGAGCAATGCCCGAAGTTAAGATTCATTCTAAACCTTCTAGCCATCAACTCTTTGTTTTTGCTTTGTCACCCCGAGTGGGACGGTGTGACAAATCAACTTCTGGAGCACCAGTTTTCCAGGGATGAATATCGGTTTCTAAACCATCAATCAGCCTGAGACCTCTAGTACACCAGAAGGGATCGAAACAGATTGGAAACACAAGTAAATTATAAACATCCTTGTCCAATTTTGGTAATGTGGACGGAATGGCTGGCTTATCTCTGCATGGTCATGGATCATTGGTTAGTTGCAACACAGCGAAAATACAATTATTACCCAATGATAAAAGGGACTGTCCAGTCAAAGTTGTATAAAAATATCTACTTTTTATTATTACAACAGACAGTTCTAGCACACTACAAAATACAACACTCACTTTAAAGAAACACAGAGGACAGACAGTTTCACGAAGGAAAGGGATGCACTCTGTATGCTAACAGGAGGGTAGTCGTGAAAGCAATCAGTTTTAAGGGTTGATGGTTATTTGGTTTCAGCACCAAGGGAGCAAGGGGTCATAAATGTCCCTAGGGGCATTCGGAGAAGGACCAGGGGGACAGAACCACAATGTACCTGGTGCTTGAGATGATCTTGATGCTCGACAGCGTTGAGTCGGTTCGAGGACGCTTTGCAGCTCCTGCTACAGAGTTCAAGATGGGAGACAGCTGCGGGTATCAGGTGGCGGGCCGTTCCGCAAGCGAGACTGGATGGAAGGCTGCAGGCTGGCCTACACAGTGGCTTGAGGTCAAGAATCATTGTCCCTGTGTTGGTTGGCGGATCTGGAATGCTGGTCAAGTCATTTTGGACGGCTTTAGTGACTGTAGCGTGACAACAGTCAGGGGTTCAACTCCCTCAAAAATGGCCTTAAAAGATGGACACTGGTTGATACTTGTTGTAGAACTCGTCCTAGCTTCTTTGCAGGGCTTGTGTCGTCCTTTAAGGTGGACGGCCGCAAGCTGAGAAGAGTGTTTGAACGCAACGGCCTTGTTCTTTGTTCAGAGACTCTCTGGCACTTTCCACCTAGGAAGCTTGGTGGCAGAACCTAGCAGGGCATGCTGTGTGCTGGCGGGGAACCGGTTCTGGAGCTGATGAACGGGTCCTCTGAGTCCAGTATCTCCCTCTGTTTCCTGGTGGATGTTTAGGGGAGGGATCTTGCTTCCCTCTTGGAAATTCTGGTCTTTCTTCACTGGCGGAAGCTGTAAGGCAGACTGTACCTTCAGCCAGGGTCCAAATGAGTCCTTCTTACTCCTTTCGAAGTCGTCGAATGATCTGCCAAAAGAGGGGCTCAACCCTGTTTTAATGCCAGATGGGCACCAGTGATTGGTGCAGGCTAAGCCTACCTTAATGAACCAATCGTGGGTCCCCACCAACAATATTCTGGGTAAGGGGTGACAGCATGTACTACTAAGTCCCACCCACCTTCCTGTCTGGTCTGGATCAAAGTGTCTCTCTGGCTAATTGAGCTCTCTGTAACTCCTGATCAAAGTGCAGGACTCCCTTGAAGTTTGTGGCGAGAACAGACTTTCTGTCTCCATCAAATGACATACTTCTTCCCTCTGAAAGGGGGTTCCCTGCGGGGATTGCCTACTGTAAACAGTTTTCCCAGACATGGCATTCACTGCCCTTCATACAGGGGGGTGGGAGCTAGCTTCAAGTTGACACATTGCATATCAAAAAGGTGTTTGTTTCCTGTCCCTTGTGTTAGTTCTGTGACCAGGCCTCTTCGCAGGCCTGCTGTTGTTTAACTCTCATCAGTATGCGCTGCCACTACACAATACTTTGACAATAGAATCCATGGAGCCTTTTATATTTAATTAGGCTGGCCATGGCAGTAGGAAGGTGTTGCCTTCCCCCTTCTTGAGATGCTTTGATGTACCTGTGGCTGTCACATTCCAGCTAAATGTGACAGAAAGGACTGCGCCTGTAGTCTGTGCCACCCCGGAGTACACTTGACTATGTTTTTGTAGTGCGACGAGCATAGGAAAATGTGTGCGGATTAGCTCCACACATTTTCTGAGGTTGATCTCCCATCATTCTATTTCTTACAAAAAATATTAAAATCCCAGGGCAAGCGCACACTCCCCGTGTAGATAGTTGAATTCCTCACAGTGTCACATGCCTGTTGGGCCTAGGGGCCCAAGCTACTCCTTACTGATGGGGCCCAACAAGACCGAAACATGTTTGGGTATGCTTGTGCTCTTGCCCAGAAGGGATATGACCTAGCAGTTTGGGCTGGACTGCCCCTTTTGGGGTAGGACCAAGCCGGATTTGCATATGGTCTTTCCCCTTCTGTAATAGCTTGGCTGGTAAAGAACAATGGTCCTTAGGGTTGCCCAGAGCAATGCAAGATTTAAAAATTCATTCTAAACCTTCCAGCCATCAGGGTTTAATGACTGTGTCTGGCACCTACCCAGGGACTTAACCTCCAGTGCACAGGCAACAACAAGGTCTTGGTCCACAGCAAGCACTGTGTGACAGGAGTTTAACGCTTGCGGGAGACAACATGATAGAGCCCTGGCAGAAACAAGCAGGGATTCTTGTGCCCGACCCAGCATCCTGATGAACTCCTGACAAACGCCTCAGGCTAGCAATGACAGGCAAGCAGGCCTATCCCTACACCAAACGTTTTTGCCTCCCATAAAGTTTAGCGTGCAGCTTACTGTAATGAGTTGAGCTTCCAGACTCAGACTGCCGACTCTCCCTCATCTGCCAATTCTGAGACCCCTGTTTTGTTGTACATGGTGTACAAAGTATCTTTTCAAGGCAGAGAGAGAGAGAGACAGTGAGTGAGAGATTGACAGGAGCAGTATGAGATAATGAAATGCAACCTGTCTGCAAGGGGCCAGTGGTAGGAATTCAGGGTGGCTGTTTATTTTTCCTTTGTAAGGCTTACTCCCCTCTTCTCCTGTCTGCCCTCTAAGATCTCCTACCACCTTACACTATACATAAACCCCCCACAGACGGGCACTACAGGCCTAGACATTAGCACATTAACACTGTCCGAGCTACAACTAAGCTCTCCTCTTTAGCCCTGTCGCTCTCTCCCACATCAGGGGCTAAACAGAACCAACATTCTATAGTCCTCTGGTCAACATATGGCCCGTGGTCCAGATGAGGCCTTTCAGGACATTATTGATGGCCCTTCAAGTAACCTGAGTTTAATGATGAAGTGTTGCCTGGCCTAAAACTAGTTTTCTTCTTTGCATCCTGATCCCTGCAGTTTTACTTCTATTTGAATCATGGTGTAAGCCCCAAAATACACATAAATGATAGTGGGAGTGGCAATACAAGGTAATGTATCACACAGGTTACGGTTAGAAAATACACATTTTTTAAAAACTCAAATTAGTGCTTCGACACCCCTACCACCCGCTTGTCCCCATCGATTATGCCGTCCACTGTATGAGACTTGTGTGGTACATTCGGCTTTCCAGCAAAATCACTTGAGCGTGCCTCCTGTAGTGTATCAGATCTTGAGCTCTTCCCTATGGATAACATCCTCACAAGTGTCTCCACCAAACCCATAGAATGCTGATCAACACACAGGAACCAGGTACTTCCAACCTGCACAAATCAACACCACAAGTTTTCCATCTGCAGAGATAGGCCACAAAAAGTGGCAGAAGGGCCAAATACGAGACCACTTACACTACACATTTACTTCCAGTGCTCACCATCAGCACAACAGCAAGGCCAAATTGCATTTTCCCTCTCTGTGCTAACCTAGCCCAGCCACCTCTCTGCTCATCGTATTTGCATTGAATTCCATAGATCTCATCATTTAAGGGGTTAAGATCCACCTGAGCACCTGGAGACTATGCAAATGGCCACCGAGTGTGGTATAAACCCTAGTAGCATTGCAGAACATGGTAATTGAAGTGGCACAGGATTTCAACTACCAGAATGCATTAGACCCGAGCAGTGCTGTCCCTCCAATGACATGGAGTCATATGGCCACCTTACAATGGATTTAAAAACTCACTTCTAAAACAGAGATAGGAAAGCATGGCATTTTCTGTGATATTCCACATTGTCAGCACAAGACTGCATCAATAACTTATGTGTTTTAACAAGGAGCTTTCTGCTACAGGAGTGTAGCTTCCTAATGCTTCAAAACCCGATACCTTCCAATCTCCAGTATCAGCTGTGAGAGGTACACCCAAATTTGTGTTATTCTTTGTTTGTTATCATGTATCATGGCGGAAACAGGACTGTACTTTTTGAAAAGAAAGAGATTGAATACCTGTCATGGAACAACTTGTGATCCATATATTAAAAATACTACTTTTAGTGACCCTAGAACAGTGGTGCATAACAAGCAGCCCTTTAGGACATCATTGCCTGGGAGAATAGCTCAGGGGCAACGCGTGTGTCTTGGAAGCAAGACAACGCAGAGCAGCCTAGATTCAAATCCAGGTCATGCGCTTTTGAGAATGATCTCCGGTTTTAAGTGTCACAGTTTATTACACGGCACACGCAAGCCAGGGCACTCCTTCCCCTACAGTAAATGTGGCGCACACTAAAAATGCTTTTTATTTTTCAGTATACTATGGATTCTTTTTGTGTAGGCCTCCAACCCGTCTCGCACCCAACCTCCACAAACACCCTGTGTCACAATGGACTAGGACCAGGCCGGTGTGCATCAATGAGATATTTATTAACTTATTATTTAACAAAAAAGGAAAATCAACCAATTACAGCAGCCGCAAATGTTGTGGCAACACAAAATGCAATAATCTCTACAAAACAACCAGATTAAGATATACAGGCCTGCATTTCAGGTTTGCCAGTCCGGAAAGAACGGTGCTGGTAAGCTTACCGGCACGGTTGTTGCCGCACCAGCAAACTATGAGGCTGCAGGTGGGTGCCGTACCGCCCGCCAGTTTCAGTCCTGGCGGGGGGAGCGGCACCCACCCGCAGACCTTTAGGGAAGCACCGGCACTGCTTCTGTGGTCTCAACTCCCGTATGGGAATGGGTATCTACATTTTACCAGCATTATACCGACAAGTCAGGCATGATAAATCATTACGGTCCACTGACTACCTGCCGGTTTTACCCGTAATGAGGGTCACTGTCACAGTTACTTCCTTTTTTTTAATGGCAGAACAAAAAAATAACAATGCAACACAATGATAGACCTAGCGGTAAGCACTCCTCCTGCCACACTCAACCCGCCAAACATCAATTCGACTTGATTCCTTTGAATGGAAGACATTGGCAGGGAGTAAGAATACGGGGGGTGGGAATCGGTTTTGGTGTGGTGCCCACAGAAACTAGATGGGGCGTCAGCAAACCAGGGGAAAATCCGTTTTGGAGCACCAATGGAAGATTGGGGTTTTTATTCCTTTTCACAGCTGCTAGGGGAAAGAGGAAGAAAACAGGGTATTCACTTGCTTGTGTTTAGAAAGACAGGCAGAGCTTTTTGGGAACACTAATCAGCACACAAGGAGAACATCGATTTTTAGAATATGCAGTACATGGGCAATGGAAAGGGAATGCAAATGAAAGATTGTTTTGACCACATAATAGGGAAAGAGGAACAGAAACGGGAAATCGTTTTTTGGGATGTCAAACTTAATTTCAATGGAAAAGAAAATGCAAACCGGCTCTGGGAAAGGGGTTAGCTCAAAACAGGGAAATAAGTTTTGGTTCAGGATGATAAATGCAAAGAGGGATGACAGTGGCAAATGGAAATTCATTTACCAGGGCCCAATTTAAACACGGGGACACATTTTTTTCTCAGATCACAATGGGTTTAATTCTCTTGGGCAACACTTTATAACTATGACAATTAACAATACACTGGGAAAAAGATTGCTGGTTTCTAATTCTAATTCCACCAATCCTGATAGGGGGAATTAATTGATTTACTTACAAAAATACTAAGGATTTACACAGACAAATGAGGGGGTTTTAAATGGGGATTTGCTAACATAAACAGGAAGACAAGAGATTATTCAATGGGAGATGACTGGAATACACAGACAAACAAAGGATTCTTCAATGGGGAGTTGACTAAATTGCATTGGGTTTTCAATGGGGAATTTTCAATGGGGGGGAATATTGGATGCAATGCTATGAGAATGAAGGGCTTATGCAATTTAGGGCTGGGGTTATTGCTACTTATATAGAAAGCCTTTGTTTAAGATTCAGGAAATCCAGCTGCATCTCAGGACACTCTGGAAAGATAGGGCAGGGGTCTGGTCAGTCCACTCTCAAAGATGGTAAGTTTCAGCAGCCTTCTCTCAGTTCTCATTTTTCTGTCTCCCGGGTGTTTGTGTATCCTGTCCTAGTGCAGTCCCCCTTATATAGCAGAAATAACATCACTAATTGTACAATCTTGGGGACGTACCTTGCAATAATCCCTGCTACTAGGATTGGACAGTTACCCTCTCTCTCTCTGCTCCCAGTCAGGATTGGTTTAGGGGTTTGGGTCAACATCTGTCTTTTCCCATTTGTCATCATCCTTTGTTCTCCTTTCAACTTTTTTGGCAAAACCTAGTTATATATCACAACTTCATAATTGTACTAGCAACTGTCATACTAAACATATTTTCTGTTTTAGCTGTTCATGGGGAATTAGATAAGCCAACAGCCAAATCCGGACAATGTAGCATGGCCATGTGCCACATTTCTGTTGTTTTCATAAATGTACAACAGTTATGAATATGTAAGTTATTAAGCATATCCCTAATTTCATTTTCCACCTTTTCACCAACTCTCACATGTGTAACATGTTCAAATCAGCCAGAAACCTAGTCTATCAGGCCATTACAGTTCCCAGAGCCACAGGTAGATGCATTTTACCACCTGGAAATTATATGAAAAATTGTATAAAAATGAACTCAATCCACAGTATGGTTGCTGTGCAAAATGCCTAAAATGAAAATAGTCTTTTAAATTAATTGTGGGTGTTCCTGTTCAGCAAATGAGATGGCTGCATCATCCAGCAATGCCATCTGTCCTCCTGGGCCATCCTGCAACCATGGCTTTTATGAGTCTCTTTGAAGTAAGTGTGAGCGCTTTGAAGTGGGTGCAACAAGGATTCACACCTTTTAGTCATGCTCAAGCCAAGGATTGCTTTCTTTTGAAGTCCATGCTTTCCTAGTCAGCAGGTCTTGAGGATACTGAGTTTTGACACTTTCCTGACATTTCTCTGTGAGTAGTGATATTTTTTCCATTATGGCTTGTTAAATTTGTTTTTATTTGCAGATACATGTGCAGGCCATTTTTGCTTTGAATGTTAAACAATCCTGTTTTCCATGTCACAGGATTCTTTGATTTCTCCTTTTTTTGTGGATTAAACTGCTGCTTGTCCATGGATAATGCCAGGTAGGCCCTTTTCCACACGGCTCTTTAACTTTGCATGAAGCAAAAGCAAAAGCCAGGCTGTTTTTTGTTGCAGTGTTTAAATGCCTGCCATTCATGTGAAAATAAAAGCAAAAGCCAGACCGTTTTTATAGCAGGGTTTAAATGCCTGCCATTCAGGTGAAAGGGACTTCTCTTTGGGGCCTTTAAATGCACCCCACATGAGTGCCTAATAAAAGGTTGATTAACAAATTAATTATGGCCCTCCAAGTCACCGGAGCTTAACGATGAAGTGTTGTCTCGCCTAAAGTCAGTCTCTAAGTCTGTCATGTCAGGTGTGTGAAGCCTCAGTAGTCCAGTGTGTGTGTTTGCATCATGATGCCTGCCATTTTACCACTATTAGAAAATGGAATTTAAGTCCCATGATACAAATACAACAAAGTGGTTATGTCATTAGATGGCTACGTGTCACAAGTTACAGTTTAAAAGTAATAAATAAAAAGCACACCTTAAAATATGTTGGTTTTATTTTAACTCAAATGTGTGCACCAATGCTCCTACAACAGGCTCAATCCCAGAGATAGTTTGGCCCTCTGTATGGGCTTTCTTAGGTACATTAAAAAAAAACAAGCATTGACAATGCCAACGGTTTGGTCTTTTGTGTAGGCATGGGAAAGGCACTTGCCAAGTACAGCCATAGTGGTATTAACTTGACATTCATGGTAGAAGGTGCAACATGGTGCAAGTACCTGGGCATATAATGGCAGTGCCTGACAAATGCCTAATATTTGTACACAAGCAAAAACGATTGGCTTTGCCAGTGCTTGATTTTAACAGGACTTCAGTGTAGGACACTCAGAGTTCTTATTAATAGAGTGACTGAAGGCAGACTGAGTTAATACATTTTTATACTCCAGTAGCAGGTTTGCAACTCTAATTAGGTCATTAACTCTCAGAAGACTACTTTGAAAAAGCACTGACAGGCCCTTTGAGTGCAAGGCTTTATTAAAGCGAGCTCTATGAGTTCCCATGAGGAGGTTTTTGGGATAGGGAGGAACAGGAACTGGGTGGGAATGGCCATAGGGATTAGCATGGTCATGGGCAGTGAATGGGTAGGTAAATAACCAAGCAACACCTACAAGTTGTGTGTCCCTACTCATATGCCATTTCTCCCTTTCTGTACTCTAACGCAATAGTTTCTTTCAGCTTATAGGTGTGGCAAGCGACACCTAATAGCCCAACTAAAAAGGTGTGCCCGACTGCCCAAGATGAACAAAAGGCTCAGTTTCCAATACTAAACTTTGAAGTTTTGTCCCACAGCTTGCAAACAGAGTGCTGCGGGAGATACATACACCCACTGACTGGGCTGTCCTCAGGGGCGGCGCCAGGCATGTGCAGCATGTGTAGCTGCACTTGGCCCCCGGCTGATGGGGCCCCGCACAGAGGGTGCCGGTGTGGCCCCGCACAGAGGGTGCCGGTGACTCCCTCTTTTTTCAGGCTGCAGCATGGGCCGTGTTCTCAGAGTGGCTAAACATGCTGCAGTGCACTCTGAGCACAGGGCCGGCCCATGCTTCAGCATGATGGGGAAGCTTGCCGGTGTTCAGGAATATCTTTTTCAAATGCAGCTGTTCTACCTTTAGGCTGATCTCCCTTTTTGTTTGTCCTGTGAGGCAATGTGTCATATCTCAACCTCCTGCTGAGACTCCGGAGAGACAAAAACCCCCTTCCCAGCGGCCCAATAGGCTCTGCTGGCCTTGTAAGCAGTGCTGATCACTTTCTTTCTTAAAGCAGAGTATTTAAAGCAGGAGATGCCCTATTTAGGAGACCATTGTTTTGGGCAATGCGTTCGTGTTAAGAAGTGCAAAGGGACATTTTTATTTTGAAATCGCATGCAAAGCACCAGTTAGCTGCCTACAATCTGTGCCCTCCTCCAGCACAAGTTCCTTTCTGATTTTTATTTATCAGAGTGCAGACTCCCGAAAGCACAGAATGCTTTAAGAACGCCAAATGCCTACAACATAGGGAATGTAATGTAGTTTTCATTGTTAGCACCTGCATTCATATGCATACATGTTTAGGCAATTGAAATCGTGATGTGGGGTTAGTGCGTGCATGTCAAGGGAGTTAGGTTAAGAGGGACAGGAGGAAGCTCATTCTCACGGGACTCCTTAAGTGTGTGGTTTCAGATGTGAAGAAGAGTTAACTGGTTGTAACATTGAAGCTTCACCAGAATATAATAGAATACAAATAGACTGTGACAGCACCCCAACTGGCCATAGCACATGTTGGGGTGATCATCGGCTCCAGCCAACAGTGCAGGCCTGTCCCCCGCCTACCCTTCAGTATAACACGCTGTTGGCAATGTGGGCAACTCAGGTAGGCATTCACCCACCAATCCCGTAATCCCGGACTGGGGACATCGAATAGAAGTTACAAGCAGCACCGTTTATATTATTGAAACTTGAAAATAGGTGATATGTATGTACATTTTTTTGCTGCTGGCAACATACGTAGTGGCCATTATCCTGTGATGTCACTTCCTGTGATGTCACGTCATGCAATTGAAGGGGCCCTGCACTTAATGTGCCGCACTTGGCCCCACAAATCCTAGGGCCAACCCTGGCTGTCCTACTATATATCCCACAATTGAGCACTGCACTTTGCTGCTCACTTTTGGCAAGTTGTGAAAGCCAACCTTTGCCAATCCTAAATTTCTTAGGAAAACATTATTTGGGATGTAGTTTGATGCTTGACCCGTTATGTAGTGGACCTGCAAATCCCAGCATGCAGTGTGCTGCTGGATTAAAGCCAGGAGTGGCTATAGGTGACCCCCAGCGCATGAGAGCATTTTGCATGTAGTTCTACAGCAGTTATGAGTTTGCAACCTACCACCCGCTTTCCTCACAAAACCCAGGGCTTAGCTGCCTTGGCTTCTTGCGAACATCTCTCAACCCGTTGACGACGCAATGAGGGTTGATCCCATTGAAGTACATACAAATGAATCCTTTCTGAGAGGGTGACGATGTAGATCTGCGGAGGGGCAGCGCATTGAAGTCTGGCTTCGCATGCGCGTTATTCTAATGCTTTCGCCACCCTCCAAGAAGCAGAGCGCAGATGAACGGCTCCGTGCATTGCCATAATGCAGGGCACGGAACACGTCTGCAAACGCAGCTGATGAAAAGAAAAGACAACAACCGTAACAAAGCCTGAGAGAAGCCCGAGGGCTGATGAGTTGCGAGAACGCGCTGAGCCTGCAGGCAACCGGCGCGGAGCCTTTGAACGCGGCAGAGACACCAGGTTGGAACAGAAGTAATTTTTTCAGCATCAGCAACAAATGTCTTGCGCATCCTCTCCAGATCTTCCTCGCCCTGCTTCTCTCACCGAAGGTGGGGCGGAGGAGGGTGAGGCGGGAGACTTCCCATTACCAAGTTCTGTTTCTAGTTCGAGAATACCCTTATCAGGGCATGCGGCCCATCATTAGCAGACCTTGGGCGCCCTCTGCTGGACATTAAGACGCAAGGCAGTTAGGACTCATCTGTCAGCTCACTGTAGGCCCGAAAAGTACTAGAAGGAACATGAAAGTTCATAATTTCCGTCAGAGTGGTTTTTTTTTCCGGCACCCGGCAATGGGCAATTACTTGGGCATTGCGGCCCCGCTGGACCCGGTAATTACCCATTGCCGGGTGCCGGTAATTGTCAGTCCCCATTCCCATTTGAGCCCCATAGGGCTCAATGGGAATGGGGAACATGGTAGCGCCGGTGCCGGTGCTACGTCAAGTTCTGCTCGCGGGTGCTCGCAGATGCCGTAATGGCACCCGCAAGCAGAACTCGTAGTTTGCCGATCGGGGAACTACAGTACCGGCAAACTGCCCGGTACCATAGTTCCCAGACCGGCAAACTTGTAATGTCCCCCATAGTCTTAATGGGGGTCATTACGAGGTAGGGGGTAGCCATGCTGCAATTTGCGGCATGGCTACCCCCTTACCGGATACCGGGTCCGGGTTCCTTGAATGAGGAATTACTGGGCCATTCCAACCTTGGAGGGCCAAGTAATTCCTCATTCAAGGAACCCATCCCCATTCCCATTCGAGCTCCCATAGGGCTCAATTGGAATGGAGAGGGTGCTAACAACGGGCCTGTTAAAGGCATGGTCCAGTAAAAAATGTTCTTGTCCCTACGGGTCGGCCATGTTTTTTTAAGCCTAAGTGGCTCAATTTTAGAAAACTTTCCTATGGACCTTACCTGAGTTTTAAACGCAAGCGAAAACAGGCACCAGGGTGCCGCCATTTTGTAATAATCCTATCACTTGCCGCCTCGCCCTGGATGACCTGCTTCTGCGGCACTAAATCAAATCCCCGCCCCTGAGCCTGTCATCAGCAGACTCGTACCGCCCATTTCCCAACGCCAAAGCACGTCTCGTGTCAACAATCGCTGCGCCTCACCTAATGACGTGTCGCAATGGAAATGGCAGGACGCCTCTTTCCTCAATAAGTATAAACAGACCGTTTCCCAACACACAGCAGCAGATTTTCGATTCCATTTCTCTCTCTGTGTTACTTTGAGTATTCTGTGACTCGTTTCTGTGCTCTGGTCAGCTACCTTCGCCGCTTGTAGCCCGTGTGAACACCTGTACCATCTCTGTAAATTATTTTACTTTGTTTACCACACAATGGCTACAATAATGCCCTACATGTACGAGCCCGAGTATACCGAGGAGGAACTACTGGAAAGGGAAGCACGCGAAAACGATGGGGATTCGGACGGCAGTTGGGAGGACGATTCAACAGATGAAGAGCCTGGGCCTAGTCGCATGGACGGCGTCTCCACCTGGTGCACATGCAATCGGTGCGAGCTAATGCCAACTGAGGACGAGAACTGCTGCTGCCGAGAAAACGAGTTTTGGATGCCTGGCCTACATTTCGGAAGGCGAGACACGTCCGCAATGCATCACCGAGCTGCCAGACTTCAGGGCAGCCTGCCTCACACGGGCCGTGTTGAGAATAATGATGGTGCTTATGCACGAACTTCGCGCAACTGTTCGTCCTCGTAATCCGAGTAACGAGTAAGTATACTCTGCTTGTCATGCCACTCCTATTTCATGTTCTTCTACTATATCCAAAATTATATATTCATATCATAGTAACGCATGAAAGTCGTTCAGTAGTGTGCATTGTCTAGATAGCATTTGTCCGTGCAGAATGCCATTAGTTACAAGAATTTTCATTGACAACAAACGTTTATTAAACTTATCTTTGTCATTTAAAAACAGTTTGTTTCATTCCTTTTCACAGGTGGTACAGGCTGGTGGCCTATCGTTCCTTTACATGGTGGCTCCACGGAAGGCTTGGACACCGCGTTCGAAGAGTGATACCCGCCTGTGCCGTTCGTGCCGTAAGAGAAACGTTCCCGAGTGACAGCGGTCAGTAAAGGGGATTTTCTGTCGCTGTGCTGCAACCTGACCTGTATAATCTTTAAAGTCTTGTATTTTTGTGTCATGAAAATAAGATACAAAATAAAAACCACATATATTTTAACAACGGTTGTTTCGATTTTTTAAATGAATCAAGTGTGTCTCCATTCAAGGATGGACGTCAGACATCTGTGCTCCGAATGGGTGAAGGTCTGGTCGCTGTGAAGCAGGGTGGTCACTATCTATCTAAGCTAACATAACATATTCTCGATAATGCATGCACTAAATAACACTTGTTCAAGGTCTTTCAGTAGGTTATGTCTCTATAAAAGTCACACATATATCTATACTAACAATTGCCATTGGATTATACAGGCCTTAGGGTCTTGACCACTATAATACACCGGTTGAAGTGTGGGTCTGTGCTCACAAGAATCTCCGGTATGTGGCATTTGTTATTTATAAGCAACGATATACTATCAAAGGCAGTTCGCACCCGTGGATGAGCACTGGCATGTGGGGCTGTCTGGGGCGCGAATGGCCAAGGTGCCAAACAACATGTACACTTCAAAAGGAATCCCACGTCAAGGGGCCATCAGTCACATGGCCTCCTCAGACCCCGTGTCTCCAGCCAGGCCTCCCCTTGAAGCAGGCCACCCCCCTGCAATCCACATAAGTGTGTCTCCATTCAGTAGCCTTCCTGTGCCTTATCTGCAGGCCCCAGGCCCCTCCATCCCACCCACCCTCTATCAAAGGCGGTTCACGCCAGTGGATGGGCGCTGTCAGGGGCGCGAAAGGCCAAGGTGCCAAACTACATGTACACTTCAAAAGGTATCCCACGCCAAGGGGCCATCGGTCACATGGCCTCCTCAGACCCCGTGTCTCCAGCCAGGCCTCCCCTTGAAGCAGGCCGCCCCCCTGCAATCCACATAAATGTGTCTCCATTCAGCAGTCTTCCTGTGCCTTATCTGCACGCCCCAGGCCCATCCATCCCACCCCCTCTATCAAAGGCGGTTCGCACCCGGGGATGAGCGCTGGCATGGGGGGCTGTCACGGGCGCAAATGGCCAAGGTGCCAAACAGCATGTACACTTCAAAAGGTGTCCCACGCCAAGGGGCCATCGGTCACATGGCCTCCTCAGACCCCGTGTGTCCAGCCAGGCCTCCCCTTCAAGCAGGCCGCCCCCCTAAAACCACGACATACATATACGTCATTCATTCACAAACACACCCCTGTTTCTAATACTTTATAAACCACTTGATATGTCTCATGAGAACATCTTTGTGCTTTGCAAGTCAACTCCTGAACGGGCTACCTGGCAACCACTGAGATCTACGCTAATCTGCTCGTCGTCGTGCTATCCGTGAACTTCTGTGACCGCTTAGAGCAAACCCATCTGTGTGCTACCTGTGGCCACCCACCTATTCTCCTGCAACATACTGCTCTGCTTGCTGAATCCAACTGTTTGTTGGTCAAGGTAAGGCCATGTATCCTAGTCATATTTCGCAGATTTTTAAATTTCTATCTATTTGCGAGTAGAGTACACAATTGTGCTATGTTCATTGGTCTCATTGCTATTGACTTGAGTTTCCATTGCTATGCTATCAATAGATCTATTTATTTTCATCTTTGTCTATTGTCATCGAATTGCATCCTTCGGGGGTCCAGTCTATAATGTAAGCATGTTTCCTTCTCGTGCAAGACAGAACATCCAAGGGACGAGTCACATGTTCAGATTTTAGTCACATCATTTATACATTTCTGCAACTTATGCAAATACTAAGCCGCACATAATGAACTGGTATAGTTCCGGCGACCAAAACAAACCTTGCATGGATCATTGTATGATTCATTTACTTTTGTATAAAATCTTTATTCATGAAGATTGTATAATAATGTCGATATTTACTTTTCAGATTTATCAACAATGCCTGCCTGTTCGATTAGCGGTTGCCCTACGAAGACCCATGCGAAATCTGAAGGCACTACAATGCATGTATTCCCGAAAACTGTTGATTGAATAAGAGAATGGGTCAGACATTGCGGATATCCACTGGATGAGCTGGAAAGTAGAGTCCAACAAGTCTTACAGGACAAGAGGGGTGATCGATACCGCATCTGCAGCCGGCACTTTTCCTTGGACATGTACACAACATCTTGGGTAACAAAGAAGAATAAACGGCGAACGACACGGAAATTGCTCGAAAACGCTATTCCCACTCTATTCGTCCACATTCCGCCACCGGTGAGTCAAGTGTCCGGATTTAGTTTTAGGCCTTGCGGTAGTGTGTAGGTAGCTGAATGGATTAATTGATATTGTAGGTGTTCTATCCCTTGTAATCATTTCGATATTGATATGAGTGCATATCTTTTTGAATAATGACATTTATCAATATATTATTTTTCGATTTCATAACCCACAAAAAAAATGTATATATATGGGAACAGGGAACTGTGCTGTATTGAGCATTTTTCAAGTATTCTGTCGCCTTACATGGCTATTTTTAATATTGGCATTTCATTATCAATCATTAATGTACCTTTACAACTTCTTTACTATCCCTTGAATCTGAAGAAAGAACATTCTACATCCTTGACGTGGTCGCAGTTATCAACCACTTCTAGTGCGTATCAGGTAATCTTACTAGGCTAATCCGCTACAGACTTGTTTTATGCATGTCAAGTAATAGTTTTATTCTATCATTTTATTATTTTACCGAATGTTTGGTTAGTGCTTTCCAATTGATATACACCTTAGTTATCGTCCGCTGATGTTTGTTTTCAGTTATAATTAGCGTTATCCATACTAATGCAAGTACTGTCTTTCAGGGAGATGCTGAAGCGTCCGCCACACCTACAACATTTCTAGATGTTCTTCACCAGCAGGAGGTATGGATACTGACAGCTCCATCGTTTGATTGTTCTACACAATGTTTCATGTGTGTTATGTTTTCACTATTGTAATCCTCACTAATGCAAGTACTATGTTTCAGGCAGTTGATGGAGCGTCAACCCCTGCACTTGATGCGAAGCCTGACATTCAAGTAATTCCAGGGGAAGTGGAAGCGGGACCATGCGTATACGAATCGGTGCAACAGCTTTCGGAAGTGTGCACTACATTTGGAACATCCATAGATATTCTTCAGCAGCACGAGGTATGGATACTGACAGCTCCATCATGCATGATCATATAACGTGATTCCATTTGCTATACTTTCTTCCCTATTAACGCAAGTGCTGTGTTTCAGGGAGACGACGGAGCTTCCACTACAATCACAACATCCCATTTAGATGATGCAGAAGTAAATAAATCGGAGAAATAACTCGATGAAATGTGATCATATTTAGATTTTCCTTGATTCTTTTAGACAATACATCATTTGTGGTTATCTCTTTATATGTACCTGTGCCGTCGACCCCAAGTGTGTGTTATGTTTCCAATATTGAAAACCATACTAATGCAAGTACTGTGTTTCAGGGAGACGAAGGAGCTTCCACTACAATCACAACATCCAATTTTGATGATGCAGATGTAAAGGATTCGGAGAAATAAGTCGATGAAATCTGCATATTTATATTTTCCTTGATTGTTTTAGACAATGCATCATTTGTGGTTATCTCTTTATATGCACCTGTGCCGTCGACCCCAAGTGTGTTTTATGTTTCCAATATTGAAAACCATACTAATGCAAGTACTGTGTTTCAGGGAGATGCTGATGCCTCCTCTCCAATACAACCATTCATGGCAGTCCATGCAGAGCCAGAGGTATGGATACTGACAGCTCCATCGAAATAGATAATCACTGGTCGAATACTTGTCGTTTGATTGTTGCACACAATGTTTAAATCGTGTTTGGCTATTGAGATGTACCTGTGTGTTCGTCCTCACGTGTGTTTTATGCTAACAATATTTTGATACATAGCAATGAAAGTACTATGTTTCCGGGAGACGATGGAGACTCATTCCGTGCTGTCTCTGCGTATACAGAAAATATAGTCGTTGCAGCGCAAGAGGAATGGAGGACATGCGGAAACGAATCGGAGGTACAGCGTGCAGATGTTGAAGGTCGAGTCAAAAAAGGTGAAAAGAAAAAAAAACAAAAAAGGTTAGTTACAAACAGTTAATAAATTTAAAAAAATGTTTGTGCTGGGGACTATTTATGTTTTTTTCCAGTCAATTGGACTACACTTTATCTTGTGTTTAAACTGAACGTCCCTTTTCCAATCTCTCCTCTAGTTACCCGTGGGTGTCAGAACTATGCATACACAGACAGTGAAGCGAATGCGAGATGTTGCTTGCCAGACCATGTACACTATGGAGGAACTATTAATTGAGGCGAGGCGTGTTCAGGCTCGAGATGCTCATGTCCAATGGCCAGAACATGAATTAACTGTGTTTGGAGAATACAGCAAAGTTGCATTGGACCATTGCTACAGTGCGACCGCACCACCACAAGAAGATGATATTGAATGTGTTGAAGATAGCTCTGAAGTAGTTGCAGATCAATTCACACAATCTACACCCGCCAAAAAATTGCCACCCAAAAACATGTCGACATTGTTGTGTTCTCCCATCAATGTTGAAGTAGCAGATGTCGAAATGACAGAGAATGAACCAGCCGCAGCATCCATAGACGCATCAGAACTTGATAGCAGCGATATTACTTTCCAATGTGTTGAAATCTCTGCAACGTCACAGGCCGAAACAACGTTGACGCAGAATGACAGTCTAATGAAAGAGAGCAAATACATTGTATTCGACAGTTGTTTGATGGAAATTATAAGTTGTTAAGTTGTGTGTCCCGAGGACGAGGCGTACCTGAATCTCCAGGAGTCTTGCGTGCCGAGGTAGCCAGGTCGTGGTAGATGTAGACTAGTAGCTGATGAAGTAAGTGACGCAAAGAACCGACCCCGGGCCCGTCCTGTAATACAGGATTGAACTGGGGCCAGCTCCTGACGCCACGGATGACAATTCCCAATATTAACGTGGCGCCAGAACAGTGCAAGCACTGATCGGGAAGGTCGTAGATGTTACTGGCAAATACTGGCAAAGGATCCAAAACAGCTTTCCAGGATGGTGTAGGTTGGAGGTAGCCAGTACAGGTAAGCAGAATGTTCAAGGTACCAAAATGTGATTAGCAGCAAGTCCAAGGTACCAAGGCAGGAGGAAGAACAGGGATCCAAAGAAGCCGGGGAAGCGGGCCAGGACCACAGGAACCCCAGCACAGGCGGGCAACTCAGGCAATAGAAGGAGCAGGAGGGAACCAGGAGGAAGGGACCAGAGAAACACAGGAGAACAGGAATGGGGAGGGAAGAAGGCAGCCTGATCAGAAGAGGAAAAGGAAGGACCCAACCCAGGACCAGGATCAAGACCCAGAACCCCAGAATCAGGAAGCGAAGCGGAAGGGAACCAACCGCGTTGAGACGCGATGAAGAACTGAATCGGATCGCTTAAGTAGCGGTCCTGTGTGAAACCGAGGCTTGGACCGCGCTGCAATGCGCATGCGCGAATGGATGCCGCTGCGCGAACGAGTCTTGGAACGCAAACTCGCTCGAACAGTTACGCGAACGGCACCCGTGCCCTACACGGGTCAGGACAGAGTAACTCCGCCGGGGAAATGTGCCCAGAGCGGTGCGACGTCTCCACAGCCAGAGACGTGGGTACAACTGCCAGGAACCAGCACGCCCCCTAGAGCCTCGTCGCCCGCACAAGTAGGTGTTCTAACATAAGTATGCTGAAATGTGAGCATTCAGTTAGAGGGAAAGTATGTGGGAAGCCATTGATTAATGTAACTCGTCAAATAAAAGGCAGTAACGTCAAAATAAATGCCGCCTGTCGATTAAATCATAGGTTCTCATGGTCTGCACAAACGATGCTGGGGAAAATGCCAGCAGGCAATCTACTGTGTGCAGCTGCATCACTTTTTAGTGGCTCCAAAGTTAGAGGCTTTCTTTCAGTTTGTAGGACTCCATTTCATTTCTAAATCGCTGTACTACATATACCAACATGATTATCTGTTTCCGGCCATTAGTGATGCTTGGAAAATTGAACAATTGTCTCTAGCAAGTACATTCGAAGGGAAACGTTTCAGGCTAGCCGGCGATGGACAGTGCGACACCCCTGGATTTTCTGCCAAGTACTGCACCTACCACTTTCAGGACATGGATAGTAAGAAAATTGTGAGTTCGGTGGTCGTCCAGGTAACACAATGTACATCCTCAGTGGCCATGGAGAAACTAGGATTTATAACATCAGTGGAATATCTACAATCAAGGGGAATGCACATCGACCTCATAGCCACGGACAGACACGTTTCAATTGCCAAGCCAATGAGAGAGCAGTTCCCGCTTATTAATCATCAATTTGATGTATGGCATCTTGCTAAATCAATCAGTAAGAAAATCTCGGCTGCAGGAAAAAAAAAGGTTTTGAAAGTATTTTGCAGTGGTCCCAGTCTATTTTATTTATTTAATATTTATAAAGCGCTCACAAAGCCCGCAGGCATCGAGGCGCTGTTACAGGAATTGTTTGTTTTTCTTAGTTGCGTAATAGTGTTTTTTTTTTGTCTTAGCTACGTATTTATAACGCGCTTAAACACCCAGAGGTTTCTAAGCGTAGACCCGGGGATCGAACCTGTTGTTGCTTTGTGTCGTCTTGCTTCCAAGACGCGCACGCTGCCGCTGAGCTACACTCCCAGGACGATCTTTGGTCACCAACCATCTTTGGTGGAGCTCAAAAACTCGTGAAGGGTCAGTGGAAATACTACTTGAAAAATGGCGGTCACTGATGCACCACTGTATCAACGTTCACCGCTGGTCAGAAAATCTACATATCCACCAATGTGAACATGGCCCTTTGTCCCCAGAGGAGGCAAGGAAGAAGAAGTGGTTGATTCCATCTTCACCGACACACAAAGCCATTGAGAAGATTGTTTTCGACAAAACTCTATCAAGAGATTTGAGAGGACTGACAGAATTCTGTCACACAGGAGATTTGGAGGTGTTCCACAATATGTGCCTAAAGTACAGGCCAAAGCGCTTGCATTTTAGCTTTCGGGGCATGGAACATCGCACTCTACTAGCGGTCTTGGCCCATAACAGCAATGTCGGACGTGAACAATATAGGACTAGGGGTAAAGTAAGGATGCCTCGCTACACTAAGGTGTTTTCAAAACAAAGTAAGCAATGGGTGATCAAACCAGTCTATGATGAAATGCAGTTTGACTTTGTGAAAGGCCTTAATGTTGCTGTGTTAGAGAAGCACAGATATGGAATTTTGGACGTTGCTGTGCAGAGCAGTGATCCATTGCCATCGAACATTGCAACTGTGCCATGTCCACCAGAAGCACAGCTGGTTGTGAAGTACAAATCCCGGTTTAAATAATTGCAATACGATTGTCTTTTTGTAAATAAATGTTATTGTACAGTGTACCTGTAACCCTAACCCCTACCTTCACCATCATGGGTGGCGAACAAACTGGGTGTCATCTTTGAATTCTCTCTATTCACCTCATATATGTGTATGTATATATTTTTCTCATGTCTCATCTCATGTAAATGTAAATGCTGCGCACTGTTGGGCACTGTTAACGGAGGGGAGGCTTGCGTATTGCAAATAATAAAACAAACAAACAAACAATAAATCTCACTTTTAACTCAACTCCTGTGGTACTTTATACTTTCCCTGACCTTCCGCCAAAAATTAAATGTCTCCATTTGGGCTGCAAAGCTCGCAGGCAGCGGGGAAAAAATTGGGGGCCTTAGAACGCGCCAAGCGGGCCGTGGCATTTGGGAGAGAAGCCAGTTTGCATTTGCACTTTGTGGCGCGCTACATAGAGGGATTCTAAACTTCAAGTTCTCACAGATGCCTTTACTACGGGATGTTGCAAATAAAGAATGCGAAGGACAGCGGCTTTGATTTTCAGCTCGTGCCCAGAAGAGGCCCACAAGTCGCACTGGAAGTATAAGGGTCTATTGTTTTTTGACCGTGAGACAGGGACCATGCCGAAAGAACTTCATTTGAAGGGGGTGCGCAATAACGTAAGAGACGATAAGGCAGAAAATTCAGAAACCAGACCGAGTTTCATTTTAGTTCAGTATACGAAAAATCGTTGTCAAGAGCACGGTCCGATTTACAGACTGCATTACGCAGAGACACAATGGAAATTTCAAATATAATGTGAGTAAATCTTTAGACGCTTTTATACCGGAATGAGGAATTAATGAATGGATGCATGTATAAATGAATGAATGAAGAGCTAGGAAAAGCAAGGAAAACGTGTTGGTAGTGGGCACATGGGCATGCAGGTCCACTGGTCTCACCGATCTCGGTCCTTGGCCCAGCCACTTTTCCCTGCACTGCCTACCTGCACTACGGGACTGTCTCTGTATCCTTCAGCCCCTTCTCCCGGCATTTACCTTGCACTTGCCACCAGCTGGCCCTATTATTTATCTTGTATTCTACTAACCATGTACAGCACTTTTACCCCCCTCTCCTCTTCCCCATGCGCGATCTGAAAGACAACAGGCCTAGTAGGATCGTTGTCTGTCTGCCCTTGTTCCCCCCTTGCCTCGTTGCGCCTTGAAACACTTGTGTATAGGCGCGTTACAAATGCCATATCATATATCATATCATTCCACACGCATGTAGACTAAATGTCGTTTCTCATTGTGTGTTGGCCTTGATTTATTTCGTTACTTTTCGCATTGATTTTAGAGCCAAACATACTCCATTGAACTATCCTTGCAAGCAAATAGTTTCTGATCGGCCGTAATAAATACAATGAGTAATATTAATGAAGATCGGCTGGCGAGACTAATTATAATTTTTTTGTTTTCATAACAGGTATTTGTTCCCCTTCTGCTACTGTCATCGGTTTGAGACACCGGCAGTCGGATTCTTCAATAGACACCTGCAGCTTCGTGTGAACAACTGGAGCACGTTAACCATATTATGGGACGATCGCCAAGGGCCCACATGCCCTTACGCTGTACTAGTGGCTAGAAGCAACATATCAACCTTTACGGTGAACTAGTGCCTAGTTGATGGAACAGCCTTGCGGTTCACCGTGCTTCCAAAGTGCTTCTTTTAACGAAAAGCAACACCCTGTGTACCATAAAGGAACAGCGCGTGGCTCAATATTAACTTAGACGGATTTGCGGATACAGATAAAAGAAAATAAATGGCTTTCGGAGTTCATATGGCAATTGCTGAATATTCTCTAAACATTAAGGGGGTAATTCATAGAATTCAGCGCACAAGTGGCGCACGCGGCTGGCGCACAGTGTGCGCGTGCGAATCCCTGCGCCAGCCGCGTGCGCCAAAACCCATTTCCGCGCACAGCGTACTCATGGATTCCAGCCACCAAAACCAGCAGCAGCGCCAGTTACGCCCCCAAGAACGCCTTCCGCGCAGGGAAAAGCCATCAAAATCCCCAATCCAGCGCAAAGGGCTGCGCTAACCCTGTACCAGCACGGCAAGCGGGCTACGTGTATTCCAGGGGTTCACGTGAAGTCACTCACGCGATCGGGCCTGGGGGAGCGGGCAACGTGTATTTCAGGGGTTCGCGTGAACTTTTTCACGCGATCGGGCCTGGGGGAGCGGGCTACGTGTATTTCAGGGGTTCGCGTGAACTTATTCACGCGATCGGGCCTGGGGGAGCGGGCTACGTGTATTTCAGGGGTTCGCGTGAACTTTTTCACGCGATCGGGCCTGGGGGAGCGTGCTACGTGTATTTCAGGGGTTCGCGTGAAGGTCCACACGCGAATAGCCTGGGCGCATGTATTTCAAGGGTGCGCGTGAAGTTCCACACGTGAATAGCCTGGGCGCGTGTATTTCAGGGGTGCGCGTGAAGTTCCACACGCGAATAGCCTGGGCGCGTGTATTTCAGGGGTGCGCGAGAAATTCTACACGCGAATAGCCTGGGCGCGTGTATTTCAGGGGTGCGTGAGAAATTCTACACGCGAATAGCCTGGGCGCGTGTATTTCAGGGGTGCGCGAGAAATTCTACACGCGAATAGCCTGGGCGCGTGTATTTCAGGGGTGCGCGAGAAATTCTACACGCGATTTCAGCAGGGTACGTGTATTTCAGGGGTGCGCGAGAAATTCTACACGCGATTGGCCTGGGTACGTGTATTTCAGGGGTGCGCGAGAAATTCTACACGCGAATAGCCTGGGCGCGTGTATTTCAGGGGTGCGCGAGAAATTCTACACGCGATTTCAGCAGGGTACGTGTATTTCAAGGGTGCGCGAGAAATTCTACACGCGATTGGGCTGGGTACGTGCATTACAGGGGTGCGCGAGAAATTCTACACGCGATTAGCCTGGGTACGTGTGTTCCGGGGTGCCGTGAACTTTCACACGCGATTGGTTGAAATCCACGTGTGTTCTGTCATCACGTGCAATGACGGATACACCCTCGCACGTGACGTCACAGACGCGCTCACGCGCTGAGGGCCTTTGGTCCAATGAAAATGCGTATGCGTGCAGACGCGCTTACGCGCTAAGGGCCTTTCCTCGAATTACACGCTGACGTGCAGATTTTTCACGTGCCAAATCACTCCGTATCAAGCTGGCCACGCGAATACACACGGAAGACCACGCTCCTGCCCAGAAGGCCGAATCACTGCCCCCCCAGTGCCCCGAGCAGCCTCCCACGTGCCATCTGCTGCTGCCTGCCTGCCTGCCTGCCTGCCTGCTGCCACCGTGCCCTGCCATTTGGTGCCTGCACATCAGCCATCTGCAGGGGTCCAGTTGCTGTGTCCACCCCTGCTGGAACAGTAGACTCCCGACTGGGATACCATCGCTCCACAGCCCAGCCCCAGGATCCAGTTGCCCACCCACGCCTGCCTCGGGGGTCGCCATGTCGGGGCAAGCACCATCTGAGACCAGTGGCGACCCCCAGCCAGAGAGGCAGAGGGCCACCAGCTTCAGTGAGAAGGAAGTTGGTGTCCTGGTGGAGCATGTCCTGGGGCATTATGATGCCCTCTTCGGAAGACCACGCGCCAACAAGGAAGGACGGGAGAGGATCTGGGATGATGTAGTGGTTGCCATCAACGCGGAGGGGGTGGCAACCCGCGACATCAAGCACATCAAGAAGCGCTGGGAGGACTTGAGGGCCAGGACCCTCAATAAGGCCCAGCGCCTCGCGGAGGGGGGCCGGGCACGCCTGAGTGACATCCAGATGAGGGTCCTGGAACGCGTAGACCCAGCGCTCCACGCCCAGATCCTTCGGAGGCAGACCCATCTGGAGTTGGCCGGTAAGTGGCCAAGCATTGCTGTGTGAGACAGGGCATGTTGCAGTGTGCTGGTTGTCTGATACCTGCCTGTATGTGTGACATAGGCCATGTACGTATGTGTGTGTGCAGGGACATCATGGTCAGGCATGTGAGTACAGTGATGTGTTCTATTGCAACATGGGGGGCTCTGTGCGGAATGGACACATGGAAGCATGTCAGTCTCTGTTCCTGGACATGGGTGGGGGTGAGGGATGGGTGCTGGTCCCATGTACACGTATGGTGTCCATGTGTGTGTGTCTGACCTGCGTGTCTGTGACTTGTCACCGCCATGGATGCATGACACATGTCTGTGACAATGTTCAGATTCACTGATGCAGCCTAGTCATCCTTGTATCCACTGCGTCTGTGGTGCACGAGGCCAGATGGATGGAACTACGGTGAGGTGTGTGCATGTGATGGAAAGACCCATGATGCATGTGAGTTTGAAACCAACATTGTATGAATCATGAGGCCCTTGGTCATGTATGCCAATGTCCATGGCCTGCGCCATGCCTGTTACTGTATGTGTTTTGCCTGCACTGACCCATGTGTTGTGGAGGGACATGATGGAAGTGATGTATGACAGTGCCACTCATCTGCTGTTGCTTCCTGTCTAGGGGACCATTGTACAGTACCCTGATGCTTGTGTTCTATGTCTCCCTCTACACAGTGGCAAGTGAAGAAGAGGGCGGAGAAGGCGCTGTGGAGCAGAGCGGCGGGGATGCCGCCACGGCTGCAGCGGAAGGGGTGGGTGAGCCCCCACAGGGGCTTGCACCGGCGGAAGACGGCGTGGAGACATCCAGGTTGGTGGTTTCCACAGAGGGGGAGGAGGCCGCTACTGAGCCACACATGGGGCCTGGTGGGGGCATCCCCGCTGGTGCAAGTGGTGCAGTCCAGGGCCAGGGGCAGGAGGCAGCACAGGTCGCCGTGGAGGTGCCTGTGCATGTCACTGTCCCTGACACTGTGACTGCACCACCATGCACCAGCAGGGATGCCCCATCCCAGGCCCGTCCGCAGGTAGGGGAGATGTCCATGTCATCTGACACTCCTCTACCTGCGGACGAGGGGACCCCTGGCCGTGTGGAGAGGGTCCTGATTGGTGTCGCGTTGCGCACGGCTGGCATTCGTGATGAGGTGCATGCTTCCCGGGAGGAGCATGCACATCATCACGAAGAGCACCGTGCGTACGTGAACCATTTGGGAGCCGCCATGGTCGGGGGTTTCCTACATGTGTGTGGCCTTCTGGCGACCCTCTCCTCCTCTGTGGGGGCTATGCGCCAGTCGTGCTCCATGCCGTCTTCCGGCCCAGATGCCACCAGGGCCCCCTGTGGACCTGCCCCGACCAACGCAGCCAGCTCGGTGGGGACCCCATCCCTGCCACAGTCGGGAGTCGAAGGTCCAGCAGGGGTGGACACACCAGCAACTGTCCCCCTGCAGATGGAGGATGTGCCGGCATCATCTGGCAGGGCACGTGCACGACGGCATCGGTGGATTCCATCAGCCTGGATGCCGTCGTGCTGGCAGAGGCAGTGGTGTCGGAGGCAGCAGCAGGCTCGACGTGGGAGGCATCATGGCTCGGGGCCATCAAGATCAGAGGGGCAGGCATTGGCCGGAGGGCAGGAGAACCCTGGGATGGCAGTGTCTTCCGTGTGGGAGCAGTTGGTCCAGCGGATAGGTGCGGAGCGGCAGCGGGCGGAAGAGGAGCGGCTCACCATGGTCAGGGCGGAGTTCTCCATGCGTCGGGCGTTGAGTGTTAGGGAGAATTCTCTGTTTAGGCTGAATTTCCCTACCTAGTGAGTCCCCCAGCAGCTTTGCTGGATTTCTGGGGTTTCTTTTTTTCTCCTGCCAAGAGTGAGACTCTTTTACCCTCACTCTTGGACATGTTGAAGTGTGTTTTCTTGGTTAAACCTTGTGTTGAATGGGCTATGGGGTCTTTTACTCCATAGGGCCTCATGTATTTTTGTGATGTGGGTTACACAGCACCCTCTGTGCCGTGACCCAGGGGTGTCCTAGGGACTCCCCAACATAGACTCCATACCCTGGGACTGACTACTGTCTCCCAGGGCATGTAAAGTCACCAAAGACTTTGCTAGTCTTGAATCCTGAACAGAACCAGTACAAACCATCATATTGTGGACGTACTGGCTGGGGCAATTCGATTGCCCCAGGGTCTGTTAGTCGAGGGGGCACGTCTCCGTCCCCCCTGATCGAGTTTTGGCTGGTGGCAGTGGAAACTACGTTTTATATTCGACCGCGAATATTTTCCTATGGGATTTCCCATTGTTTTAGGCTAACACATTTAATTATTTATTTACGGTAGCCTTAAACATACCGCCGGTTTATATATTTATTTTTATAACTCCGGTTGGGACTTTTTGCCAAAACTTGATTCTAAAATGGCGTTGGTGTTCGCCTCTGTAACTCTGACCCAAAGTGGAGCCCTTTGTTCCACTTTTGGCGGGCTTCTCCACAGAAGCCCTCCAAAGTGGTGCCACTCTGTCTGGGGTACTTAGGAGGGGTGGAGGGGGATTTAGGCACCCTGGACTGAGTTACCTTGGTAACTCAAGTCGCACTCCGTCCTGATTGGCCCAAGTGGTGAGCCGGCCGGCTCACCACTTAGCATGTTTGAGTGACAGCTAGGCTGGGTGAATGGGGGTTTGCTGCATAAAAGCAGGGCTTTGGGGACTGGAACTTCAGAAGTCGCCACAGGACCAAGAATCCGACGAGGGAAGAGCTGAGCCGACCTGCTTCGACGACACCACCCGGTGGAGCCCTGCTGAACCGTCTCACCACTTTTCCCGACGACCGAGGAGAACTCTTAACGGAGTGGCTCCTTCCCTTGACTGGTGGGGACAACCAGTTTTCGCCTTCTTTTCGCTTCTCGAGGTATCTCGTGGCCGCCTTGCCAGTGCCAAGCACCCCGGCAACCGGAACCCCACCACTTTTACCCCAACCACGAAAGTCGGTACAACCCTTTAACCGGAGGACTCCGCGGCTGGTTTCTTCCCGGGCAGTGCAACGACCTTCTTCTTCTGCTCTTCAGCGAGAACTTCTTCTCCCCTGACCGACGTCGAGCCTTGCTGCCACTGCCTGGAACAACTGCCACCGCTGGAGGATCCTTTCCGCTTAAGGTACCGTGTTCCGCCTGGCTTCCCTTGCTACCGACTGTACGGGGTAGATTTAGCCCCCGGCTTTCGACCCTGGGAGTGCCTGGGACACCCTGGCTAAACTTTCTAAACCACTCTAAACTCTTTCTAACTCTTTGCAAGACTTTGAATCCCTAATAACAGTGTGATCTTGGGCACATTTTCGCTCCGGCTACTCTAAGAGTGGGCCCTGCCTAGTGACTTTTGCTCACCTGTGACTTTGTGTTTCTTTGAGCCTATTGCCAGTGTTCTGGACCTTAGAGTGGTGTGTTTAACCCATTTCTGTTTCTTTTTATCCCTTCCTTAAACCTACTAGAGTGTCATCTAACGTTAAGCGCTCACCTCTGTTTTAATTATGTGGTGTTAACCTAGAGTTGTCTAGATAGGAGTAAGGGTTGAAACTGCTTTCATTATAACTGTGTTTGAAGTGTTTTTACTATACTTTGCTAGAGTGTTTTCAACTTATGTGTTCTTAAAAAATAAAATAACTATATACTTTTGAAACCAAGCTCTGATCAGTGTTTGCTTGTGCTATTGTGTCTGAGTACATATTGTGTATACTTTGCATACTGCCTAACTCTTCTTGAGGGAAGTCTGACTGCTCAGCCACAGCTACCAGGTAAATCTGGGTGGTGCAGACTGCTACCAAGTGGGTTTACTGCTATACCTGTAGTCTTAAATCTTTTGCAGTGTTCCCCAAGGGAACTGCACAGGTTTCTGCCTAACATTGAGGCGGGCTGAGTGCCTCGAGGAAGCTCGCAGGGAGTTTGAGGTGGACACGGGGTTGTCCCTGCGAGACCTCAGGGCCAGGACAGAGTCCCGCCTCCGGGACATCGACATGGAGTTCGAAGATGCCCTGGCCGGCAACATCACAGAGTGAGCCGCAGGACTTGCCCGCTGCCATTGTATATAGTTCTTTAGTTAGTTAGTGTTAGGTTTCCTTTATTTTTTAAGTTTTTTTTGGACCGCTCGGACAATGGCCACTTTTCTGTATATATTTTTTTCATTAGTTAGTAGTAGTAGGTTTCATTTATG
Source organism: Ambystoma mexicanum (assembly GCF_040938575.1). NCBI lineage: Eukaryota > Metazoa > Chordata > Amphibia > Caudata > Ambystomatidae > Ambystoma > Ambystoma mexicanum. Next base: position 498,101,559 of record NC_090921.1, on the reverse strand, counting down.
GTGTTGGGCTCATGGACCCTGGGATATTCTTGTACATAGTTTGATGTTTGGAAAACATTTGTTGGATTTATATTTCTGTTCACCATGAGGCAATGGTTTTTCCTTATTTTTTCCCCCCATTATTTTTCTTTGGACTACATTAGTTTTTGGATTCCTTTGTTTTTTGATTTTTTCTATTAGTTCTCGGACATGGACCATTTGTTTTGTCATCCCCATTGTTGTGTGTTTTTTTTCTTTACTTCATTTTCATCTTTAATACATATATTTATTACTTACATTTGTGGTATTTTCTCATTGGTTTCATGCATGTCATGATATGGGTTTTGACATTCACTTGCACCCATTGTGTATGTGTGTGTGACGGACATGTGTTCATTTACATACTTGCCATTGGGGTTGTATCATGTAATTGCATCTACTATGTGGGTGGATGCAATCCTTGGCTGGGTGTTTGTGCTGGGTATGCTGGCCATTGCTGCCATGATTGCGTTTCGTCAGGACCTGGGGGCAGGGGGACATGAGTGTGGGCCTGCTGGGGGGTGGGGTGCAAGGGGACATGGTTGGGGGCCTGCTGGCAGGTGCCCCACAGTGCTGGGGGGTGGGGGTGCAGGGGGACATGAGTGGGACATGGTTGGGGGCCTGCTGGCAGGTGCCCCACAGTGCTGGGGGGTGGGGGTGCAAGGGGACATGAGTGGGGGCCTGCTGGGGGGTGGGGGTGCAAGGGGACATGGTTGGGGGCCTGCTGGCAGGTGCCCCACAGTGCTGGGGGGTGGGGGTGCAGGGGGACATGAGTGGGACATGGTTGGGGGCCTGCTGGCAGGTGCCCCACAGTGCTGGGGGGTGGGGGTGCAAGGGGACATGGTTGGGGGCCTGCTGGCAGGTGCCCCACAGTGCTGGGGGGTGGGGGTGCAGGGGGACATGAGTGGGACATGGTTGGGGGCCTGCTGGCAGGTGCCCCACAGTGCTGGGGGGTGGGGGTGCAAGGGGACATGAGTGGGGGCCTGCTGGGGGGTGGGGGTGCAAGGGGACATGGTTGGGGGCCTGCTGGCAGGTGCCCCACAGTGCTGGGGGGTGGGGGTGCAAGGGGACATGTGGCTTGGCTGGGGGGCATGCCCATGGTGGATGGGCTGCCTGCGGGACATGACCAGGGGTGCAGGGTAGTCCCCTGTGGTGTGGGCTGCCTGCAGAGGTCGTGGAGGGGGTAGAGGGGAGACCTGGGAGGACCCACACTGGCAATTCACCTCTTCAACTTCCCGCACACCCACGTAATACACTGCCCCACTCGCACAGGCCCAATCGCGTGTAGGATTTCTCGCGCACCACTGTAATACACGTACCCAGGCCAATCGAGTGTAGAATTTCTCGCGCACCCCCGGAATACACTTACCCAGCCCATTCGCGTGTAGATTTTCTCGCGCACCCCTGTAATACACGTACCCAGGCCAATCGCGTGTAGCATTTCTCGCGCACCCCTGAAATCCACGTACCCAGCCCAATCGCGTGTACATTTTCTCGCGCACCCCTGTAATAGACGTACCCAGGCCAATCGCGTGTAGCATTTCTCGCGCACCCCTGAAATCCACGTACCCAGACCAATCGCGTGTAGATTTTCTCGCGCACCCCTGTAATACACGTACCCAGGCCAATCGCGTGTAGAATTTCTCGCGCACCCCTGAAATCCACGTACCCCGCTCAATCGCGTATTTGACTTCCCGCGCGCCACTTTTTTGATGCGCTGGGACTCTACCGCCTGCCTTCGTGTGGCGGCCGTGTTTCAGCTTGTGTGTGTCTTTGGCTGTGCGTGGCTTTGCCCTATTCGATTCCATGAATACGTGTGGTTCGAGTGCGTGTGGGCGTTCCGTCTGCTTCCCTGCAGTACATCCCCAGTTACGCCCTTATTTTCGCGTGTTGTTCCCCATTCCGCGCGTTACGCCCCATGTCCCGCCCACTTTCTGGTGTGTGCGCTGGGGTTGTGCGCTTTCACTGTGCGCGTCGCGCACGCCTTTCGCGATGTTGCAGTGACTTGTGCGCCATGCATGGGTTTGGCGCACATCCCGCGGTGAACACGCGCAGGGACTTCCATGAATCGCACGCGTGAGCCTGTTTTTTTCCGCTTGCGCATGCTTGCGCATGCTTGCGCGAAGATTTTCGGCGCACGTTTGTTCCATGAATCGGCCCCTTAGTGTCAGGCTATTATGCAAGTCTATGCAAAAAGGACAAACATACTCGTCCTTGGCATTTAAGGGGAAGTGTGGAATCTGTACCCCTGCCCCATATGTGTGCTACTTACCCTAAAACCCAAAGGAGGCAGTATTCATAGCTATTAGGTGCCTGGTGCTCTCCTCAATGGCCTTTGCGTCACTCAGGACCATAACGTCAGGCTTCTGGACACCTAATAGCAGTGAATCATGTTCCTCTCTGCATAGAGTGTGAGTCTTGGAGGATTACAGTCTTCTTGGTCCAGAATAGTATGTTGGGTTCCACGGGATCAACTGACACTGCTGCCTATGAGGCACTTGCATGGAAAAACTAATGTAATATTCCGGCATTTGACAAAGAGAAACTTAGTAAGGGCTGCTTTGGGGTCAACAACCCCTCACAATGGAACAAGCTGCCGTTGAACTGAGATCACCCATTTGTGTTTTACGCAAAGCCTTCAACATCACGTTTCTGGAGCTTCATTGTGATTTTTTCCTGTTACCCTCCTGTGCTTGTCCTCCTTTTTGTCACTGACAGACACTTGTCTCATGAGTTGCCTTTAGATGGTACATTTCCTATTGAGCCCGCATCCTAAATGCAGTCACTCACTCATCTGAGAAGTGCTTTGCAGTGCGACTGTGTAGTATAATAATCAGGTCTCAAGTAACTTGAAGCAACAGGCTTTATTTAACTCACATGCATGCAGCAACTGACATCACAGGAATAGGGTCCATTAAGTTAGGTATGCTGCTTGGATGCTGGAGACAGTCTCTGTGGCCCCAGGATGGTCCAGCGGCCTTGTGGCAGTATTAGAGTCCATAAACAGAAGGAGCACCAGGAGCACGCCAGCTCCGTGTCTCTGGTGCCTTCCACTGCCTGTTTGCCGCATTGTGTGGCTTGGTGCACTTCCGGAACAGGATCCCGCGAGAATACAGCGGTGCCGCATCTCGAGATCTTCCTACACACCTTTCTTCGAACAACAATGATGTCTGTTCCATAACAAAGTTATACTTCACAGGTCTTCTGTGCTCGCTGCTCGGACGACTTTCTTTTGTACTCCTTGCAACTGGTGCTTGCATCGTTTCATGGCACACTTCCTGCCACTCGCTTTCGTTCTCATTTTCTAAGACATCCCTCATTGATGCCTCTAGTTCTTGTTCTCTTGTTGCATCGCGATCTTGGCGGTTGCAGGGATTGAACTCATCTTGCATTCTCTCGGTGGTCTGATGCCTTTCAAGCATTGTCAAACATTCCATATTCCACGTGCAGCCATCTTCAGTGCGGACGTGATTGGTTCCTCTGTGTATTACTTTTAAAGGGCTTGCTGAACTTTGACCCTTTCGTTTGGTCTTTATATGGTAGACACATTTTAATCCAGTCTCCTTCACTGACCTCACAACCTTGGGTTGCTCATCTCCATGTTTAATTCATCATCTTATTTTACTTTGATCAACCATGGTGGTACCAGTGTGGATTCTGCTCTTCTAGCCCTCAGCATGCGAAATGGCGACACTTGGGTGACGCCATTGGGGGTTAATCTGTGAGCCGCTATGGCTGCCTTCACTGTTTTAAGGGGATCATTCCTGATGCCGTTGCTAACTGAATTGCCCCTTTGATAAATCTTTTCGCCCTCTCAACCAATCCATTCACCTGGGGCTGGTACAACGCGGCCTTCCTCTGCCTTATGTTGTGTCTCTGCATAAATAACTCCATCTCTTGTTATACTAATTGGACCCCGTTGTCTGTGATAATGGCTTTGGGGAGGTCTTCCCTATAAAAGATGAATGTGATGATTTCAATAACTGTTGTGGTGGTAATGTTGGGGAAAAATTCCACTTCTACCCATTTCGACAGATAGTCTACCATTACTATTCTGTAACGATGCTCGGGAGCTTCTAATGGCCCAATGAAATCCAGTCCCACTTTGTGCCATAACACTTCAGGGATTTCTGAGGGAGTCATCAGATCTTGCCTGGTTTTCAACAGTTTATCACTGTTCATGCACTCATGGCATCTCACAATCATGGAGTCGATATCTTTTGGTGCATTGTGGGCCACCAGTATGCCTCTTTTACTCGCCGGCACCTCAGGGTGTTTCCCAAATGACCTGAGTGGGCTCTGAACAGGATGACTCTTCTCATTTCTATTGGGTCTATTACTTGGCCCCCTTGAGGATCTGACCTTCTGCCTCTGATACCTCTTCCGCCACCTTCCAGTAAATCCTCATGCCTTCTGGAATGGCTCTTCCTTCAGGCCAACCCACTCCTGACCCACTCTCTGAGTCTCACTCTCCACATTCCAGTGACCTTCGCTCATCTCTAAGAACTCTGGATGTCTCAGGTCTTGGATGGATGCGACAATACATTCGTCCTCCAGGAATGTGGTGGCTCTCTCTTTGTTTCTCAGAAGCCTGGACATACAGTCCGCTTGGTCATTCGTCCAACCGGCTGTGTGAGTTATATCGAAGATATAGTCTTGAAGTTTTGCCGCAATGCGTGCCTGGCGGGGTGTAGACAACTTTGTTCCTCCTGGACTAATCATGTGGATAAGGGGCTTATGATTCAATTTTAGTTTTTGTGCCCATACGTAAGTCCTGAAGTGCTCTCCTGCCCATACATAGCCTAATATTTCCTTTTCTATATTGGAGTAGTTCCTCTCAGCACTGGATAGGGCTTTGGAGGCGAATGCCACCACATGTTCTGTATCGCCTTTCTTGTGGGTGAGCAATGCCCCTAGTCTATACGCGTTGGCATCCATGCGGGATTAAACGGTTGTAGGCACGGTGCATCCACTGTCCGTCCTTTTATGTTTCCTACAGCCTCCTTCTGGGCTTCGGACCAGGTGAACTCTGTTCCCTTTTTGAGCAGGTCTCTCAGTGGCACAGTGACTTCTGAAACGTTTGGGATGAATTTGGTGTAATATTCTGAAAGTCCAAGAACTGATCTTACTTCATCCTTGTTGGCAGGCTCTGGAGCCTTGACTATAGCCTGCACAAGTTTTTGTGCAGGCTATTTCCTATGGCGGCTAATTCCTCTGGCGGATATCTTGTACCCCAGGTATTTGACTTCTTGTGCCCTTAAAGCGCTTTTCTTATACCTCAGCTTTACTCTAGCATCTTGTAATTTGTTGAGTACTTTTCTCATTGTGACATTATGCATGTGCTCGTCATCGGCATACACCAGTATATCGTCCTGAAAAAAGGAGACGTTTCCTATGTCTGTCATTTGTGAGTCCATCATGCGCTGTAATGCCGAAACTGCTGATGACAGGTCGAAAGGCAATTTTCTGAACTGATACGTCCCAAACAGGGTGATGAACACTGTGAGGGGCCTGGAGTCGTTGTGAAGATGTATTTGATGATACGCCTCCCTCACGGTCCAGCTTTGAGAACACTTTGGCCTCCTTCATCATGAGGATTAATTCATTTATACTGGGGAGTGGGTACCTGTCTGAAAAAGACCTCCAGGTTTAGGCTGCGAAGGTCTAGGCAGACTCTCAAGTCCTCTGAGTTTTTCTTTTTGATGAGCAAACTGGGCTCACCCACTCTGAGGTTTCCACTTCCTCGATGGTGCCCTCTTTCACCATATTATTGAGTTGGCTTTCGAGTATGTCCCTGGCGGTCACTGTTACCGGCTGAACCATCTGAACCATCTGAAAACAATTTAGGGAAGTTTTCTGTCGCCACTGACTAAGAAAGGCAGATAAGGCTGGGACGGTGTCTTCTGCTTGAAAGGCCTGGGAGAGTGAGCAAAGTTCACTATAGGTGTCTCATTGAGAGCTGTACAACCTGAAGTCTCCCATAAACATGCCAGCTTGCTGTTCTATTTGGCAATGTGCATCATACTTGCCCAAGAGTCTAAGAGGGGAGTTCAGACACTACACCCATTGGCCAAGAGGATATCTCAGCTGGTAGGAAAGCGCAGGGAGTTAAGTGCTTGTTGCTGAACTGACCAAAGCCAACTTATCTTTTTGCAGCCATTAAATTAGTTTGCTCTTTACTTTTGCAATCCATCTTGCATAAGTGGAAAATTCCATTTAGGGGACCGAAGAGCACATGGGGCTAACTTTGGCTGTGCACTGCATGCAATTATGACTTTTAACACAATTGTACTGTTGGATTGACTTTCTTAGATACTGAGTGACAGTGTTTTAAGATTTAAAAACAGCAATTTATTTACAAACTGAGGCAGAAAGATTTATTTACCAAATGCAGGTTGAATGCTCCTGGGACCATGCTGAGTGACCCAGAATACGTGTTTGCAAAGTCTCATGATTTATTTTCTGGGGCATGTGGTTGGCCCCCCTTTTAGGCAACATCATTCACTCTTTAGGCCATCTCCACTTGTTAGGGACCACCACTCAATTTCCGTATGTAGAGGAAATCCCAAAAAAAGCCTGCACTCCAACCGCCCATTTTGAAGTACCAGGAACGGTCACACCGAAATATGTGACGTATGATGAACAAATAAACCAGCAGAGAGCTGCAGTAGGGCTCTGTCCAGTACCTATCAGAAGAACATCACCTATTGAAGTACCCATACCCAGAAAGCCATGGTCAGTAAGGTATCCATTAAGAAAACCCTATCAACAAATAAAACGAAATGAAGATCGTCTAAGTACAGTCCCTGAAGAAACCACAGAGATCTTAATGGAAGACGAATGGTGACGTCACGAGAACCCGTACTCACTCACATATAGAAGAAATGACGACCAGAGAATGGCGCAAATTGACGAAAGGCCATGAACAAGGATATTGTGAAATTAAAGTGTAAGGGCGATGTCAAATGTAAGAAGCTTAAGCTGTAAGCATGGCAAAGATATTTGACCAGTTTACACCTGTACATATGCTTGGAACCGCAAGAAAGCTAAGAAAACCATGCAACTTGTTATGCTTAGTACAAACATAGTGCGGCAAGCGCCACTATACACACCTACCTCAACGAAGCACATTATATAAGTGTATTTCCACTTTTGCACGAAAAGCAGAATAAATCCAAGGGTTACTGAAGGCCACACGAGAAAAAACTTCATATTTAGCAAAATCAAGATGAGACTGTAAAAACGAAACTCAGCAGAGGCAACTCGTGCCAGAAAAGCCAAGGATGTACCAATAGAAGAGACGAACAGTAGCTACATTCAATTGAAACTAAGAACAGAATATCTTGCATCTGAAAGGTCGAGATAAGAAGACAAAGGCAGGTGGCGGGTGAAACAAGAATCAAATACACAAATTGATGGAAAAGAGGCAAATTCATGGTGTCCAAATCACGTGACCAGCCGAGCAAGAAGAAGCGAGGGCTCACACCTACGCATGGCACCAGGCCAGGCGAAGATATCAGAACTTCTCCAGAAAGAAAATGCAGTCTCGAGGCCACCCACAGTGAAATAATTGACACATGGCTACTAAAGTGATGATTGATTGTAACAATAATTGGAGGAAGGACGGGTAACTAAGGGGCACCCTGCACCTGGTCGACAATTCTGCATGCTGCCAAGCAAAGTGGAAAAGTATGCATGGGATTGGTGCCAACCCAATCACAATGGACCAAATAATCTAGGGCCCCATAGTCAATAGAACCAATAGGACGTTGTACTTTTCGTGACGTCTGCAGTAGTCGTTTTTGAAGGAAGGGCTTAGATGCCCACCTGACAGTGTTTACCCAATCCTCTCACTCCGTTACCATATACAGATATAGTACCTATATTAAAGTTTTGAGTGTTACATGTCAAGGATGACAAGTTTTCAGTCACTATTTTTATGAAGTTCATTGGAGTTGAAGCGAGAAGGAAGATCGCACCATTTGGGGATATTCATGACTCCCCGTTTTTTGTACTTGTCATTAAATGGACTCCCTTTGCCAAACCGTTGAGTTGTCCTTATTGATTGGTGTTGAAGTATATATCTGCACCCCCATCCATCTCACGGGTGCTGCTATCTTGTCTTAAAGCACTTCTGAGCAAACCCCAACTCTATGGGCCGGTTGGGGATCTCCGAGCACACTTGGTAGCAGAGATTGGATGCTTATCGATTATCGATTAGAATAAGACACCCATTGACCGTCGACAATAAGTAATTGTAGGTCCTCAGTAATATCACAAGTCCTTTGCCATTCGGCTGAGTAGACCATGAATCTCCCCGTAGACAGTGGTAGAGTAAAAATAAATCCTGCAGAACAAGGTCTGAAGGGACATGTGCTTCCCCACATAACCCCTTCCAACTCCTACGGGCAGCTGAGTGGGAAAAAAGCCAGAGAAGGTGGTGACGAAGGTGTTGATCCCGAGGATCCATAGAGGAAACATGTGAACGGTGAGTGAAAAAGATTAATGCTTTGGCAAAAAGTATATACCTTAGAACAAGTAAGGGAAAAGGTAACGGAGGGAGGCGGGAAAACAAAATATAGCCAGAAGTAGAGAAAATGTATATATATATATGGGGAAGGAAATAATGACTCAAGAATAATTAAGTAGACAGAGAGAGGATACCGAGGAGGACACCCGAGAATAGAGAGGTTACCAGGGAAGACACCTGAGAAGTGAGAGGATTTGCCTAATTCCTATGCTTTTAATATAAGCGGCTAGAAGAAACCTGCATCCAAACCTGCATCCAGAGTCCCAAATAAAGGGGAAAGAATAGGCCACCACAGTGATTAAAGACACTTTTTGTGAAAGGGATGGGTTTAAACTCCATGTCGGGGTAAGAGTATTAGAGGCAGAGGTATATGTGGCCAGCTGGAGTTCATCTACTCTGTTAACGTCTGTCTTACGTGTTGTTTGTTGTGACGTCACAAGTCAAAATATTCCTTAGAGGAGAGGTGATTAAACAACTCAGATATTGTAGTATATGAATTGATGTTTATTGAGTAAAATAGAAGATATCACATTTTGTGGAAAAAACGGGATTAGAGCTTGCGGTGGTTGGTGCTCGCTCATATTGTTGGAATTGTTTAAGTCACGTAAAGCGTTGACAAGTGTTATATAAAGAGAAAGGATTTAAGCATGGAAGACATAACTCCATTAGCACACCTGTGCAAACAGTTGCCAAAGCATGCACCTAAGCTGAAAAAAAATACAGTGCAGAATGGGTAAAAAATCCACCCACAAGATGTTTATGCCTTAGCCAAATGTATCAACAAGGCAAGGAAGAGGAACTGCCATTGGACTGGATACTTAACGTATGTACAGAGGGGGGTTAGACACCCTCAGCGCCACCTGCTCCGTCTGAAACGAAAATTGAAAATGATAAGGAAGATTGGTTGTACCCGTTCAGGGAACTTAAAGCAGCCACGGGCTATAGCAACCCAGTGTATGAGTCACCTACGCAAAGTAGTGACGAAAATCAAGATAAAGATAGAGATAGAGATATTACCTCCAAAGTCCCGAGGGACAAGGAGAGACGCGATGATGAGAGAAGAGACCAGACACAGGCAAGTACATCTCTCGACAAAGAGAGAGAAGGCAAAAGATGGAAAGGAAGTGAGGATAGAACTGATGAGATAGCATTCACAAAGAAAGAATAGATGGAGGGCAGATTTTATTGAAACTCAATGGCAAAGGCATTGATGACGCAAAACAAAAGGAGAAGTTAGACGATGTACAGAGAAGGGAGAAGGAAAAAGAAAAAGGTTTGAAAGATGAAAGAATAAGAAAAAAGATAAGACAGAGGTGAGAAAAGTTATATCGGGAAGAGCAAGAAAGACAGCACGATAGTAAACAGAGAGCAGCCAATGAGCAAGAAAGGAGTAGCGAAGGTTAGAGGAAGAGCAAAGGATACGAGAGAAAAGAATAAAGAGACGAAGGGATGAGGAAATCCGAAGGGCAAATGAACGTAGAGACGCAAAGAAAGAGGAAGAATCGAGGAAGTGCAGAGAATTCGATGACGATGTAGAACGTACGCAAAGACAGAGAGCACGCGATCTTGAATATCTGGAAAGAGAGGTTAAAAAATCTGATCCAGTGGTAGACTGGGAGGACATAGAAGAATTCTTTCCTGAGTACGTTTCGGTACCAGGCACATCTAGGGCTAATATCGAGGATGACTTCGACACCAGAAGCATTGGAGAAATGATCGATAGGATATATGATGAAATGGGGATAGAACAAGTACCCCAAGGGGAGGGGGAAAATGCGCCTCAGCTTTACGACACTGAGGATGTCTCCTGAAGTAGTGGGAATAGAGAACTGTCCCTAGATATATTGGAAATAAGCAGGAACAAAGAGGACGCAAGAAGTTGTACGAGTTGGGGGAAGACAATGGCTGACACCGAAAGAGAGGAGCACAAGGAAAAGGAGGAAGAGAGGAGATTTGAAAAATGATTCTTAAGGGGAAAAGGGATAAGATGGTAAGTCACTAGTGAGCCTGCACTGAGGGCATCAAAATTAGCCACAGCGTCAGATTGACACGAAGAAGTATCTCACGGTCAGAGGGGGGTGTCTCCACCACCCTATGTGATCCGGGTAAGGACATTGCCAGGTAGGTGACGATGCAGGAACATTACCACTGCAATAGACAGAAGAACCATGAGAGAAGAGAGAGAGAGGGGTATGTGTCCCAATTTCCATTGCTCGAGAAAGGAGGGGTGAGATCACAGTATATTCCATGGCCACACATGGATCGGGAAAACCTGAAAAATAAGCTTCCAATGTTGGGTAAACAAACTAGAAAAAATGATGGGAGGGAACACGGTCGCTATCAGGGATATCGCAGGTCTCTTAATCGCCATACTTGGTGATAGAGCAGACGATGTATGGACACAGTTAATACAGCGCATGACGGAGCTCCATTTAACAATTGCAGAGCCGCGGTATGGAAAGCACTACGAGTGCTATACCCAGATACATCCGACATGGGAGCTATCATGACACGTAAAATGAAGGAGTCGGAAGACCCATTGATTTACATACAGAATTTTCAAGACGCGTGGGTGCTCGAGACTAGTGAATCTTGGAGGAAATCTATACCTGTATTCTACCATATATTATGTCAAGGGCTGCCAGAGCCAGTACAAAAACAGCTCAACAAATTGGTGGGAATCGAGGCCAAGCCATGGTCGGAAATACAGTTGACCATCGCACACTATTGCAGGCTGCTGCAAGAAAAGAATTGAAAAAGGAAGCTGCACGAAAGGGTGAAGAGGCAAAATTTGTGCAGATGAAATTGTCAAAATATGCTCTTGGAGGAGCCATGATAACTAGCACACCTGAATCGAGCATGCCACAAGTCAATAATCCACAGCAGAATAATCAGGGCAGTACAGAGTTTTACCCCAGGGGAAGAGGATTTAGAGGAAGAGGATTCCAGAGTAATTAGGGAGGTTTTCAGAGTAATCAAGGAGGTTTTCAAAATATGCAAAATGGCAACCAGGATATGTCAAATGGGCAAGTGATCAGACCACTGCCGTGTTTGGTTGGGTGGGATGACAGGGCATTTAACGTGCACATGCAGAAATCAAGGCATGAATAGCCAAGGAATAGGAGTAGGTACGGTGAGTCCAGGTGTGTTTTTCCAGCAGGGAGTTGCACAAAATCACACGGTGCAACAACAAACACCAGGAGCGCAACAAGGCTTGCAACCTCAGAATTCAGTGAGTTTTCCACAAGGACAGTCTCAACAGTCGCCTATGCAACTGTCCCAGACAGTAAGCACAGGGCAGACCGTAAACCCTGGAATGAGGAGTAACACTGGTGATGGGGGAAGTCCATTTGCACAAGGTGGGACAAAATTATATATAGACTAAGACAGCTCACGGGGAACCCTGATGTGTTCTATCCTACCAGTGACACCAGACCCTCACCGGGAACCAAGGGTGGATGTCCTTATAGGGGATAAAGAATCTTCCTTCCTCGATGACATGGGTGCAACACTTTTGTGTATACTTGTCCGGTGAAGCTATAAATACTCAGAGTTTCACAGGAGCTACACGTCGTGTTCCCTTTAGAAATGCACTACCAGTCTCTATAGGAGAATGTGAAATGAATGTGCCTCTATTATATTCACGACAAACCCCAGTAAACATTCTGGGTCGAGATCTAATGATGACGTTAAATATGACAATCTCGTTCACGGAGGAGGGCATAGCATGCTCAACTCCCTCAACTCCAGGAATGCACTATTCAAATGTATGCAAAATAATTAGAGCATACACAGGACACACAGCTATGAGGGCTGTACCACTGGACCCTGAAATATTTGCATATGGAATACGTGTGCTGATGGCAGGGCTGCTATGTGAGAGTTGGGAAAGATCCTGTTTCTGGGAGCACCACCTTCAGGGATCAGAGGAGAAATGAACAAACAAACAACAGAAGGCAGTGACCCTGTCTCTTAGTACCACAATCAGGTAAACTATGTGCCCATCAACAGAAGAGAAAGCAACTCAAAACGCCAGGTGCAAGCCTGTGTGTATGAGGGTGGTTAAAATGTGTTGCAGTCCAAAGGACAAAACAACAACCACTATAAAGTCACAAAATCAGTTTTGTTATTAAACTTGACTAAAAAAGCTTTATAAAAAAAGATTTCAAAGAAGAAAAAAGAAATGTAAATCTTCATGCGAGTTTATACATAAATCAACAGAAAAATGCACAAAGGTCTGATTTAACACAAATTGTGTTGGAGTGAGTACATAGGTGTTGTGTCTTGTACAAATGCAAACACAAGATCAAAGTAGAGCACTTCCTGGTCAAAACTGCTCTATCAAAAGCAAAACCTATTAGATGTCTTAGGTTTAAATAATGAAAGTAGACATATTTTTCAGCTAATGGTAATGAAAAAAATCAGGCAATACACAAAATTGTCTGTTGATGCAAGTATAGCCGTCTTCAGGACAGGAGAAAAGAAGATAAATATGAAATTTGATGGTGCTGAGTACGTCTTGTTGACCGTGTTGTTATGTAGGAACCCACTGGAAGTGAACAAACAAAAACAAACATGTTCAAAAAATCTCAATAGTGGTTGTAAAAATGTATACATGTTTAGAAATTTGCAAAGTTGCAGCGCAAAATCTTCTGTGACGGTGCACATCTTTGACCAAATTTATTATTGATTGTGAACTAGAGTTTAGCATGAAATCCCTAATTATTACTTTTAGTTGTTTCATGCACTGTTTCAAAACCTTGTTTTTAACCATCACAACAAAATATTTTTTACAAAAATGCCTGTAAAATGACATGCCTGTTTCTCTTGATTATTGCCACCTGTTGAAAACAGGGGCCATAAGTCGCAATTGCTTATTAATTATACTTATTTCTCACATAGGTGTATTGGAAAGATCTTGTTAAATATCAGGTATACACTCGGCGGAGTATGGCAAAGTTCAGAGATTCTTTGAATCTGATTACTGATCCGTGATCTGAAAACACGAACAAATGTGGAGTTCTCATCTAGTTGTGGACAGACTTGCTAATAGTTAACAGAAATGACAAAATTAACATACGAACCTTGTTGCAAATATCTTGACAGGGGCGGTAAACTAAGCCCTAGTATGTATGGAGGTACGTTATTCAGACCCGCATATCTGTTGCGTTGTCGCAACTTCACAAAGTGAATGTTCTGTTGAAATAAGCAGGTGCCCAATTATGTGTTCCAACATAAAAAGGTTACTAGCTGTTTTTCAATAATATAGATTCTAAACAAACCGTTGTTACCTTCGTGCTTATGGAAAAAACAAATCTTCGCTTCACTGGAATGATTCGAATGAAGTGGGCAACGCGGGGATCGGGTTATCCCTACGAGTGCAAAACGAAAAAATACACATTGTGTGGACCCATCAAAAGCCTGTACTTCTTCTTGCTATGGCATCCGTGACACAAACTTGATTGTCTGCTTACCTTCATTTTGTCTATAGTGCTAAACAGAGTGGCTAGTCTTGCAGACAAATATCTTGTTGTGAATGAAAGGCAAACCACAAGTGAGGCAGCATTTTCTGGGTCGTAGGCAGCAGCGTATCGCGTACGTGTTGCCGGGCGTATTGCCTCTATGTGTGCCCGACATCTGGAGTGATGTTGGTATGCTAGAAAAACACTAGACCGTTCAAGGCCGGATGTAACTCGGTGCGATGAGACAGTCTGTAGAGTGATCAAAATATTTTTATATTTTTATATTTAGAATAAAATGAACACAAGGATCTAAGTGTGCATATTACGAAATCAATGGGCGAGCCTATTTGGGAATTTTAAACTGTATTGTAAATCGTATAAGAATTAGCTTCATTATGGCTACCCATGCAAGAATCAGACGTGTTGCATAAATTTAAGAACGCGGCATATTTGATCTTATATGCATTATTATGGTGGGAACATGTGTGAGTAGGTACCACTTATGCAAGGGAAGTGCAGGTCTTTGTTGGAAAAAGGCTAACGAAAAAACTGATGTCATGCATTTTATGATGGAACTGTATCTACCATAATGGGCACCGTTTACAAAAATAAGGACCACTCCACTGCAGTGTTGAGACCTCGTTTTACAGATCCCAAATTGAAGATCCATTTTTGTTCTTGTTTAGTGAGGAGCAGATCTCTGTTGCCCCCTCGAGTTGGTGCTGGAATGGTTTGAATAATAAACCAAAATAGGTCATTGTGCGAATGTTTGAGCCGAATAAAATGGGCTACCATGGGTTTGTTGTCTGTCTTGTTATTAATGCAGGAGCGATGCTCACATATTCTTTGCTTGACTGGGCATTTTGTCTTCCCTATATATGGTAAATTGCGGGGGCATTTGATACCATAAATATCCCACAGGGTGTTACAGTTGGAAAAGCCTGAGAGAGTCCATTTCATTTCGTATAATTCAAGCGTTTTCAGATTTTTGGTTAAGGAGCAGACAGAACATGAGCCACATTTATAGTTGCCAACCACTGGTGGTAATGACCACAGTGTTGTTTGTGAATTACATGGTTTATGTGTATCTGGGTACGTGTGTACGAATTTGTCTCTGAGATTGGATTGTCTCTTGAAAGCAAATCGTGGTATTGAGGGGTCAAAGTCAGGAGTTTTTATGATGTGCCAATTCTGTAATTTGTTTCTGTCAAATGGAGTTAAACAGCTTTGCCTATTGGTATGTTTAGCCCTTCTGTAGGCTCATTGGATGGGTTTGGAGGGATAACCACGGTTTAGTAAGGGAGTTTTTAAGAGCTTAACGTGGTGTTCAAAGTCAGACATGTTAGTACAATTGCGTCTGATTCTAAGAAATTGCCCTATTGGAAGATTTTCTTTCAAACTTTTTGGGTGAAAACTGTCAAATCTTAGAAGAGTGTTTTTATCAGTGTCTTTCGATATAGTGTGGTTTCAAGATGGCGGCTGCCAGGCCTTTGTGAAACAACTATGAGGACCGCAGACAAATTTCTTTTCAGGCCAAGAATACCTATGCACGAGGAAAGGGTACAAGTGTTTCCCTTGCTGATACACACAGCTGCAGTACGAGGGAAAATGGCTTTGATCGATGGTTATGATTATAAAGGCAGACAGTGGTGCACAGTAATCACCATTGAAGAGGGGTATCGATTGACTGACGTCACTGATGACGATCTGTTTGACGAGCAAGCAGATATGGGAGAAACAACAGCTGAGGTGAACCTCACTTTTTGGGTGAGAATGATCAAGAGAGAAGTGCCTCAGAGAATGATGTTGGGACAGAACCGTCCTGAATATTTTGATAGCGACATGGCCCAGATGCCTGTCTCAGTATGGACTACAGGCCCCTATGATACAGGCTTATTGAAAGGAGTCAGAGAAGTGAAGATTAAACTGAAGCCAGGAGCAATTCTACCAAAAGCATGACAATATCCCATGTCCAGGGAGGCAGATGAAGGAATTTTTAAGACAATTTCAGCTATGATGGAGCTGGGCATCTTAGTGACATCAGAGTCGTCATGCAACACTGCAGTTCACCCTACAATCCTATGTAATATACCTGTTGATGCAAAATATTTCACAGTGATTGACTTGAAAAATGCATTTTTCTCAATCCTGTTGCACCGTGGCTCACAAGATCTGATGTCATCCGCGTTCAGACAGATGCGTCTGAAAAGCACAAGGCTACCCCAGGGGTACTGTGAGTCTCCTTCTATCTTTAACAGAGTCCTGCAGATGGACCCAAGCAATATTGTATTAGAAAGTGTTGTCTTGCAATATGTGGATGACATCTTAATTTGCAGCATGACAGAGGAGCAATGCAGTCACTATTCTGTTCAGCTATTGACCATATTGGCTGACACAGGATATAAGGTTGACAAAGATAAGTTACAATATTGTCAACGAGAAGTGCTCTACATAGGTCAGCTGATTTCTCATGAAGGGAAAAGAGTTAACCCAGAAAGAGCTGAAGCAATACTAAACACAGCCACGCCACACACGATAAAGCAGATGCAGCAGAGTTTCTTAAGCTTGTGCAATTATGTCAGGGCATGGGTCTTCGACTGCAGCTCTTACACCAAGCCTTTGCTTCAGGTCCTAAAGAAAGCACAAGTGACGAAGGAAAAGATTGAATGGTCTGAGACCATTGAGGAATGATTTTCTGAGCTCAAAAGTGCAATTTGCACACCACAAGTTTTAGGAATCCCCAATTATGCAAAGGAATTTTACCTGTTCTCACACACGAATGGCAGCGTTATGTCGGCAGTGCTCACACAGAGAACCACATTGGTGTACAAGCCCCTGGCATACTATAGTGGAAATTTGGACCCAGTGATGAGAGGCCATTTCCCGTGTGAACAAAGTATAGCTGCTGCAGCGTTCGCCATCGCAAAAGCTACTGCCATTGTGATGGGATGCTCAATGACGCTGTGCGTCGAGCACTCACTATTTGCTATTCTAGAGAAACCAAAGGGCACACTAACATCTCAGAGAGTTTCAGCTTATGAAGTGATCATATCGAATCCTTCGATTAAAATTGTCCTATGCAAGATAGTCAAATCAGCTATGCTCATAGCCGAGCCAGTCACTGAAGGAGAGCCAATAAATGACTGTGCCAATTATGAAGAATTCTAAGATGAAATGCCCATAGTAAAAGAAAATGCATTGGCAGAAGGAGAAATTTCTTCATTGACGGTTCTTCGAGAATCGATCAAGCCGATGGACAAAGATGTACAGGCGTCGTTTTGATGAAGCACACAGCAAATGGAGAATTTCAAGTACTCCTTAGTGCACGAATACCATCTCATTATTCAGCACAGGCTACAGAATTATTGGCATTGATACTCGCGATTGAGAATCACGTGAACCAGGAAGTAACTGTGTACAATGACTCTGCCTATGTGACGTCAACAGTGCACGCAGGCTTAGCGCACTGGAAAAGGAGGGGCTACTTCTGAGTGGACGGCACGTCAGCACAGCACGCAGCCTTATTGGACAGACTGATTAAGGCACTACAGCTCCCAGTGGGCATAGCAGTCGTGAAATGCGCCGCCCACACGAAGGGGACAGATTGTATCTCACAAGGAAATCAAGCAGCAGACACGGAAACCAAGCGTATGGCATCCAAAAGTGAGACGATCATGGAAGTAGAAGTCGCTCACGCAAATGAGAAAATGATTGTTGCACGAATTGCACCTGAAAGCTACAATAATCTGGGACAAACACAGTTGGTGGAACTCCAAGGGGAGGCACCACAGGAGGAAAGAAACTTATGGAAACGGTGAGGGTGTTCTTTAAACCCCTCTGAAAGCTTGTGGTGACAAGACAGCACTGGTAAACCAGTAATGCCTATAGCCCTGTTAAAAATAGAGCTGGAGCAGTTACACTATCCGGCACACATGACAAAAGAGAATTTAGCAGCAACGCTCACAGAAGACTGGTTCATACCGAACTTAACTGAGCATGTTGCATTGTATATAGTGAACTGTATAATCTGCCAACAATTCACATCTGGGCACTCATTACAAGTAATGAGAGGATTCATCCCAAGGCCAAATGGGCCTTTTCAGCACTTGCATGTCGATTACGTCGACATGATCCATGTATGCAACGGGTACAGATACCTAATTGATGTGGTGTGTCCATTCTTTAGATGGATAGAGGCAGGTCCATGTACACAACCAGACTCTACCTGTGGGGCCCATTTTTAGTGAGGGAGGTATTTCCCAGGTGGGGGGTATGTGAAGTCGAGAGATCATATAACGGGACCCATTTTGTGAATGAAGTTTTTGGGCAGAAAAGTTTTTGGTTCTTTCGCTTAATCGAAGACTGCCCAGAACTTGTCGAGAGAACGACAGATGTTTTAACTTTTCTTCGAGATCCAGCAAATACAGAACATCTGAGCATAATCCTAAACAGCATAGTAATTCAGATTGCTCTCCACGCAAACAGAAAGTGAAGACACTGTTCACAGTGAAGTGAAAGCCTACAGTCCTGAAACTCAGCAAGACAGGACACATGTCCCTGTCACCAGAAGACAGTATGTTGGCAAGTAATGTTTTCTTTAGCCTAATCACAGATTTTCCAGGGCTAGTGGAGAGACCTGTAGATGTTGACGTCCTCACATTCATCATAGACCCAGCTAATTCTACACAGATGGGCATGCTCTTGTATGGAATCGTGATGCAAGTGGAACTTTCTAACCATCAACAGAACTATTTGAGAAGATTTTAAACTTTTCCGCCGAGGGACAGATTGAGGGAGCAGTGCTAGAGATCTTATTTTTTATTTTTCATGTGGACAAGGACACAACCTGTCTTCGGGAATGAAGCAGATCAGGGGCACAGACTAGGAATTAGTATATTTTGAACATGCACAATAGAGAGATTTGTTAGATTATTACCTATTTGACACACACATAGAAAAAATAAAACTGTATCCAGAAATAATACACAATCCAGTGTTCAAACAAAGAGAGAAAATTGTCTAAATACCTGCAGCCCGCAAACAGAACCAAACAGAATCCAGAGACAATATTGTTTAGAATTTGTATTAAAGGTTAGCATATTTTGACGGATGATCGAGATGGGGGTCCAGAGCAGTACTCTAGTCCTCCCACAGGAGGAAAGACACCCATATTTCTCTGGAAGCAAATGCTGCCGCCTGACTTACAGGGGCATAATGTATTTGCGTATTATATTCTTCATTGTTTTACTGTCATTAACAATCAGAACATTTTTTATTGGTGCACAAAGCCTTCCAATTCCAGTGCACCCACCTAATGATGCACGCATGAAGACTACGAAGGCACCCAGAACTTACATAGTCATTCCAGTCCCTAGAAGATCTGGTGGTGGAATGAATGAACTTGAGATGGATGTGATTATCAATGACACACACACACACACACTTGTGGTAATGAGCAAATCGCAAAGCCGGAGACAGGGTTGGCAGAGTATGAATGTAAAAAGGTTACTGACAACCACATGCATGCAAATATTGAATGCACACACACCAGGCCTAATGTCAATGACTGTAGAACCACAAACCAAAGCATGGGAGAAGAAAAGACTGCCTACTATGAGAAATATCACTGCAAGCAAAGTAAAGAGCCAAATGAAGAAAGCCAACAGAAACAGCAGTATCAGAAACTCTTGATCCAACCCCAAGAAAGGCAAAAGCAAACTCGGAGAAGATCTCTGCACGAGCACAACTGATAGCAGATACATTATGTCCATTCATAGCCAGATGAATGAAAAGACTAGAGTAGCTGAAGAATAAACCCACAGAGACAACATTGCCGAGCAAATATGTTCCAGTGAAAGAGACAAGTACAAGTTCTACAGTACAGCCATATACTGAACCCAAGCCAGAGTGGACTCAGACGTTTCTAACCAGAAAGAAAAAGATATATGAGGACAAGGAAAGAACTGCCAGACTTTTGTCTACTCAAATGGCACAGATGAGGAGGCCTGCACCATGGACCGGGATACCTGAGAATCCTCCAGCAAGAAGGAGCCATATAGATGCATTCAGGAATGTAGTTATAGCGAACTAACGAACTAAACGATTACTTGGACAGCACAGCACATTTGGAAAACAACATTTGGTACCAGCGCATGAAAGAAGTTGGAAGATGAAGTTCAGACGGGGAATGCTTTGTTTGTGCACTCCTACCGTACAGCATGAGGAAGTCCAAGATCTTCATAGCTGTAGAAATTGATGTCCAGACAGCACACTGTCTTTCGCACATGGCAATGTGCCAGACCAGAGGCCAGTTTATGGGTAGTGATGCCTCACTGAAATGGGCAACTGAAACAACTGATCCTGATTAAGATGATTATGTTCAAGGCATAAAGACAAGAAATAGAGCTCATACTAGGAATCATGTAATCAGGTACGCGAAACCTGGAATGAAAGGAGCTGAAATCAGATGGGAAGTGAACAAAAAGCTAAATGTCCAAGGAAAAACCCCAGAAGAGGCTCGACATTGGAGGAACAGAGGCCAAATGCAGATATGGGGAGCAGTGCTTTCACCAGACGGATGGGAGATAGGAGTAGTGATATGCAGAGCATGGATGGTCATAGGTCAATACAGCCTACCATCAACATAGTGCAAAATGGATGCAAGCCATTGTGGCCAAAGCTTGCAAAACTGCTGACATGGGTCGAAGACAGAGGAGGACCCTTGCAGATAGTGCAACTGGAAAGCCCAAAATTCTGCTTCAGGAATAATGGCACCAGAAAAATGGGAGAGATGCTCTGGGAATGGTGCACGGAACTGCAGTAATTATGGATCATTATTGGGAATGTGGATCCAAAGCATACATCAGACTGCTGAGAAACTGGGGATGTATATGCACATTAGTGAATGTCCACGTTCCAGCGTTGGCGATCCCGAAGAGTGACCTAAATATTGACAGTTTCCCAAAAGCAGATGCGCATCTAAGGAAGAAGAGATCTGTGGAACTGCTGAATCAAGTGAAGAGAGAGAATTACTTATCTGCCAAATCAGAAGAAGCTTTTCATGCAATCCCATATGAACACAGGCTATTTAGCCTCACCTCATCAGTGTTCACAACAATTTTCATGCCAAGATTTCAATTTGGAGCAAATACTAAATGGGTGTAGATGACCAGATTGGAGTTACTGCAGACCATCAACACAACAATAAAGGGATTCAATACAATAAAGGAGGAGTTAAGAGAAATCCAATTGATGACTCTCCAGAACAGATATGTACTTATCATGATCACAGCTATGGATGGAGGTGTTTGTGCAAAAACTGGAGAATCATGTTGCATATTTATACCTTCTCACAATGAGGAAAATGGAACTCTAACAGAAGCCATAGGTATGCTGGCAAAACTGCAGAACCAGATGATTGATGAAACGGATGAAGGTGAAGATGACAGTTGGTTTGGATCACTATTCTCATGGGTTCCACAATGGATGGCAGATGCATTCAAGTTCCTGGGAGCCCTGCTTGTGATGATATTACTAGGATTCTGTGTTATCAAGATAATAATCTCTCAGTGCAAGAAAACTGCGAAGAAAGCCATAGGGATGAAGATCATGATTGATGTCAAGCCAGGTTGGAAACCCAAAGATCTGACTGATGAGGAAATAAGAGATTTTGTGAAGGCCAGCATTCACGCACCAGAAGGAACAAAGTTTCTCTATCCCAGGGAGCACAGAAATTATGTGGGAAGATGGGTTTACTGCAGCCCAAATGGACAATGTCAACTGATGACATGGAAGAAAGCCGAACACGTAAGGACAGCAGGAAGTCTAAAAGGAGTCATAAACATATAGACTCCAAAGAGACATTTCTTCAGACCCTCATGTGTAGACCCATAAGATGAGACAGGAATGAACCCAGCCTATCAATTAAAGGTGAATACAGAGGAACAAAAGAAGACAGATCCAAAGAAGGAGGTGAAGGTGGTTGATGAATCGCCCAGAGGGGGGGAGTGTAGAGGAGGTCCCAAATAAAGCCTGCACTCCAACCGCCCATTTTGAATTACCAGGAACATTCACACCGAAATATGTGATGTATGATGAGCAAATAAACCAGCAGAGAGCTGTAGTGGGGCTCTGTCCAGTACCTATCAGAAGAACAGAGCCTATTGAAGTACCCATACCCAGAAAACCATGGACAGTAAGGTATCCATTAAGAAAACCCTATCAACAAATAAAAGTACAGTCCCTAAAGAAAACAAAAAGGTCTTAATGGAAGACGAATGGTGACGTCACGAGAACCCGGACTGACTCACATATAGAAGAAATGATGACCAGAGAATGACGCAAATAGACGAAACGCCATGAACAAGGATATTGTGAACTTAAAGTGTAAGAGCGATGTCAAATGTAAGAAGATTAAGCTGTAAGCATGGCAAAGATATTTGACCAGTTTACACCTGTACATATGCTTGGAACCGCAAGAAAGTTAAGAAAATGTTGCGGCTTGCTATGCTTAGTAGAAAGATAGCACGGCAAGCGCCACTATACATACCTACTTCAACGAAGCACATTATATAAGTGTATTTCCACTTTTGCACGAAAAGCAGAATAAATCCAAGGGTTACTAAAGGCCACATGAGAAAAAGCTTCACATTTAGTCAAATCAAGAAGAGACTGCAAAAACTAAACTCAGCAGAGGCAACTCGTGCCAGGAAAGCCATGGTCATACCAATAGAAAAGACGAACAGTAGCTACATTTAATCGAAACTAAGAACAGAATATCCTGCCTCTGAAAGGTTGAGATAAGAAGACGAAGGCAGGTGGCGGGTGAAATGAGAATCAAATATACAAATTGATGGAAAAGAGGCAAATTCACGGTGTCCAAATCACGTGACCAGCCGAGCAAGAAGAAGCGAGGGCTCACACCTACGCATGGCAACAGGCCAGGCGAAGATATCAGAGCTTCTCCAGACAGAAGATGAAGTCTTGAGGCCAACCACAGTGAAATAGTTGACACATGGCTACTAAAGTGATGACTGATTGTAACGATAATTGGAGGAAGGCCGGGTAACTAAGGGGCACCCCGCACCTGGCCGACCATTCTGTGTGCTGCTAAGCAAAGTGGAAAAGTATGCATGGGGTTGGTGCCAACCCAATCACAATGGACCAAATAATCTAGGGTCCTATAGTTAGTTGAACCAATGGGACGTTGTTCGTTTAGTGATGTCTGCAGTAGTCATTTTTGAAGGAAGGGCTTAGAAGCCCACCTGACAGTGTTTACTCAATCCCCTCACTCTGTTACCATATACAGATATAGTACCTTTGTTAAAGTTACTCTTCCTGAACCAATTGAATTGCATGTCAACTTTTGAGTGTTACACGTCAAGGATGACGAGTTTTCAGTATAAATCTCATGATTTTTATGAAGTTCATTGGAGTTGAAGCGAGAAGGAAGATTGCACCATTTGCGGATATTCATGACTCCCCGCTTTTTGTACTTGTCATTAAACAGACTCCCTTTGCCAAACCATTGAGTTGTCCTTATTGATTGGTGTTGAAGTATATATCTGCACCATCTAACAATAAGAGACTAACGGAGTAATTTAAGGACTCCTGGACCTAACTCCACTGAAGCTTTATAGACAGTAAAGGACAAAGAAGGGACCAGTCGTCAGTCTCCTATATGAACTCACACCTTTCTCCCAACTCTCGGTATATTGACCAAATAGGACCCGAGTCGTAAGTTTGTGAAAAAAATATCAGAGTATAGTTTATTCAAAAGAAACACACAATATAGATATCACCATTAATAAAACAAACATCACATTAAAAATAAGTGTAAAACCAAGTGCATTTATTTTCTAAAACATACAGTACAAAATATTTAAATGTTCCAAATCAGTTAAAACACTAAAAAAAACAATAACAACCTACCTAGGTGTCACATGTACACATCAAAACTCCTGCCTATACAAATCTACCCAGTACAATTTGTAATCAACAACACAACATACCCCGTATATAGCAAAACTATGGTTGGTAGCACCTCAAAAAAACAATCTTTGTTTGTTTTCAGAGGTTCCCTATTTATGGACTGTCAGCTAATCATCTACCCTTCTAACTGCTACTAGGGTGACTGTAACCACTCACTTGGGTAATAAACAGCACCTTTCAAGCTCAGGCTACTTTTATGCCCGACATGTTTCGTTCATATAAATTAATAACAATGATTCAATGAACTTCTTCAGGGGATCCAAAAAATGCCCACTATACACAATAACAAAACTTTACAGGAAGCGCTATCGAGCCGCCGTGGAGGAGAGGTCAATCCAAGCGTTGAATCCACTTCCAAGTTATGAAGACATAAAGTATACACAACCAGCTTGGAAAGGAGAAAGGAACAAAGAGAACATAGGAGAATAAAACAGAACAGAGATCAGAGTTAATTACATATCTCTATTCAGCTTACTAGGTTAACATTAGCCTGTTAACACCCGGATGCTACTACCGTATCTGATGCCCAAGTGTCAAACGCGTGTTGTCAGCGATTGTGTGCAGCTCAATTGTTATAACTCACATTTCGCGATAGACGGTGGGAGAAGTCTGTCCCAGTATGCTCGAAACCGCAAACGTCGATGTGGCGTGGACTCCTTCAACGGTGCTAATACGCTCTGGACCACAAAACTCCCGCTGAACTCTAAAGCAAACAGTAAAAGAGCAGGACATAAGTACTTCCCCCAAGTGCTGGTTATGACCCCTCCATAAGTCGCTGGTGGGAGCGGAAAGTATGGCTTACATGGTTGTGGTTCTGTAACGAAGTAAGAGATTTCTGCCAGTCTAGTCCGTGTGCAGTCTAACTCCTTATCGCGGCTCCCGAGCTTCCGTGCTGACGGCTGACCCGGAAGTTTATATCAGGGAATAGGCAAGGACGCAGAATCACGTGACCGATCAGGTGTCCACCAAGCGTACTTGTCCAAAACAGACCAAGACGTGTTAATGATCACAAACATCGGGTAAAATCGAGGTAGGTAAAGTCAACCCCTGCGGACAAGAATGCGGCAGTCGCTGCCTCCTATATCCTGCGACCAATTGCTGCCTCTACCATGCACAGAATGCAATTGCGAGACCTCAGAGCCATTCCTCCCCGAAAACGCCAAAAAGGTTCAACGCAGTGGCCCGCCCATTACAGCGCATGGTAAGTGTTCACATGCACAACAGGACAACAACTATGGAACAAGCCACCAGACCTGTGCATCTGCCTGGCTCCGCCCCCACATCTCTGGAGGGTCGTCAACTTTTCATGCTGAAATCTCAACGCATAGTGATCGTAAGTCCAGTTTCTTGCACGTCACGGGTAAGGTAAGTAATGCAACTGGATCCAGGGAGGTCATACCACATAGTCTCAAGTGGACGGTATATATATGCACCCCCATCCATCTCACGGGTGCTGCCATCTTGTCTTAAAGTGCTTCTGAGCTCTATGGGCCAGTTGGGGGTCTCGGAGTACTCATATTTACTGGATTTGTTCCTGTTTTATCCAATTGTAAACTGTGTGCCTTTCAATCCCTTTTTTGCTCAACAATAATCCTGTAAATTGCACTATTTCTACACATTATTTAAAACATCTCTGAGAGAGAACCCCCCTGAACTTCCCAGCATGACGTAGGGCTCCCTCACTTGGTTTGGCCACTCATACGTCTTTGTGGGTGATACTCCTGCCCCTCCACTAAAAGTATGTACTTGCCACCATTAACCTTGAATCATTCATAATGCCAGTGTCATCTCGGACCTGCCTGCCACCCCCCGGCACCATAAGCTTTATCTGCCACTTGAATGCACAGAGTCATGTTATTTGCTGTGAACAGAGCCGGCTGGTACAGGCCAGGCACAGCCTTCCTTTTTCCCTGCTAGGGGAAAGTTGTAAGCATGATCATCATGTTCATTGCTCAAGCAGGATGACCCAAACTGGCCTGGTAGTCTGTGGTGCGGCATGCACTTGTATGAAATGTTTGGGGTCACCTTCAGCAAAGCTGAAAGAGGGCGGGGCACCCCCATTTAGTGCTATACTACTAACACATAGGGCCTCATTACAAGTACAACGGTGCAGTAAAAAATGGATATAACCTGGCGGTAATTCCATTACCGCTACCGCCATACTATAGGTTTGGCAGTGTGGTGGAGGATTTTTCTTCAGCAAAAGGCTGGAGGTAGATCTGCCGTCTTACCACCAAAAATCAACAAAATCAGCAGAATTACCTCCAGTGGATTTGCCAGAGGTTATTCTGTCAATTTCGCTGATTTTTGGCAGCAAGGCAGCGTATTTACCTCCAGCCATTTGCTGATGGAAAATCTTCCACCTCACTGCCAAACCTATAGTAATTCCATTTGGTGTTATTCCAGCAGATTTACCACCGGAATACTGCCAATCTTGTAATGTGATCCATTGACGTTGGTCAGAATTGGAATCCCGTGCTGGCCTGGCAATGATATCTCAATGATGAGATGTCCAAATCTTCCTTTCAATGTGCTTCTGCCTATATTTGATTTATGACTATTTTATTTCTTGGATCTGACTGCTACAGCTGACAGTAACATTACAAATTCAACATAGAGGATGCTGTTCAGGGACCGGCTGAGGCGCCAGCCTGGCCCAGGGAAGCAAGATTGCGAGCTGGGCAGGCTCATGCGGCACTGTCTGGTGGTGTACATGCGTGATCTGCTGGCTTCCACCACAGTGCAAAGCCACCAAGCCAGAGAAAGAGAAGAGAAGCAGTGTCAGACATTAGGTTGAGGCAGATGGGAGCCGAGCCATGTATAGCAACAGCCTACCCAACTTCAACACTTTTACAAGTTGAAAGAAAACATCCACAATTCCAAACCCTACAAAGAATTACCTGAGCCGATCATCCCGATGGGACAGAAATGAATGCTTTGTGACTTCTCATGAGACTATGTCCTTCCCTGTAATAAGATTTTTTTTTTCCTCTTCACATGTGTTTCTCACAGGGGAGCCCTACCTCATGACTTGTAAAGCACTCACAGCCCCAGTGAGAAATAATGAAATGCTGCAATTACTAGACCCAAACTGCTCAGCTAGAGTCGACTTACAGCTAGATTGGAAGTACATGGAGGGTGATGCTGCTGGATCATGAAAGGGGTCTCATGGAAAGAGTTGGGCTGAGAGGAGAACACGTAAATGTCAGAAAAGAAGAAGAGGGTGGAGGGAGGTGTCCTCCCGATGGGTCATGGATGGCTAGAAGGAGATACAGGAGTAAATAGAGTGTGCGCCTCGTATTTGGACACTGTAGCTCCAGATAGAGGGCAAGAAATGAATGAGTGCAAATTAACAGAAAAGCTCATCTATAGAGGGGTGCTTACAGTAAATTCCATGTACTGTATTGGCCTAGGATCCACAATCACTCAGAGTCTTTCGAACCTTAGAAAGAAGCCAAAGAATGGATGATCAGGTAATCTCAATGACCTCAATGCGAGGCCTCCAGAACGGGAACAAGAAGCAAATGGCTGGTCAACCGCATTTAAATGGTGAGGTGTTGAATTAGGCGTCCCTGTGTAACCCCTGTAAATGCATCCAGTCTTAATTAAGGGCACTGTTGCTATAGATCTCGATCCCCATGCCAATTTCCCAAAGCACATGTTCCTTGGAACAACTCTGAATCCAGCAAGTCTCAAGAGACTGCAAGTTCTGTTTCCTTGTTAAATCTTTTGTCTCTTTCCAGTCTTGTTGACCTATCCACTATTGGAGGTGAACGATGGTGTACAACTGCTCTGATCCACTGGGCTTACCCTGCACTGCATGTTTAAGACACTGCATCACTGGGCTAACGACTACAACCCATCCTGTCCTGGAGAGGGAGCCCTTTTACCCCTATGGCACTGCTCTGGAACTCCCCAGCCGGAGAGATGGGAGGCTCTGTACTATGTGGTGATTCTAGTGGTGTATACTGTTGGAAAGGGTCTCTGCCATTAGATTGAAAACAATATTGGTATGTTATGCAAAGCTTCCTATTGGTTTTCTCCTGCCTCTAAACCCTGTAGCAATTGGTGGTGTTATTAGTCACAGTAATGTTACTCAATGTGTAGACCTCAAATGGGTGACGGACTGCGTTAGCTTCAGAGCTGTGCCCTTTAG
This sequence comes from Ambystoma mexicanum, assembly GCF_040938575.1. Classification (NCBI taxonomy): domain Eukaryota; kingdom Metazoa; phylum Chordata; class Amphibia; order Caudata; family Ambystomatidae; genus Ambystoma; species Ambystoma mexicanum. The sequence continues at coordinate 498,073,403 of NC_090921.1, read as the reverse complement.
GCTAAGAACAAATGTCTGAGGTGAGTGCTTAACTCGCCAAGCTGACCTATGGCATAACTTTCAGAAAACATCCTTCCTACATCAGACAGTTTCTGTTTCTCCCTAGTGAATCCTCAGGAGCCCAATTTTCCCACAGGCAAGGTTCCCATTCTTCGGAGGGAATGCCCAGAACCGGTCTTTCTGCAGATGGCAGTCGACCAATGTCTGTGGCTCTGGGTAATCCCCAAAACTCATTCCTCTCACAAGTGACTAGCTGATTTCCCTGTGGCCACTCCTCAGAACCAATCCTTCCTATAGTTGACTGCTAAGCCACCTCTTTGCTAATCATTAGAGCCTATTCTTTCAACTTAAGAAAAGCTTGTGTTTGTATGGGGCTTACTGGCACAGTTGAACATTTTAATGGCAGGTTCTCTCTCTTCGTTCTGATCCCTAGGGCATATTCATTTTACAGGTGGCAAGTTCTATGCCTTTGGGCAAATCCCTGAACCCTTCCCTCCTACATTTGGGAGGGTCTTTGTCCATGGGTGAAAATCCCCAGAACACATGCTTCCCCAAAAAGGAAGGTTATTTTTGTTCCTCGCAAATTCACAGTATCCACCGTTCCTAAAGGGGACACATTCTATATCCCTCTATGAATCCGTCGAGGCTTCCATCCATGCTTTGTTCCGGGGACCTGGCAATACCCCCAAACCTACCATTTTAAACATACTTCCTATGAGGCAGACGACACCTAGAATCGAACAGATAAAATGTAGCGATTTGTCCCTGTGGCAATGGGCACAATCTATCATTTTTAGAGGTGAAATGTAGTGTGTTGTCCTGGTGACAATACCCAAAATCCATTCTCCCCTACAGGTGAAATCTAGTTTGTCAAAGAGAAAATATCCAGACCCTATACCCTAAAAGTGACACTACCCTATCTATAGGCAAACTCCTAGAGTATATCACTCCTCCGAGTGACTGGCAATTGATCTTGATGAATCCCATTAACTCATGCTTTCTATGGGTAAAAACGTATTTAAAAACCTCTTCCCTCCAAAGTGAAAGGCATTCCTCACTGAATCAATCCTTTGTCACTTTGTAAGGCAATTTTACTCTGCAACGGTGCAAACGCCGTCATTTTGGAAAGTATTGCTGCTAAACCGCTCCTACCACTGGGAATGGAATCCTAATCGTACATGTAGCAATATTACCCCCTCCCCCCACCATTTCTACGGTGAACGTTCCCTTGCAATCCATTTTTTTGCTGCTGATCTGTGTAAGTGCACCAGAGACCCTCACCTAGCAATGCACCCTCCTCTCCCACTGACAAAAAATGTGAACATTTCCCATAACGTTATATCATTGGTAATGTATTCTCTGCGTTCTCATTACTTGTTTTCATGCTGAGTTTTCGCTGTCTTGTTTTGTTGTTCAAACTCGTTTAATGAAAAAGCATCTCTCGTTTGAAGGCTATTCACAAACGTTTGCTATGTTTGTTTAAATCTAAGAAATACTTCCGCTCCCAAAGGAGGGATTTTTTTTTTCTTGGTAAGAGTGCTCAAGTACCATTTTCCCACGTCCTTTCCGTCTTGACCTCCCCTATACTGCTGACTTGGGCTGTCCCCCCTGTGCCATTAAAACGGAACGAGGAGGCGGTGGTCGGTCACACAGGCACCAGGGACGTCATTTGGGGGTCGCCAGAGGTCGCAACTGCGACCTCTGAGGTCTCCCTTGCGACCTCTGTGGTCTCCCTTGCGACCTCTGTAAAAAAAAAAAAAAAAAAAACATTTTTTTTTTCTTCCGTTTTTTGTAATGCAAGGTCCTGGAGTGGCTGGCTCTCATGTACAGGCTCTTTTAAAAAAAAAAAATAAATAAGAACAGGAGTGCCACAAGTCTAACACTTTCAGCACTGACCCTAAATAAGAAAGAATAGGAAACCAAATAATGTGTCTTCCTGGAATTCTGTACAATAATTGCTAGACTCATTAAAGGTTTATTTCAGGCACACGTCAGGGGGTGAGTCACTGGTTTAGTCTGTTCTTAAACGCCTCAATTTAGCCTTTCATCCTTCCGAGGTCAATAAATAAGTACCAAGACAGGTTGGGTGATATTGGGTGTATATGTTTTCTATATAAAGCGCTTAAGCGTAAGTGCTATATAATAACACATCATTATCATTTGGTCATGGACGTCTGCTTGCATTCACAGTAATTTGGTAATATGGGCCTATACACACTGATCTTAACGCTACATATGGTGATCCATTCTTGCATGAAATGTACATCACAATATAGTGATATCGTAACCATATTTTTCGTAGTGTACAATGCTGTGATGTCACTTCCTGTTTTGGCAACGGGTGAAAGGTCGTGTTCCATCGCTTCCCGCAATATCACTTTGGGGTGGGGTCAAATGACATCACTTCCTGTGATGTCATCAGAGGGTCAAGGGTCGTGTGATGTCACTTCCGCTACCCCTGGCATTTTGGTGAAATGACGTCCTTGACAGGCACACATCTGTTTGAGCAAGGGGAACTGTGAGTCACAGAAAAACAGCAGACAGCCACACTCTCGGTATCGGCTATCAGGAGGCGGGACTAATCACGCGGCCTATGCAGAGCTTTAGAAAGAAACAAGGATACAGCCCTTGGTTAGAAGAGGCTGGACAACGCTTCTCTCCAAGGTTATCAGAAGATTCCAGGTCACCAGGAACAGCATGTCCCAGTCCTGAATATTCATTTCTCCTTCAATTGCATTCTGGAAATTGTAGTCTTTTGGTCATTTGAATTGAAAATAAAGCACAACTGTAAAAAATCTAGTCAAATCAATGCCTGTGACTGGAATGGGGTGTCCTCATGGACATGACGTCATCTGGTGCGCTTGCCTCAATTGGCATGTGGGGGCCGAGGGGGATATATTAAACATATTTCAAATGGCTCTTTGTAAAGGCAGTTAAACTATTTTTAAGTGTTCCTAGTTGATGCGTAGAAAAGAAGTGAGGCCTGGCCTTTCCACGAGCTACCGAGACTGGACACCATACACCCCACAAAGGGAGCCAAGATAAATAACTTTGTGAGCTAATTTCCTCGGGCTCATTTAGGCAGCATACCCGACCTGACTCCGCTCCCAATCACAGGAAGGCATGTGGTATTCACCATGCATGTCTTTCTTATTGCAATCAATTGAGTTAAAGCCAGTGCGTCCTTTCACTGGCATGACCACTTCTTTCTAGCTAACTTTATGTGGTAATATAGCTCAGTGGGTCAAGTGGGGCGCGCTGATAAAAAGAAAATGTGCGTGCTCCTCATGTCAAGTGTCTTTATGTAACTGTCGTCATAGGGGAATGTTGTTTGCAACATCCATCTCACTGGCGATGTTTTCCCTTGGAATCTTCCTCGAGTTGTAACCATGGAAAGGTACAGGAGGCATTGAGCTCTGGCTGCTGATATTTCAGTTGCTATGGACGTTCTGGAGGCACGCATGGCATAGGGGATTAGTGAGCAGACATAACAGCTCTCCCCAGTGGTTTCCTGGCCTACTTTGGTCATGTGTTTATACCACATGTTATTAGACACACGAGCAGTATCTGTGAGATACAGGTCCATCCCCCCATATCTGTGTCCGCACTGAGCTTACCTCTCCTTACCATGCTTACAGTGCTCCCTAGTCCACCTGACATGGTTGTTCCACCTTCTGGGGTTGGGTTAATGTTAGTGAAGGATACAGCGGTTTCACTAGACACAAGCGATAGTCGCCAAAAAATGAATGCAAAGACACCACTTGAGAATAATAGACACAGCAAGATAAGCATGTTTTTAATAATTTCACCCATTTGCTGCTGGATTCTTGTGCAGCTTGAAGTTATCAGTTGCCTTCCTGAAAAGTGCAAGGACTGTGCGTTAACTTGTTATTGTTAGATTAGTCTAAAGCCCCGTGGATCATATAGTCGTTCATGGCAAACACAAATAGCTGTTCCCACACAATTCTAATTCTAGGGTCTATGAGTACTGCCAGGACAGATGGGATTCCTCATTCGAGTTGTGGGTAAGCTTTGGCCAAATATATGAAAATGTGGTTATACAAGCCAGGAGGATGTGCTCAAAATCTGTAGGACCTTCTAATAAAGTGGACAAACTGTACCAAAAAAGTATCAGGTTGTAGGTTATTGGGCAACATGAACAGTTATACAATACGACAGTTGCACTTTCTCAAAGAATGTGTGTAGAGAGAACAATGACAAACAGACAGTGTTTCCTCACTCTGGATGTGCAGGAAGTGCTTGCCCTAACTCTGCAGCCCAAGAGTGAGTAACCATTGGGTGTCTTCTGCTCAGCAGTGTTAGTTCCGAATGATCCTGTTGTTCCTCTTGCTGATGATCGTTGGCCCTGTCTATCTCGTTGCCAGGTGAGGCCACAGCTTTGTAGGGCTTGATGTCATGCATATAGTTCCAGGCTGACTTTCCCTCAAGCTTCACTGCTCTTCCAGTCACGGCTTTGGCGTTGTGCGGGCCTGTGAATCTGGGTGCATCCCAGCGGTAAACAAAATTGCATAGGAGGACACGGTGTCCAGGAAATATAGGTGGTTGCTTAAGTAAGTCCTCTGTGGCATTGGCACTGTCGCTTTCTCCGTTGGCTGCAGGGCCTCCCTGGTGTTGTTATATCTGGCGAGAGATAAAAGGGCCACTAGCAATCAAGGAAGTAACATAATCTTACATTTCCTGACCTAAAACAATCTCACTACTCTCTGCATCTTTGAGTGCCCTAGTGGGAGGAACCAGGTGAAGTTGCATGCGTTTTTCTGTCACCACCTCATGTGGGGTTAAATGATGGTCGTGCCCAGGCTTGTAGCGCAATGCAAACAGTGCTAAGGGTAAACAATGGAGCCAGTTCATATTTGGTACTCTTTTTAGTTTTGGCAATGCACTCTATCAGAAGGCCATTGAGGCATTCACACACCGCGTTTGCTTGCGGATGATAAGCACAAGAGAATTTGTGTTGAATGCCCAGCAACATTGTGATGTGCTTGAACATTTCATTGGCGAAATTTGGGCCATTGTCAGAACACAGGACCTCACACACCCCATCGTGGGAACACTTCCCAGACCAGAAATGTAGCCGCTCTATGGGCGTCAGGATGCGAACAGGGACCTGCCTCAATCCACAGAGAGAATGTGCATACAACCATTATCATGTAGCGGTCTCCTTGGCAGACAATGAATGTCCTGAAGTAAACCCCTTGCAAGTCAAACAGTTACTTGTAAATTTGGCCACCTGTTTGGCCAAATTAGGACCGAACCATGTTTCTCCAATATGGGTGGCAAGCACCTCCTTCCCTGTATGTGTTGGATCATGTAACTGTGTCAGTTCTGTGTGCAACAATGCGAGGGGCATAACCACTTTTGCTGTATTATTCTGCCAACATAGGGCATCTGTTGGAGATACTGTAAATCCCCTCCTAGCCCACAGATCCTTTTTCTCGCTGGGTGCAGCTCCCTGCAGCTCCATTATTTGTGCTGCTGTCAATACATTGTACCCTTCTTTAAGTATCATTGTCCTTGCATAGTAACGGGCATGTGACAAGGCCTCCATTTCCAGGAGTTCTCCAAAATAAGCTGCACACTTTGCTTCCGCATTTGCTGCTTCATTGCCTCTTGAGACAGGGTCCTCCCCTCATGTGTGTGCTTGGCATTTAACTATTGCTAGTTGCTCTGTGTACTGTATGACATCCACTAATCTGCCCAATAGGAGTGCATGCTGTACTGGTGACCCGTCACCCTGCCTAAAACCCCTCCTCATCCATCGTGACAGTCCTGAGTGTACTGTGTACGTCAGGTAGGCCGAATCTGAGTAAATCTGAGTAAATCGTCACCTCCCTCTTTCTGCTGTGCTCTAATGCCAATATTATGGCCATTAATTTCACTGCATGTGCTGAATAATGTGATGGCAATTTTGCACTGACCACTACCTCACTGATTCCACCCTCCCTGAGCCTCACCGCTGCTGTCACCGTATGTCTGACCCCATCTGTCTGGTCAATTGTTGATGAATCATCAATGTAAAGCCTGTCTCCCCCCTCAAGTGCGTCCTCCTGTACCTTGCGTGTGTCACTGAATTCCTCTAAATTGTCATGCAGTCATGCACGTAGTCACCTTCCTGTAAGATGTCGGCAACGAAGGTCACTGGATTGACAAGTCTGTACCTCACTACCTTGATTGATGAGTTTGATAGTAGTACCTCATACTCTGATGCTCCTTGGGTTGTCAGTATGCTCTTTGGTCCAGTATTGCAGAGAGAGCATGCTCCACGTAAAAAGTGGTGCTGCACCCCATGGTAATACTCGCTGACTTGTCCACAGCAAATGCGGCTGCAGCCAAAGCTTGGCCACACAGATAATGTCCTCTCATTGCTGGGTCTAGCTTTCTGCTGTAGTATGCTAGTGGCTTGTGCCCCAAGCTTGTCTTCTGTGGCAGTACTGCCGGCATCACTAACCCACTGGAGTGGGAGAACACAAATAATTCCTTTTCATAGTCTGGGATCCCCAACACTGGAGCTGTGCATATCACTTCTTTCAGCTCATTGAATGTCTCGGTCATCTCTGTTGTCCATTGTATTATCTTGCCCCCTTTTTGCATTTCTTTCAGTGCACTCAGTAGAGGCCTGATGTTAGTGCTGTAGTCGAAGACCCATGCCCTACAGTATTTGCATAACCCCAAGAATTGCTGTATCTCTTTCACTGTTGTGGGTTTTGCTCTCCTATGTATTGTTCCGCCCTTTCTAGAGTCAGCTGTCGGCCATTTTGAGAGATCATCTGTCCAATGTACTTCTTTCTGACAGTAATGTAGTTTGGCTTTGTCCACATTGTATCCTTCGTCAGCTAACACCATCAGCACGTCATCTCTACACTGTTCTTCTGTCGTGCTGCAGATCAAGTTGTCCTCTACGTACTGTATGACCATGCTCTCCATCTGTACATTGCCTAGGTCCATCTGGAGGACCCTATTGCATATGGAGGGTGATTCATAGTACCCTTGAGGAAGTCTTGTATATTTCCTCTTCTTGTTTCGATACAGAAAGGAAGTCAAGTCTTGTGAGCCTAGGAGTAGTGGTAAAGAGAAGAAGGATTTATTCAAGTCTGTGACCATGAAACAGGCTGCTTGCGCTGGAATGCTGCACGAAATTGTCGCTGGATTCAGAACCAAAGGATAGTCTGCTTCTACAATATGATTAAATGGGCGCAGGTCATGTGTAAAATGCCATACCCCCCGGCCTTCTTAACAGAGTACACAGCCATTTTGCATTGTGATTCTGATGGTACTAGGATGCCTTGTTTCACTAGTGCTGCATTTGTCTCATAAATACCCTCATTTGATTCCGTTGAGAGTGGGTACTGTTAGACTCTGTGCAAAATTGCTCTTGTATTCAGCTTGATCTTCACTCCTCCCACCCCCTTCAAAAGCCACACATCATAGGGACTAGTGGTCTATAAGATGTTGGGCACTTTGGCTACAACCCATCGCAGAAGGATGGTGGTGCTTTTAGCACCATCACCATCCTCTGTGGTACCTCTCTGTAATATGTCTTTATCCAATATGTGACACTCATTTTGAACACCATCTCAAGGTCTGTCACTGTGGTCAACCTGTATCCTTCAGCTACGACGGTTACTGCTTTCCATGATCCTCATGTGTTGTCCATCCCGTGTACTGCTATCCACTCATACCCCACAATCACTGCCTCCAATTCTAGTGGCACTACTGTCCCTTCAGCCTCATTCAATGGTATCTCTGGTCTGAATAAATAGTCACTTGGAATGCACTACATCTTCTCTTAAATCCCTGGGAGCCATCCAATTGCAATCTCAGCACTGTATTGAATCAGCTTCTCATCCACTAGCACCCCCCTCTGTACCTTCCATCCACAATATTCCTGAATGATTTCCCTTACATTGAGAACATGTATCCCTGGTGTCTAGCACACTATTCCCTTGTCTGTGAATGGAATCGTCATGTTAAGCCTGTCGAAAGTAAAGTAAATGCAAAGATACATTTTGTTGCCCTATAGAAAGGGAAATATTGTCTGTGAAAGGAACCACATCCATAGCCCCAGAGGCTCCTTGGGCCTAAATACAAGTTTGCCGGTTCGGTAACAACAGTGCCGGTAAGCTACCGGCACCGTTGATACCGGACCAGCAAACTACGAGTTCTGCTCACGGGTGCCTTTCCTCCTGCCAGGTCTGACCTGGCGGGCGGACTGGCATCCGCGAGCAGACCTCGACGGATGCACTGGCACCATTCATGAAAGGTAGTGGTGCATCCGGCATCCCCAGTCCCATTGAGTCCAATCGGACTCAATGGGAATGGGGATTAATAATTACCGACACCCAGCAAATGGGATTTACCGGGTCTGCCAGGGCTGTAATGCCCCGGTAAGTCCCCATTGCCAGGTGCCGGTAAATTCATTTACCGGCACAGCTAATGCCAGGATCATAATGACACCCCTTGAGTATTCATGACATCGCCTGACAACCTATAGCTTCCCTCCCGAATGCAGGGCTTAGACGCCCCTGTGTCTACATGAAAGGAAAACCTTTGGTCACCTATTGACACCCCTATGCATGGTTCCTCCACAGGGTTGGGTGCAATCGACAGGATGGAACACATGAAGTCCATCTGTGGGCTGTCCTATTGAGGGTCTAAGGACATCTCACTCCCTGAAAATGTATTGTTCCCCACCATGGTGACCCCTGTCAGGTTCGTAATAGGGGTTGTTGCTATGGAGTCTGTGCGGGACACTGTCCAGTTGCTTGGCTGTATGCTGTTCTGTAAATGCGGTACCTGGTGTGTGTTTTACCTCGAATCTGAAGTGATTGCAAATACTGTGGTATAGATGCTTGCATCTGTGGTAGCGTGTGCAGGTATGCGCTTGGTGTCTGTCCTTGCTGTTGTTGTGCTTGGTCCTGTGTGTAATACTCATTCTTTTCCCCTTGATATGCTGACTGGATCGCCACTAGTAGTCCATTTATGTCCCACACTGCTAATCTCTGTCCCGCTGTCATTCTTTCCATTTCATATATCCCTTTCCCCGCTCCCACAGTTAATGAGGGTAGCCTACACCTCACGTTTTTCTTGTTGATGAGTTTCCATGGTATATATTGCAGTCGCCCCCCTCCCTTTTCCAGTAGGGGCCGCTGCGTAAACCCTATCTCCTGCTCACTCCTCTTGTCAGTCTGATCTGCTTGTCAGCATCTCTAATGTCAGTATATGCATCTACTGGTGCTCCTCAGGTCAATTGCACAGAGTTATCCGATCCCCCTGTGATCATAGTGGTAGCCCATGCTATGGCTATCTCCTCCTTCCTTTGTCCTGGAAGATCCCAGAGTCTCTCAAAGTATGGGAGCAAGCTGTCAGAGTCATGTGATGCTGCTCTGGTCCGTGGCATCTGATCATCCCTACCATCCTTAGTCGTCCCCGTATTTCTTCCCTCTTCCCATGTCACACTCCTTTCCATGCTGTGCCCCGGAGACCTATACTTCGGTTGCCCTCTTTTCTCATCCCCATCTCCCCCTGCATCTTCTTCTGAATCTGTTTCCATATCGCTGCAATAATAGTCCAGGAGTCCCGGTATAGATGCTTGCATCTGTGGTAGCGTGTGCAGGTATGCGCTTGGTGTCTGTCCTTGCTGTTGTTGTGCTTGATCCTGTGTGTAATACTCATCCTTTTCCCCTTGCTATGCTGAGTGGTGTTGAATTCCCCCATTCTGTTGCACCCTCCTGCTTCTGCACACTCTTGAAATGTGCCCTATCTGCCTGCACAACCAGCACTGTGGTGGCTCCATCCCTTGCCCTTGGAAACCCTCAGAATATTCCCCTGGGCCCTGCTGCACCTGCTGCACATATCCTTGAAACCCTCCTGGAACTCCCACTTGGTTGTGATGTATCTGTGGCCCATACCCACGCCCCCTGTGTGGCCCCCTCTTCCACAATGTTCCCCCGCCCCCTGCATCCTCCCCCCATGGGCAGCGGTGCGTACTGTTGTTGTGATGTTCCCTGTCCTCCTGCACTTGTCAGTACGGCCCCATCCAAGGCATACTTCGATAAGTTCTTCTGCATTAACTTTGCTTCCTCTTACTTCCTTTCTTTGCTCTTCTTCCTCATCTTCTCTTGCAATAGCTTACAATGGTGTACTATCATGAGCTGTATTTCAGGCCAAGGTTTTGCCTCCATGCCTACTAATTTATTAAACTGCTTCTGTACTGGTTCTGGCAACCCTTAGCACAATATATGGTGACATAAAGGTCCTGTTTTGTTCCACGTTTCTCTCGTTTGATGGTGCTAAAGCTCTTGAATCGCCTAAATATAGTGTAATGGGTCTTCGTCTTGCCCCATCTTGCGGCCCGTAATCGCACTAATGTCTGACGTGTCTGGTTATCCTTAGAGCTTGCCATACGGCAGCTCGCCAGTTTGCAAACGGCGAACCATCATGGACTGTGTCCTATACAGTCACTCCTGGGAACCCCACCCTTCTCCATATGTCATCAGCGGCCTTCCGGAGGATCGCCACTAGTAGTCCATTTATGTCCCACACTGCCAATCTCTGTCCCGCTGTCATTCTTTCCATTTCATATATCCATTTCCCTGCACCCACAGTTAATGAGGGTAGCCTACACCTCACGTTTTCCTTGTTGATGAGTTTCCATGGTATATATTGCAGTCGCTCCCCTCCCTTTTCTAGTAGGGGCCGCTGCGTAAACCCTATCTCCTGCTCACTCCTCTTGTCAGTCTGATCTGCTTGTCAGCATCTCTAATGTCAGTATATGCATCTACTGGTGCTCCTCAGGTCAATTGAGTTATCCGATCCCCCTATGATCATAGTGGTAGCCCATGCTATGGCTATCTCCTCCTTCCTTTGTCCTGGAAGATCCCAAAGTCTCTCAAAGTATGGGAGCAAGCTGTCAGAGTCATGTGATGCTGCTCTGGTCCGTGGCATCTGATCATCCCTACCATCCTTAGTCGTCCCCGTATTTCTTCCCTCTTCCCATGTCACACTCCTTTCCATGCTGTGCCCCGGAGACCTATACTTCGGTTGCCCTCTTTTCTCATCCCCTTCTCCCCCTGCATCTTCTTCTGAATCTGTTTCCATATCGCTGCAATAATAGTCCAGGAATCTCAGTCTCCTAGAGGTTGTGTCTTCCTCAGGCTTCCCTCTGGAGTCGATCAAGTCTAACCCCTATCCCCATAAAACCCCATGCCCCTTCCGTCTGATACCGTAGCGGTCCTGCTCAGCAGGGTTAAGCTGTCTGGCTCCACTCGCCTACCTCCTCCCCCCATATTCATGCTGTGTCCCATGACCTGTGCCCATAATGCTCTTATGTCTCTGATCGTGGGCTCCTCTTCCTCCTTCCGATTGTGCTCTCTCATAATCCACTCTATCTGCCACCTCCTCTGTTCCCTGTCCACTAACACTTGCTGTTCCTTTTCAACTGCTTCCCTTCGCTTCTCAATCTTCAATTGCTCCTTCCTCCTTCTCTCCCACTGTTCCTGCTCTTTCTCTTCCTCCTTTTGCCTCTCTCTGCGTGCTCTCTCACTCCTCTCTTCTGCCTCCCTCTAGATTCTGTCCACTTCTTCCACTATTTTGGCCCAGTCCCTTTCTACACTGCTCCCTTTGAGGCCCTCTATTTCTCTGGTTACCACTGCTGCCACTCGCTTTGTCTTCCCTTCTAGCTTTAGGAGAATCTGTCCCCCAACCCACTTGTTTGTTGCTATGCCCTCTATGCCCTCCTTTGTGCTCCTCTGCACCTCACTACTCGCTCCCTTTTCGCCAATCGGTTGTCCCATTCCTTGCTGTCCCTCCTCCTTGGTATATGACGTCGGCTTAAATTTCGAGTTTCAATACCACTCTGCTGCTTTTAGGTCCCAGAGTGGGTAAATCCCCTGCTCATCGCCTGTGCCCTTGGAGGTTTTGCTTGCAGGGGTGGGTGGAGGAATGGAGGGTGGGTGTGCAGGCTCCTGTGCCTCCTGCTGGCTCAGCATCCATTGACACCTTGCTGCATCCCTCTCACGCTCCTGCACCATCCTCCAAAACTAAAATATTGCCATGCAGTTTTCTAACTTCTTCCCCTTAAAGGTACCCTGTAAGTGTATCAGTAGTGATTGCTGCACATCCTTAGAGAAACTTCTGCGTTGTGGCCATGCTTTAGTCACTTTACCCTCAGTGCTTTTCATCCATTCTGCGCTATATTTACAAATGTTGTCCTTATAGGGTGGAAGAGTCTTACATAAGTGCTGTAGGGATGTGTCGGCCCCAGACTTCCCTTGATACATTACGTTTATTCTTACTTAACCTCATCTCAAGGTTTTTGACAATCCGCTGTTAGGGGGAAAACACAGTGTAATGGCAATTCTTTCAATTTACTTCGAGCCTCTCTGGCTCCACAACAACCTGTCATGCATGCTCCATGCACTGCCCTTGCACAAGTCTTTGCCTCCTCAGGCACACCCACAAATCTTGCGCATGCACCTTCCGTGCACCGCCACTGGACAACCTCCCCTATCAATCTCAAGTTTCTCACCACCGTGTCCACAACACCTCCTGCTCTACAAATCCTATGCAAAAACCTACGGGTGATGTCACCAATTCACTAAGCAAGGTAATGCTAAAAACCACTTACAGCACGCACAATGGTATAACCCTGCTACCAAAAAATACACACAACCCCAACACAAACCCCACAGCTATCTTCCTGCCTCCTAGCAGAGTATACCAATATTTTCTTTTGTTCGATCTGTACCTACAGCGTCACCTTGTAAGTAACTGCCTCCACGAGATTTAACCAGACAAATCACCTTCCGCAATCTAAGCCAGCTCCCTTTGCTAAACCTTACGGGGACACCATCATCTATGACACAAGCTAAAATGCCCAATCCACAGGAAATCCAATATTTATATGACATCTGTCATCTGTGCCCTTGAGTCAATAGTCTAGATTATTCACCAGAATCTTTTACCTTGAAACCGAATGTGCCCTACCCATTGAAAATGACATCTACCTCCACTCCTGTTCTTACTAAAATTGACAATGCTAGACAATACTTGACAATACTCTCTGATGGTCAACAATGCTCGATATCACCCTCACACCCCTGATACTTGCCCTTTGACCTTAGTTGCCATGTGGCAGGGTTAATACTTACACTGCGTGATCTGCTGATGCTGCTTGGCTGCCGCAACCCCAAAAACTGCCGTGCCACCTGTCTGGTCTGCTGGACTCCTCACGGATCGCAGGATATTTCCTAGGCTGGCTCTTGATGGCCTTTACATGGGGCGTGCTTTCCCCGTCGTCTTGAAACCCACGAGGCATCCCGCAGCCCTCCAGGCTCTGCGGCGGGAGAGACAGCTTTGTGCCGGACTACCGTAGCTCAACCATCGACTCTGCTACCAACTGGTTGGGATGGTTCCCAGGTATGCCAGAGGTCTTCTGTGAGATAGTCCGACTCCCAAGGGCCCAACAACCCTTCCTCAGAATGAACAGAGGACTCAGCCAATGGCACGTTAGTACTGTGGTTTATTACAAAAACCAACAGGATCATACAAGCAAACAGGATTCTCCAGTACGTCTCAACTTTACAATGACCCTCATTACAAGGTGGGCGCAAAGGGATACCGGGCACCGGTAATGACACTGGTGCCGGTAATCCCTTTGCGCCCTATTCTGAGGTCCCTTTGCAGGTCCTTCCCTTAACGCCTGGTTTCACCAGGCGTTAAGGACGGGACCCGCAAAGGTATACCGGGGTCAATAACGGTACCGCAATTTGCAGTACCGTTATTGACGTCTTCCCCCTTCCCATTGAGCCCTATGGGGGCTCAAATGGGAATGGGGAATGGCTTTACGAATGGGGACTTACCAGTCCCGCCATGGTCGGACTGGACCGGTAAGTCCCCATACCACCAAGTTGGTGGCAGTACCGGTATTGATGCTGGTCATGGCGCTAATAGCGCCATGACCAGCACCAACCTCGGAATGAGGGCCAATGTGTTCTCCCCAGTTTTGTTGCGGTATGTAGTCATCACATGGGCCCTTCCCCAAAAACCTATCCCCACTGCTGATTGGGTGCTGAGAGTGGTAACCCATATAGTACTCCCCTATAGAGGTTATTCTACAGGCCCTCACATGTCAGGTGGCGACCTGACCTGTCCCCAAGACATTTTCTGTTACTTTGTTGCAGAGTATTGAATTTAGCATTGGCCCTTGCCATCCACCCCTGGATTTCTGTCTCGTGATTGGCTGCAGCTGGTCTCCACAGGCCTGGGACCCAGTTTGGTTCTCAGCCCTCTGTGCACCTCTTCAAGGTGATGTGAAATGACTATGTGTCTGAATCTATCTGGTAGTGTACAACCTTTGCCTATGAGAGTGTGTCTCAACGTTGCAACACTTGTTTCACCTTCCATCTGGGCTGCTGAGAACAGCTTGCCTTCCCACCACGGGTGGATGCCCATTGTCCTTGCTTCTTTTGAGGTAAATTATGTATAGTGGTGCTTACTAAGCATAGCAAGCCGCACGCTTTTCTTAGCTTTCTTGCAGTTCCAAGCATATGTACATATATAAACTGGTCGAATATCTTCATCATGCTTACAGCCTAAGTTTCTTATATTTGACATCGTCCTTTCACTTTAGGTTCACGATATCCCTTGTTCATGGCGTTTCGTCTCTTTACGTCATTCTCTGGTCGTCTTCTCTTCTATATGTAAGTCAGTCCGGGTTCTTGTGTCGTCACCATTCGTCTTCCATTAAGACCTTTTTGGCTTCTTCAGGGACTGTACTTAGATGATCCTCATTTCATTTCATTTGTTTGTATGGCTTTCTCAATGGATACCTTACTGTCCACGGTTACCTTGGTATTGGTACTTCAATAGGCATTGTTCTTCTGATGGGTATTGGACAGAGCCCCACTGCGGCACTCTGCTGGTTTATTTGTTCATCATACGTCACATATTTTGGCATGAACATTCCTGGTACTTCAAAATGGATGGTTGGAGTGCAAGCTGTACTTGGGACCTCCTCTACACTCTGCCCTCTGGGCGATTCATCGACCACTTTCATCTTTTCCTTTGGATCCATCTTCTTTGGTTCTTCGGTATTCACCTTCACTTCATCGCCTGGGTCCATTCTTTCTTCATCTTCTGGGTCTATACATAATGGTCTGAAGAAATGTCTCCTTTGGGTCCATATCTTTATGACTCCTTTTAAACTTCCTGCTGTTCTCACATGTTCGTCCTTGTTCCACGTCATCAGTTGACACTGTCCATTTGGGCTATAGTAAACCCATCTTCCCACATAATTTCTATGCTTCTTTAGATATAGAAACTTTGTTACTTCTGGCACATGAATGCTTGCCTTCACACTGTCTCTTATTTCTTCATCAGTTAGGTCTTTGGGCTTCCATCCTGGCTCGACATCAATCATGATCTTCATCGCTACGGCTTTTTTCGCAGTTTTTTTGGCACTGAGAGATTATTATCTTGATAACAGAAAACTAGCAATATCATCACTAGCAGGGCTCCCAGGAACTTGAATGAATCTGCCATCCATTGTGGAACCCATGAGAATATGATCCGAACCAACTGTCATCATCAACTTCGTCAGTTTCATCAATCATCTGATTCTGTAGTTTCGTCAGCATACCTATGGCCTCCGTTAGAGTTTCATTTTCTTCATCGTGAGATGGTATAAATGTGCAACATGATTCTCCAATCATTGTACAAACACCTCCATCCATACATGTGATCATGTCAAGTACATATCTGTTCTGGAGAGTCATCAGTCGGATTGCCCTTAACTCCTCTTTGATTGCGTTGAATTCTTTTATGGTTGTGTTGATGGTCTGCAGTAACTCCCATCTGGTTATCTGCAACCATTTAGTATTTGTGACAACTTGAAATCTTGGCATGAAGATTGTCACGAACACTGGTGAAGTGAGGCTGAACAGCCTGTGTTCATATGGGATTGCATGAAAAGCATCTTCTGATTTGGCAGAAAAGTAATTCTCTCTCTTCATTCGATTCAGAAGTTCCACAGATCTCTTCTTCCTCAGGTAAGCATCTGCTTTCGGGAAACTGTCAATGTTCAGGTCACTTTTCGGGATCACCAATGCCTGAACATGGACATTCACTATTGTGCATATACCTCCCCAGTTTCTTGGCAGTCTGATGTATGCTTTGAATACATATGCCCAGTAATGGTCCATAATCACTGCAGTTCCATGCATCATTCCTGGAGCATCAAAAACTCGTCCACATTTCTGATTCTTTCCCATCTTTCTAGTGCCATTATTCCTGAAGCAGAATTTTGGGCTTTCCAGTGGCACTATCTGCAAGGGTCCTCCTCTGTCCTCGACCCACGTCAGCAGTTTTGCAAGCTTTGGTCACAATGGCTTGTATCCGTACTGTATTATGTCAATGGTGCCTTGGTAACGACCAATATCCATCCATGCTCTGCAAATCACTACTCCTTTCTCCCATCCGTCTGGTGAAAGCACTGTTCCCAGGTCTGCATTTGACCTCTGTTTTTCCAACTTCATGCCTCTTCTGGAGTTTTTTCTTGGACATTTAGCTTCTGGTTCGCTTCTCTTCTGATTTCTGCTCCTTTAACTCCAGGCTTCTCATATCTGATCACAATGTGTTTTGTCTTTCCATTGTTGCTTGTCTTTATGTCCTGGACATAATCATATTCATTTGGATCAGTTGCTTCAGTTGCCCATTTCAGTGAGGCATCACTACCCATGAACTGGCCTCTGGTCTTCCACATTGCCATGTGCGATAGACAGTGTGCTGTCTGGACATCAATTTCTACAGCTACGAAGATCTTGGACTTCCCCATGCTGTATGGCAGGAGTGCACAGTCAAAGCATTCCCCCTCTGAACTTCGTCTTCCAACTTCTTTCATGTGCTGGTACCAAATGTTGTTTCCCAAATGTGATGTGCTGTCCAAGTAATTGTTTAGTTCACTGTCATCTCCATGTATGCTTCTCTTGATTCCTAAGGTTTTCATGTAGTTTGCTACAATTACATCCCTGAATGCATCTGTATGGCTTCTTCTTGCTGGAGGATTATCAGGTATACTGGTCCATGGTGCAGGTCTCCTCGTCTGTACCATTTGAGTAGACAAAAGTCTGGCAGTTCTGTCCATGTTCTCTTGCATCTTTTTTCTTCTGGTTAGAAATGCCCATATCATCCACTTTGAAATTGGTCCAGTATATGGCTGTTTTGTAGAACTTGTACTCGTCCATTTCATTGGATCATGCATGCTTGTTAATGTTGTCTCTGTTGGTTTATTCTCCGACTTCTTTTGTCTCTTCAGGAGTTCAGTTTTTTCCATTTGTCTTATCACTTAACTTGTATTGGAACTTCTCATAGTAGGCAGTTTCTTCTTCTCCCATGCTTCGGTTTGTGGTTCTGCAGTCATTGACACTAGGCTTAGTGCATGTGCATCAAATGTTTGCATGCGTGTGGTAGTCATTAACCTTTTTATATTCATACTCTGCCGACCCTGTCTCCGGCTTTTTATATTCATACTCTGCCGACCCTGTCTCCGGCTTTTCGATTTGCTTGTTACCATAGGTGTGTGTGTGTGTCATTACTAATCACATCTATCTCAAGCTCATTCATTCCACCATCATATCTTCTGGGTGCCTTCGTGGGCTTCATGTGTGCATCATTAGGTGGGTGCACTAGAATTGGAACGCTTTGTGCACCAATAACAAATGCAGTTCTAATCGTCAGTGACAGTAAAACAAAGATCAATATAATGCATAAATACATAATACCCCTGTATGTCAGTCTACTGCATTTACTCCCAGAAAAGTACAGACGTCTCTCCCCCTAAGGGAGGACGAGATTGCTGCTCTGGATCCCCATCTCGATCATCCAGTGAAAAGATGCTAACTTTTAATACAACTTCTAAACAATATTATCTCTGGATTCTGTTTGTGAGTTGCAGGTACTAAACAATTGCCCCCCTTTGTCTGAACAATGAATTGTCTATTATCTCTGGATACAGTTCTCTTGCTAGGAAATGTCAAAATCAGGCAATAATTCAGCAAGTCTCCTTACTGTGCATGTTCAAGATATATGAGTTCCCAATCTGTGCCTCTGAATTGCTTCAATCCCAAAGACATGCTTTTTCCTTGTCAGTGTGACAAAAGTGAAATCTCTTGCACAACACTCTCGATCTGTCCCTTTGCGTAAAGTTTAAAATCTCCTCAGATAGTTTTGCTGATGGTTAGAAAGTTCAACTTGCATCACAATACCATGAAAGAGCATGCTCATCTGCGTAGAGTTAGTTGGGTCTCTGATGAATGTGAGGACGTCGACAGCGACAGGTCTCCTCACAAGTTCTGGGAAATCCTTGATTAGGCGAAAGAAAACGTTACTCGTCAAGCTGCTATCCTCTGGTGACAGGGACATTTGTCCTCCCTTGCTGAAGTTTGGAACTGCTTGGTCCTCACTCACTGTGAACAGTTTCTACAATTCCACTGTGCGTGGAGCGCAACTTGAATAACTATTCCATTTAGGATTATACTTAGATGTTCTGTATTTGCTGGATCTCGAAGAAATGTCAATACGTCTGTAGTTCCTCCGACAAGATCTGGACAGTCTTCAATTAGGCGAAAGAACAGTACATTAATAAGCCTTTTTGCTTCTTCCTCCGCATGGGACATTTGGTTTTTCCTCGTTATATTCTGGAAGTAGGAGGAACTGCTCGGCAATCAAAGTAGGCAGCCTCCTTATAGTCTTTTCGTTTTCAGGATCTTGAAGAAAGTCAGTGATACTGGTGAGCCTCCCCACTAGTGACGGGTACGATCTTAGCACTAGATTGAAATATGTCAATACATCTTTGGTGATGTCGCTACTGTGGGACACCATAAGTGATTCCGAACAAAGTGTCTGTGTGGAAAGAATCTGGGTATTGTATTTTCTTCCAATTTATGTGTCCTCAATAAAAAATTGGCATATTCTTTTCTAATCAAGGCTTCAGCGTGCCTCAGTCCAAAGTTCAAAGTCTACAGGCTATGTGTGGTTTACACGTGCAATTTTCTTCATCACTCTGCAACTAGGATGCACAGAGTGCCCATGTTTATGTCTTTATCCCCTTTTTTGCTCAGAGGAATGTCCAAAATAAAGCCACAACCTTGCACAAAAGTTCCTTGTCTTTGCTTTGCTGCTGGTCATGCATCCTTCTTCCTCATCATGGATCTCGTCTGCACATGCTGTGGTTCTTCCCCATCATCCGTAGTCTCTTCACGGCGTGGTGCAGGTAAGGGACCGTCTCCGATGTATGGCTTGATGCCACCCAAAAAGATCCAAGCTCTTTTTCTTTGCAGCTTCACTGCAGAGGGAGTGCAGTCTTCCACTGTAAAGGGACCGTTAAACCTTGGCTTGTCCCACTTCTTCCTCGTGTGGTTCTTCACCAGGACAGTGTCTCCAGGGAAGATTGATGGTACATGTAATCCTTGAGCTGTGTCTGTGTTAGCATCTCCTTCTGTGTTCTGTGCTGCCCTGCACCCTTTTCGTTTTCGCTGCAGCTGTTCTGAAATTACATTAAGACAAGATGTCATGCAATTCAAGTAGTTTTGAATTTCAGACCCTAAGATTTGTCTTGTTGGCTGGGCATCACATCTAGCTCTGTCTTGAGGTGTCAATAGAGTGTGCATTCTTCTTCCTGTGGCTAGTTTGTGCGGCGTAAGATGGTGGGCAGAACCGGGTTGGTTCCTGAGTGCATACAGTGCCAAGGGAAGGCAGTGTAACCATCCCTTTCTTAGAGTAAGCTTCAACTTGGCTATCCTTTCTTTTAACAAGCCGTTGAGCTTCTCACATATTCCATTACCTTGCGGCTGATACGCTGATGAGACTTGTGCTTTATACAAAGCAACAAGCTGATCTGTTCGAAAACTTCATTAACAAAGTGAGTCCCATTATCTGATCTCATGACTTCACATACTACCCACCTGGGAAATACCTCTCTCACTAGAAATGTGGCCACACAGGTAGAGTCTGGGTGTGTACATGGACCTGCTTCTATCCATCTAGAGAATGGACACACCACAACAATTAGATACCTGTCCCCATTACATACTTGAATCATATCGACATAATCGACATGCAAGTGCTGAAAAGCTGTAGTGCTTTAATCAGTCTGTCCAATAAGGCTGCCTGCTATACCTGCGTGCCATCCGCTCGGAGGTCGCCTCTCCTTTTCCAGCATGCTGAGCCTGCATGCACTGTTGATGTCACATAGGCGTAGTCACTGTACACTGTTACTTCCTGGTCTGAGTGATTCTCAATCGTGAGTATCAACGCCAATAATTCTGCAGCCTGTGCTGAATAATGAGATGGTAATCGTGCACTAAGAAGCACTTGAAACACTCCATTTGCTGTGTGCTTCATCACAGCCGCGCCTGTATATCTTTGTCCATCGCTTTGATCCATTCTCGAGGAACCGTCAACAAAGACAATTTCTCCTTCTGCCAATGCTTTTACCTTTACACTGGGAATTTCATCATAGAATTCTTCATAATTCGCACAGTCATGTATTGGCTATCCTTCAGTGACTGGCTCTGCTATGAACATAGCTGGGTTCACTATCTTGCATCAGACTATTTTAATTGATGAATTCGATATGATTACTTCATAAGCAGAAGCTCTCTGAGATGTCAATGTGCCTTTCAGTTTCTCTAGGATAGCAAATAGCGAGTGCTCAACATACAATGTCATTGAGCATCCCAATACAATGGTTGTAGTCTTCTCGATGGCGAATGCTGCAGCAGCTAAACGGTAAAATTCCTCTGCATAATTAGGAATCCCTAAAAATGGTGCTGTGCAGATGGCTCTCTTGAGTTCAGCAAATCCTTCCTCCATGGTCTC
Organism: Ambystoma mexicanum; assembly: GCF_040938575.1. NCBI lineage: Eukaryota > Metazoa > Chordata > Amphibia > Caudata > Ambystomatidae > Ambystoma > Ambystoma mexicanum. The sequence continues at coordinate 498,052,508 of NC_090921.1, read as the reverse complement.
ATACCATTCAATCTTGTCTTTCATCACCAGTGCCTTCTTTAGGGCCTGTAGCAAAGGCTTGGTATATGAGCTGTAGTCGAAGACCCATGCCCTGACATAATTGCAAAGGCCTAAAAAGCTCTGCATCTGTTTTATCGTGTGTGGCTTAGCTGTGTTCAGTATGGCTTCAGCCCTTTCTGGGGTAACCCTTTTCCCCTCATGTGAGATCAAATGACCTATGTATAGCACTTCTTGTTGACAATATTGTAACTTCTCTTTGTCAACCTCATATCCTTTTTCAGCCAATATAGGTAATAGTTGAACAGAATCGGGTCTGCATCTTTCCTCTGTCATGCTGCAAATTAAGATGTCATCCACGTATTGTAAGACAACACTTTCTAATGCAATATTGCTTATGTCCATCTGCAGGACTCTGTTAAACATAGAAGGAGACTCACAGTACCCCTGAGGTAGCCTCGTGCTTTTCAGAAGCATTTGCCTGAACGTAAATGACCTCAGATCTTGTGAACCTCGGTGCAATGGGATTGAGAAAAAGGCATTCTTTAAGTCAATCACCGTGAAATATTTTGCCTCAACAGGTCTATTACATAGAATTGTGGCCGGGTTAGGGACTAAAGGGAACCAAGACCCTCCCTTTGATTTTTTGATATTGCAAAAGTGCAGTACTGCACAACGACTCTGATGTCACTAAGATGCCCTGCTCCATCATAGCCAAAATTGTCTTAAACATTCCTTCATCTGCCTCCCTGGATATGGGATATTTTCGTGCTTTTGGAAGAATTGCTACTGGCTTCAGTTTAATTTTCACTTCTCCGACTCCTTTCAATAAGTCTACGTCATAGGGGCCTGTGGTCCACACTGAGACAGGCACTTGGGCCATGTCATCCTCGAAATATTCAGGATGGTTCTGTGCCAAGATCATTCGCTGAGGCACTTCTCTTTTGATCATTTTCACCCAAAAGGTGAGATTCACCTCAACTGCTGTTTCTCCCCATCTGCTTGCTCGTCAAACAGATCGTCATCAGTGATGTCAGTCAATCTGAACCCTTCGTCAATGGTGATTAATGTGATTACATTGTCGGCCTTCATCATCACAACCATCAATCAAAGCCCTTTTCCCTAGTGTTGCAGGTGTGTATCACCAAGGGAAATACATTCCCTTTTCCTCGTGCATAGGTATTCTTGACCTAAAAAGAGATTCATCTGGGGTCCTCATGGTTTTCTCAGCATGGCCTGGCAGCCCTGCCATTAGCGCACGTATTCCATACGCAAATATTTCGTGCTCTAATGGTACAGCCCTCATAGCTGTGTGTCCTGTGTATGCTTAATCAGTTTGCATACATTCAAATAGTGCATTCCTGGAGTTGAGCATCCTATGCCCTCCTCTGTGAACAAGATTGTCATGTTTAACTTCGTCATTAGATCTACACCAAAAATGTTTACTGGGGTTTGTCGCAAATATAATAGAGGTACATTCATATGATATTCTTCTATAGAAACTGGCAGTTCTTTTGTAAAAGGAACACAACTTGTTTGAAACTCTGAGTATTTATAGCATCGCCGGACAAGGAGAACTTGCCTTCATGTATACACAAACGTGTTGCACCCGTGATATGATATGATATGATAGGTCATTTATAATGCACTTAATACCCAGTGGTTTTCAAGCACGGACCTGGGGATCGAACCTGTGCTGTTCCGTGTCGTCTTGCTTCCAAGGCGAGCATGTTGTCACTGAGCTTTCCTCCCGTGTCAACTAAGAAGGAATATTCTTTATCCCCTATAACGACATCCACCCTTGGTACCTGGTGAGGGTCTGGTGTCACTTATAGGATAGTACACATCAGGGTTCCCAGTGAGCTGTCCTAGTCCATATATAAGTTTGTCCCACCTTGTGCGAATGGACTTCCCCCATCACCAGTGTTACTATTCATTCCAAGGTTCGCAGCCTGTCCTGCACTTACTGTCTGGGACAGTCCCATTGGCGGCTGTTGACACTGTCGTTGTGAAAAATTCATCAAATTCTGAGGTTGCGAGCTTTGCTGTGCTCCTGGCGTTTGTTGTTGCACCATGTGATTCTGCGCAACTCCATTTCCTCCCTGCTGCAAAGACACAGGTGGATTCGCCATACCTGCTCTTATTCCTGGGTTGTTTTGCATCATGCATTGACTTCTGCACGTGCATGCTAGATGCCCTGTCATCCCACACAACCAACATACTGGCGGTGGTCTGATCATTTGTCCATTTGACATATCTTGATTGCCATTTTGCATGTTTTGAAAGCCTCCTTGATTACTCTGAAAACCTCCTTGATTACTCTGCCATCCTCTTCCTCTACATCCTCTTCCCCTGGGGTAAAACCCAATATTGCCCTGATTATTCTGCTGTGGATTATTCACCTGCTGCATGCTCGACCCGTCTGTGCTAGTTATCATTGCCCCTTCAAGGGCATATTTTGAAAATTTCTTCTGCAATAATTTTGCCTCTTCACCCTTTCATGCAGCTTCTTTTTTGCGATTCTTTTCTTGCAGCAGCCTGCAATAGTGTGCGATGGACAACTGTATCTCAGACCACGGTTTGGCTTGATTCCTATGAAATTCTTGAGCTGTTTCTGTACCGGCTCTGGCAGCCCTTGGCATAATATAGGGTAGAACATGGGTATAGATTCCCCCAAGATTCCTGCGTCTCGAGTACCCACGCATCTTGGAAATTCTGAATGTAAATCAAATGGTCCTCTGACTTCATTTCACGTGTCATTATAGCTTCCATATCGGAAGTATCCAGATATAGCAATCATAATGCTTTCCATACCGCGGCTCTGCAATTGTGAAATGGAGATCTGTTGTTCGCGGTATTAACAGTGGTCACACCAGGGTAACCTGCCCGTGTCCACACGTCGTCTGCTCTATCACCAAGTTTGGCAATTAAGAGATCTTTGATATCCCCTATAGATAACATGTTCCCTCCAGTCATTTTTTCTAGTTTGTGTATCCATTTTCCAGCCGAAGCTTATTTTTCAGGTTTTCCCAATCCATGTGTGACCATGGAATATACTGTGGTCTCATTCCACCTTTCTCTAGCAACAGAAATTGGGAAGCATAGCCCTCTCTTTCTTCTCTCATTGTTCTTCTGTCTATTGCAGTAGTAATAGTCCTACCGGGCAATGTCCTTAGCCGGTTCACATAGGGTAGTGGAGACACCTCCCTCTGACCGTGAGATAATTCTTCGTGTCGGTCTGACTGTGGGGCTGATTCTGATGCCTTTGTGCAGACCCAGCAGAATCTAACCATTTTATCCCTTTCCCTCTGGAGAATCATTTTTCGCATCTTATCTCTTGCTCCTTCTCCTCATGCTCCTCTCTTTTGGTGTCAGACATTATCTGTGCCCAACTCGTGCTAATTCTTGCATCCTCTTTGTTCCTACTAATTAGCAACCTATCTAGAGACAGTTCTCTATTTCCACTACTTCGGGAGACATCCTCAGTATCATAAAGCTGAGTGCTCTCTAGGTGCTCGTCTTCCCCCTCCCCTAGGGGTACTTGTTCTAGCCCCATTTCATCATATATTCTATCAACCGTCTCTCCGATGCTTCTGGTGTTGAAGTCATCTTCAATATTTGCCCTAGACGTACCTGGTATTGAAACGTACTCAGGAGAGAATTCTTCTATATCTTCCCAGTTTACTACTGGCTCAGGTTTTTTAACCTCCCTTTCCAGATATTCAAGATTGCATGCTCTTTGCCTTCACTTATGTTCTACATCGTCATCAAATTCTCTGCGCTTCCTCACTTCTTCTCTGACCCTATCTTCTTCCTCTTTCATTGCGTCTCCACATTCATTTGCCCTTCAAATGTCCTCATCCCTTCGTCTCTTTAATCTTTTCTCCAGTATCCTTTGTTCTTCCTCTTTCCTTCACTGCTCCTGTCTGTCTTGTTCATTTGGTGCTCTCTGTTTACGATCATGTTGCCTTTCTTGTTCTTCGCGATATAACTGCTCTCGTCTCTGCCTATCTTTTTTCCTTATTCTTTCATCTCTTAATCCTTTTTTTCTTTCTCTTTTCTCTATAAGTCATCTAGCCTCTGTTTTTGTTTCACGTCATCTATGCCTTTACCATTGAGTTTCAATACAATCTGACCTCCCATCCATTCGTTCTGTGTGAATGCTATCTCATCAGT